>NW_006792596.1:963964-971443 GCF_000442215.2 Lipotes vexillifer
GGGTTTGAGAAAACCCTTTTTTTTTTTTAAATTTAAAAAGGGAGTGTGACTTTCTACTTCGTTTTTGAAATCACTTTTATTTTCCTAACCATAACAGGTTGCTAAAGTCCAGATAAATACTGAGCTAGCTAAACCCTTTGGATAGCTTTGTCAAGTGATGTCTGTCCGAAAAGAGGCCAGGCATCTTGATCCCCAACACAGACCACTGTGAACCACAGGCAAAAGCAAAAGATTAAAATGCTAGAGATTTTTATTCTATTATTCTTTGAAAATCACCACCCTTGGTCCACCTCTGTGCCTCATAGAAAACTACTCTTTTCTTGGCCTAATGACTGTGTAGCTGTCTCTACCAATAGACAGACAAACTGGGCAATGTTTGCCATCGTGTTTAGAAATTTTGCAAAACAACATAATCCATGCTGTACGTGAAAACAATACAGACTGCAGTGGTGGGTTAGTTCCTCTGTATAAATCTGATCCTGGAGGTTGACACATTTCCCTAGAAGTGGTAGTATAAGGCAAAAGTGTGAAATGAAACGGGGGTATATACTTTCAGGATTGCCGCCAAATCTCAAATACTCATGGCATGGGGAACAAGGGACAGACAAGTCTGGCATGAGTGCTAACTCTTGTCTTTAAGTCAACTGCTTTATCACGTTTCTTAGGTGGCTAGCAAGTTCACACACTGTCTTGAGCTTCATCTTGGCGTACATGGATAAAACATTGGTTCTGTGAGGTCTGTCTCACCTAGTATATTACAAGACAGTGTCCCTGTGTTACCTCTGGTTGAGGTGGCAGGTCTAGGACAACTGATGATAAGAGGGTTGTGGTTTTGTTTGCTTGAAAAAACAGATGGCTCCCAGGATAAGAATGGGCCTAAATCTCATTGCCAGTGATAGACTTTTTTTTTTTTTAATCTTTATTGGAGTATAATTGCTTTACAATGGTGTGTTAGTTTCTGCTTTATAACAGAGTGAATCAGTTATACATATACATATGTTCCCATATCTCTTCCCTCTTGCGTCTCCCTCCCTCCCACCCTCCCTATCCCACCCCTCTAGGTGGTCACAAAGCACCGAGCTGATCTCCCTGTGCTATGCGGCTGCTTCCCACTAGCTGCCTATTTTACCTTTGGTAGTGTATATATGTCCATGCCACTCTCTTCCTTTGTCACAGCTTACCCTTCCCCCTCCCCATATCCTCAAGTCCATTCTCTAGTAGGTCTGTGTGTTAATTCCTGTCTTACCCCTAAGTTCTTCATGACATTTTTTTAAAAATTCCATATATATGTGTTAGCATACGGTATTTATCTTTCTCTTTCTGACTTAATTCACTCTGTATGACAGACTCTAGGTCCATCCACCTCATTACAAATAGCTCAATTTCGTTTCTTATTATGGCTGAGTAATATTCCATTGTATATATGTGCCACATCTTCTTTATCCATTCATCCGATGATGGACACTTAGGTTGTTTCCATCTCTGGGCTATTGTAAATAGAGCTGCAGTGAACATTTTGGTACATGACTCTTTTTGAATTATGGTTTTCTCAGGGTATATGCCCAGTAGTGGGATGGCTGGGTCATGTGGTAGTTCTATTTGTAGTTTTTTAAGGAACCTCCATACTGTTCTCCATAGTGGCTGTACCAATTCACATTCCCACCAGCAGTGCAAGAGTGTTCCCTTTTCTCCACACCCTCTCCAGCATTTATTGTTTCTAGATTTTTTGATGATGGCCATTCTGACTGGTGTGAGATGATATCTCATTGTAGTTTTCATTTTCATTTCTCTAATGATTAATGATGTTGAGCATTCTTTCATGTGTTTGTTGGCAATCTGTATATCTTCTTTGGAGAAATGTCTATTTAGGTCTTCTGCCCATTTTTGGATTGAGTTGTTTGTTGTTTTGTTATTGAGCTGCATGAGCTGCTTATGAATTTTGGAGATGAATCCTTTGTCAGTTGCTTCATTTGCAAATTATTTTCTGCCATTCTGAGGGTTGTCTTTTGGTCTTGTTTATGGTTTCCTTTGCTGTGCAAAAGCTTTGAAGTTTCATTAGGTCCCATTTGTTTATTTTTGTTTTTGTTTCCATTTCTCTAGGAGGTGGGTCAAAAAGGATCTTGCTGTGACTTATGTCATAGAGTGTCCTGCCTATGTTTTCCTCAAAGAGTTTGATAGTGTCTGGCCTTACATTTAGGTCTTTAATCCATTTTGAGCTTATTTTTGTGTATGGTGTTAGGGAGTGTACTAATTTCATTCTTTTACATGTAGCTGTCCAGTTTTCCCAGCACCACTTATTGAAGGGGCTGTCCTTTCTCCACTGTACATTCCTGTCTCCATTATCAAAGATAAGGTGACCATATGTGCGTGGGTTTATCTCTGGGCTTTCTATCCTGTTCCATTGATCTGTATTTCTGTTTTTCTGCCAGTACCATACTGTCTTGATTACTGTAGCTTTGTACTATAGTCTGAAGTCAGGGAGCCTAATTCCTCCAGCTCCGTTTTTCGTTCTCAAGATTGCTTTGGCTATTCGGGGTCTTGCGTGTTTCCATACAAATGGTGAAATTTTTTGTTCTAGTTCTGTGAAAAATGCCAGTGGTAGTTTGATAGGGATTGCAATGAATCTATAGATTGCTTTCGGTAGTAGAGTCATTTTCACAGTGTTGATTCTTCCACTCCAAGAACATGGTATATCTCTCCATCTATTTGTACATCTTTAATTTCTTTCATCAGTGTCTTATAATTTTCTGCATACAGGTCTTTTGTCTCCTTAGGTAGGTTTATTCCTAGATATTTTATTCTTTTTGTGGAAATGGTAAATGGGAGTGTTTTCTTGATTTCACTTTCAGATTTTTCATCACTAGTGTATAGGCATGCAAGAGATTTCTGTGCATTAATTTTGTATCCTGCTACTTTACCAAATTCATTGATTAGCTCTAGTAGTTTTCTGGTAGCATCTTTAGGATTCTCTGTGTATAGTATCATGTCATCTGCAAACAGTGACAGCTTTACTTCTTCTTTTCCGATTTGGATTGCTTTTATTTCCTTTTCTTCTCTGATTGCTGTGGCTAGAACTTGCAAAACTATGTAGAATAAGAGTGGTGAGAGTGGGCAACCTTGTCTTGTTCCTGATCTTAGTGGAAATGCTTTCAGGTTTTCACCATTGAGGACGATGTTGGCTGTGAGTTTGTCATATATGGCCTTTATTATGTTGAGGAAAGTTCCCTCTGTGCCTACTTTCTGCATGGTTTTTATCATAAATGGGTGTTGAATTTTGTCGAAAGCTTTCTCTGCATCTATTGAGATGATCATATGGTTTTTCTCCTTCAGTTTGTTAATAGGGTGTATCACGTTGATTGATTTGCATATATCAAAGAATCCTTGCATTCCTGGGATAAACCCCACTTGATCATGGTGTGTGATCCTTTGAATGTGCTGTTGGATTCTGTTTGCCAGTATTTTGTTGAGGATTTTTGCATCTATGTTCATCAGTGATATTGGCCTGTAGTTTTCTTTCTTTGTGACATCCTTGTCTGGTTTTGGTATCAAGGTGATGGTGGCCTCGTAGAATGAGTTTGGGAGTGTTCCTCCCTCTGCTATATTTTGGAAGAGTTTGAGAAGGATAGGTGTTAGCTCTTCTCTAAATGTTTGATAGAATTCGCCTGTGAAGCCATCTGGTCCTGGGCTTTTGTTTGTTGGAAGATTTTTAATCACAGTTTCAATTTCAGTGCTTGTGATTGGTCTGTTCATATTTTCTATTTCTTCCTGATTCAGTCTTGGCAGTTTGTGCATTTCTAAGAATTTGTCCATTTCTTCCAGATTGTCCATTTTATTGGCGTAGAGTTGCTTTTAGTAATCTCTCATGATCTTTTGTGTTTCTGCAGTGTCAGTTGTTACTTCTCCTTTTTCATTTCCAATTCTATTGATTTGAGTCTTCTCCCTTTTTTTCTTGATGAGTGTGGCTAACGGTTTATCAATTTTGTTTATTTTCTCAAAGAACCAGCTTTTAGTTTTATTGATATTTGTTGTTGTTTCCTTCATTTCTTTTTCACTTATTTCTGATCTGATCTTTATGATTTCTTTCCTTCGGCATATTTTGGGGTTTTTTTTGTTCTTCTTTCTCTAATTGCTTTAGGTGCAAGGTTAGGTTCTTTATTTGAGATGTTTCCTGTTTCTTAAGGTAGGATTGTATTGCTATAAACTTCCCTCTTAGAACTGCTTTTGCTGCATCCCATAGGTATTGGGTCATCGTGTCTCCATTGTCATTTGTTTCTAGGTATTTTTTGATTTCCTCTTTGATTTCTTCAGTGATCACTTCGTTATTAAGTCATGTATTGTTTAGCCTCCATGTGTTTGTATTTTTTACGTATCTTTTCCTGTAATTGATATCTAGTCTCATGGCACTGTGGTCGGAAAAGATACTTGATACAGTTTCAATTTTCTTAAATTTACCAGGGCTTGATTTGTGACCCAAGATATGATCCGTCCTGGAGAATGTTCCATGGGCACTTGAGAAAAATGTGTATTCTGTTGTTTTGGGATGGAATGTCCTATAAATATCAATTAAGTCCATCTTGTTTAATGTATCATTTAAAGCTTGTGTTTCTTTCTTTATTTTCATTTTGGATGATCTGTCCATTGGTGATAGTGAGGTGTTAAAGTCCCCTACTATGAATGTGTTACTGTCGATTTCCCCTTTTATGGCTTATGTATTGAGGTGCTCCTATGTTGGGTCCATAAATATTTACAATTGTTATATCTTCTTCTTGGATCGATCCCTTGATCATTATGTAGTGTCCTTCTTTGTCTCTTCTAATAGTCTTTATTTTAAAGTCTGTTGTGTCTGATATGAGAATTGCTACTCCAGCTTTCTTTTGGTTTCCATTTGCATGAAATATCTCTTTCCATCCCCTTACTTTCAGTCTGTATGTGTCTCTAGGTCTGAAGTGGGTTTCTTGTGGACAGCATATATGTGGGTCTTGTTCTTGTATCCATTCAGCCAATCCTTGTCTTTTGGTGGGAGCTTTTAGTCCGTTTACATTTAAGGTAATTATCGATATGTATGTACCTATTCCCATTTTCTTAATTGTTTTGGGTTTGTTATTGTAGGTCTTTTCCTTCTCTTGTGTTTCTTGCCTAGAGAAGTTCCTTTAGCATTTGTTGTAAAGCTGATTTGGTGGTGCTGAACTCTCTCAGCTTTGCTTGTCTGTAAAGGTTTTAATTTCTCCATCAAATCTGAATGAGATCCTTGCTGGGTAGAGTAATCGTGGTTGCAGGTTTTTCTCCTTCATCACTTTAAATATGTCTTGCCAGTCCCTTCTGGCTTTCAGAGTTTCTGCTGAAAGATCAGCTGTTAACCTTATGGGGATTCCCTTGTGCGTTATGTGTTGTTTTTCCCTTGCTGCTTTTAATATGTTTTCTTTGTATTTAATTTTTGACAGTTTGATTAATGTGTCTTGGCGTATTTCTGTTTGGATTTATCCTGTATGGGACTCTCTGTGCTTCCTGGACTTGATTTACTCTTTCCTTTCCCATATTAGGGAAGTTTTCAACTATAATCTCTTCAAATATTTTCTCAGTCCCTTTCCTTTTCTCTTCTGGGACCCGTATAATTCGAATGTTGGTGCATTTAATGTTGTCCCAGAGGTCTCTGAGAATGTCCTCAGTTCTTTTCATTCTTTTTTCTTCATTCTGCTCTGCAGTAGTTATTTCCACTATTTTATCTTCCAGGTCACTTATCCATTCTTCTGCCTCAGTTATTCTGCTATCGATCCCTTCTAGAGTATTTTTAATTTCATTCATTGTGTTGTTCATCGTTGCTTGTTTCCTCTTTAGTTCTTCTAGATCCTTGTTAAATCTTTCTTGCATTTTGTCTATTCTGTTTCCAAGATTTTGGATCATCTTTACTATCATTATTCTGAATTCTTTTTCAGGTAGACTGCCTATTTCCTCTTCATTTGTTAGGTCTGGTGGGTTTTTACCTTGCTCCTTCATCTGCTGTGTGTTTTTCTGTCTTCTCGTTTTGCTTACCTTACTGTGTTTGGGGTCTCCTTTTTGTAGACTGCAGGTTTGTAGTTCCCGTTGTTTTTGGTGTCTGTCCCCAGTGGCTAAAGTTGGTTCAGTGGGTTGTGTAGGCTTCCTGGTGGAGGGGACTAGTGCCTGTGTTCTGGTGGATGAGGCTGGATCTTGTCTTTCTGGTGGGCAGGTCCACATCTGGTGGTGTGCTTTGGGGTGTCTGTGGCCTTATTATGATTTTCGGCAGCCTCTCTGCTAATGGGTGGGGTTGTGTTCCTGTCTTGCTAGTTGTCTGGCATAGGGTGTCCAGCACTGTAGCTTGCTGGTCGTTGAGTGAAGCTGGGTGCTGGTGTTGAGATGGAGATCTCTGGGAGATTTTCGCCGTTTGATATTATATGGTGCTGGGAGGCCTCTTGTGGACCAGTGTCCTGAAGTTGGCTCTCCCACCTCAGAGACACAACACTGACTCCTGGCTACAGCACAAGAGCCTTTCATCCACACGGCTTGTACTAAAAGGGAGAAAAAGAAAAAGAAAGAAAGAAAGAAAGAAAGAAAGAAAGAAAGAGAGAGAGAGGGAGAGAGGGAGGGAGGGAGGGAGGAAGGGAGGAAGGAAAGGAAGAAAGAAAGAAAGAAAGGAAGGGGGGAAGGAGGGAAGGAAGGAAGGAGGAAAGGAAGGAAGGAAAGAAAGAAGGTAAAATAAAATAAAGTAAGATAAAATAAAATAAAGTTATTAAAATAAAAAATAATTATTAAGAAAAAAATTTTTTTGAGAAGAAAAAAAACGGATAGATAGATCCTTAGGGCAGATGGTGGGAGCAAAGCTATACAGACAGAATCTCACACAGAATCATACACATACACACTCACAAAAAGAGGAAAAGGGAAAAAAATCATAAATCTTGCTCTCAAAGTCCACCTCCTCAATTTGGGATGATTCTTTGTCTATTCAGGTATTCTACAGATGCAGGGTGCGTCAAGTTGATTGTGGAGATTTAATCCGCTGCTCCTGAGGCTGTTGGGAGAGATTTCCCTTTCTCTCCTTTGTTTGCACAGCTCCCGGGCCTAAGCTTTGGATTTGGCCCGGCCTCTGCGTGTAGGTCGCCGGAGGGTGTCTCTTCTTCGCTCAGAGGTTAAAGGAGCAGCTGCTTCGGGGGCTCTGGCTCACTCAGGTCTGGGGGAGGGAGGGGTACGGATGCGGGGCGAGTCTGCCGCGGCAGAGGCGAGCGTGACGTTGAAGTGCCGTGCGTTCTCTCGGGGAAGTTGTTCCTGGGTCCCGGGACCCTGGCAGTGGCGGGCTGCACAGGCTCCCGGAAGGGGGTTGTGGATAGTGACCTGTGCTCGCACACAGGCTTCTTGGTGGCGGCAGCAGCAGCCTTAGCTTCTCATGTCTGACTCTGGTGTCCGCGCTGTTAGCCGCGGCTCGCGCCCGTCTCTGGAGCTCCTTTAAGCAGCGCTCTGAATCCC
>NW_006792596.1:971608-975193 GCF_000442215.2 Lipotes vexillifer
ACAAGCCTCTCGGGCTGGTGAGTGCCGGTCGGCGCCGATCCTCTGTGCGGGAATCTCTCCGCTTTGCCCTCCGCGCCCCTGTTGCTGCGCTTTCCTCCGCAGCGCCGAAGCTCCCCGCTCCGCCACCCGCAGTCTCCGCCCGCGAAGGGGCTTCCTAGTGTGTGGAAACCTTTCCTCCTTCACGGCTCCCTCCCACTGGTGCAGGTGCCGTCCCTATTCTTTTGTCTCTTTTTAATTAATTTTTTCTTTTGCCCTACCCAGATACGTGGGGACTTTCTTGCCTTTTGGGAGGTCTGAGGTCTTCTGCCAGCGTTCAGTAGGTGTTCTATAGGAGTTGTTCCACGTGTAGATGTATTTCTGGTGTATCTGTGGGGAGGAAGGTGATCTCCGCGTCTTACTCTTCCGCCATCTTCTTCTCGTCCGGCAGTGATAGACTTTTGTATACAAATATTTTTTGGATTCAATAGCCAATGAGTTCTCTCCTTTACTTTCTATTTTCAGTACCACAGTGATTTTATGTAAAACAAACAAAAAAACAAAACAGAAGAAAACAAGTCTTAGACAGATCTTCATGTTTTGAAAGGAAAACACAGGGTATTGGAGAAGTCAAGAGACTATTTCTATGTTGGAGATGTATCAATAGATAGGGCCAGATGATGCGGGGTTTTCCTTGAGGGCTTTTTTTTGTTGTTTTTGGCCGCACTGCGGGGCTTTGCGTGATCTTAGCTGCCCACCAGGAATTGAACCCGGGCCCTTGGCGGTGAAAGCGCTGAGTCCTAACCACTGGACCGCCAGGGAGGTCCCCCTTGAGGGCATTTAAGAGTGTGGAGTTTACAGTAAGCATGAAGGAATGTCAGCGAACGATTTGAATTAGGGAAGTGAAATGATGGGAACTCTTTAAGGATACCACGGGTCCTGCCGTCTAAGAGTGAAATGTGCTTCCGTAGGCTCTGCCTGGGGCCTCCTGACTCCTCAGACTCCACAACTCCCACAGCTGCTGCTCTTTCCTCTTTGCTCTCAGCAAGTGCAACCTGTTCATGAGTCAAGAAGAGGCTTCAAGAAGGAGGGGGCAGCCAGTGAGGCCGGTGCTACCAAACAGCAGAGTAAAACGAGGAAAATATCCAATGGGTTTGGAACGTGGAGCTCACCGGCAACCCGGCAAAAGCAGTTTCAGTGCCAGTGCCATGTCGAGGGTAGAATCAAGATAGGAGTGGGTTGAAAAGAGAATCGGGAGTGAGGAGATGGAAACAGCACATCTACACAACTCTCTGCAGAAGAGCAGTTATAACGTGAAGTAGAGGGAAGGAGTAATGATTGTAGGGGATGTAGGGGCAAGTGGGATCCTGTAAGATGGTTGCTTGCAGCGTCTGTTTGTAGGCTTAGCATGATCCAGTAGGCAAGGAGAGACTAGTGATGCAGAAAAGAGAAAATAACCTAAGAAATGGAGTCCTAGAAAGTCTGGAAGGAGGTGGGATGTAGAACCCACCGAAGGGATTGTTTTTCCATGGGAGAAGGGGCACTTCCTTCATTGTAACAAGAGGATGGGGAGAATGTAGATGCTGATCTAGGTGGGTTTAGAAGTACAGTATTGAAAAGATTAGGGAGGGAGTAGCTAGGATCCTTTGGCTGTAAGCAACAGAAAATAACTGGTTAACTTAGGCAAAAAATAAATTAAAAAATTAGATGAATTTAGGGTAGCTTAAGAGAAAGACTGTTAATAGCTAGTGATGACACCCCTGATAATCCACAAGGGAGATGACTCCTTTTAGATCTCTGGACAGGGAAGCAGGTAAGCACAGGTCTTTATTCAAACATCTAGTAGACCTCACAGAGCAGGGTGGCATAACAGGATCAGGAATTCATTTCCTTCCACTGCATAAGGGTAAGGGGTCTGTGAAAAGAGGCTGTCACATATCTCCCCCCCTCTTCCTCCTCTCTCCTTAGTCTTCTGTCTCCTTCCTCAGTTCCCTCTCTCAAGTCTCCTACGGTCTAGGTTCTCACCTCCTCCTCAGGAAGCTGAACATCTGTCTCCTGGTGCCTTTCTACTCTGTTGCATTCAGCATGTGCCAGATGCCAATGGTGACTTCTTATCTTGGGTTTGCAGCCTGAAGAGGTCAGGGTGGACAGGACAAGTGAGTGGGGTTGGTGGGATGCTCCAAAATTCCGGTTTGGTCTTTCAAGCAGTGAGCATCATGGCTGAGTTTTCACAGGGATAATACTCCTACACAAAGGAAGCACTGATGGTCTGCAGAGGCAGCATGATCCCGTCCCATCCATACAAGGGAAACACAGTTTGGCCCCCTCCCCCTTGCACAACAGCTTTCCTGATAGTATTCTGTTAAGGAGTGCTTGACGTAGTTTAGAGCCTCTTTTATTACCAGAGTTGCTGCTTTTGACCATGAGTAACACTTTCTCAACTGTCTGCTATGGCCAATGCCAACTCTCGCTGAATTTTTCCTCATCTTCCTGGAGAAATGGCAGTAACTCAGTCTGTCTAGCCAGACCATTGTTTCAAAGTTTCAAAGCCAAATAGATGCTAAAAACAGAGACCAGGTGGTAATTCTAGACAAAATTTCAGAGAATCATAATAGGTCCAAGGTCTCCTTTTTAGCTTTGTAGATTAAAACATTTATCAGTTCTTGGAAAGTTTTCAGGCTCTTAAAGACTCACGTGCAGTTCCCAAATTCTAAGGGATTTTTTTGGGTTTGTTATTCAAATACTCTTCCAATTTATAATTTAGGAGATAATTCTCAGGAATCAGAACACTTGTGTCAAAATACTATATGATATCACTCACATGTGGACTCTAAAAAATACAACAAACAAGTGAATATAACAACAAAAAAAGCAGACTCACAGATATAGAGAACAAACTCGTGGTTACCAGTTGGGGAAGGGAGGGACAGTATCGGGGTGGGGAAGTGGGAGATACAAACTGTTGGGTGTAAGATAGGCTACAAGAATGTATTGTAGGGCTTCCCTGGTGGCGCAGTGGTTGAGAATCTGCCTGCCAATGCAGGGGACACGGTTCGAGCCCTGGTTTGGGACGACCCCACATGCCGCGGAGCAACTGGGCCTGTGAGCCACAGTTACTGAGCCTGCGCGTCTGGAGCCTGGGCTCCACAACAACAGAGGCCGCGATAGCGAGAGGCCTGAGCACCGCGATAAAGAGTTGCCCCCGCTTGCCACAACTAGAGAAAGCCCCGGCACAGAAACTAAGACCCAACACAGCCATAAATTAAAAAAATAAATGAAAAAAAAAGAATGTATTATACAACACAGGGAATTAGCCAGTATTTTGTAATAACTGTAATTGGAGTGTAACCTTTAAAAAATGTATAAAAATTTTTTTAAAAATTAAAAAAAATACCACACATATACCACACACACAGAAAAGAATACTTGTGTAAACTGGGCAGCACACTTTCTCCACTGTAGAAAAGTCTCTATGGAAAACCGTATTGTTGCTCCTTGCTTCTTGGCCCAAGAGTAATTGAGACAGAGTATAAAGATAGCCCATCCCAAACATAATACCCAAGTTCAATCTCAGTCATTTAGGTTCCAACCCCCACCAGCTCTTTCTCT
>NW_006792596.1:975203-990292 GCF_000442215.2 Lipotes vexillifer
TTTCCCTTTGCCCAGATTCATTAACTTCCTTGAATTAGTTCACCTCCCATGATTTTTCTTTCCTTCACTAAACTCCTTTGAGTAAGGGCAGTGTTGCAGTCATCTTTGTATTGCTATATCTCCTTCCCAGAGGCCAGGGCAAGTTTTGCACATGGTAGGTGTTCAAGGCTTGTTTGTGGTTGTGTTACCACCAGAAGGTTTCTTGAAGAAACACTTCCCACCTTGACCCTCAATAGGCTGGGTGATGTATGGAGCAAGCAGTGGATTTATAGTCAGAAGTTTTAAGTTTGACTCGTGATTCTGCCACTTACTAGCTATTTGACTTGAGGTTAAATTACTCAGCACCTCTGAGTCCCCTCTGGGGGCCCCTGTTCTAATGGACCTCAAAACTCCCAGTGGTACTTACTCTTCTATAAAGGAATGAGAGCATTTGTACAAAGCTATGGTGTAACAGAGCGAGAGCCTGCCACCCACAGCTTAAAGCTTATATTTTTGTCACTTTAGATCCATATAATCTCTATTAGGCCCATGTAAATATATATTTATGTGTAAATATACAAACATAGAACATATAAGTATCCATTTTGTAATGGAAATAATTATCGAAGGAGGGCAGTTATTTCCCATCTGAGATGCTTCAATCAGAGCTCTTGAAATGGCTTTTGCTATTATATTTAGATTTTACGTCAATTGTGAAGAATCTACCTTTCTATCGTTCTGACCGCCTCTCGTGGCCCCTACTCTATGATCTTTCCTTGGGACTTGCAATTAAGTGAGAAATGATCTTGGAAGCTTACGTTGATAATACGATTGTGAAAACCTATTAAATCCAATTTTTTTTTTTTTTTTCTGTGACCATGAAACACAATCTCTAAAAACTACACAGTCTTTAAAAGCTGAGGTTGTGCAACTCCCTGGAAGGCTCAGAGCTCAGCTCAGTGTCGCATCTAATGAAAACAAAACCAAAAATAAAACCCAAGTGATCCATGAGGCTGGCTCTTTGAGCCTCATTGCCTGTAATTGTAGACATCTGAACTTCAGGATTTTCAGGAAAGGTTCTGCCCTGCAAGAGTATCCCAGTCCGATGTTTTTGACTGGTGACTTTTCATGCTACTTGTTGTGATTATGCCACCCCAGGTAAGACAGGTGTTCCTTTCTGCCTGGAACAGTCCCAGTGTGGCCTGGAAGAGCAAAGAGCTGGGGAAGTTCAGCTTTTCTGGAGGTCTGTTTGGCCAACCAAGATGCTTAGGTGGAGATTCATGTGGCACCACAAGTCTCTGTCATGGGACTGCGTTTCCTGAGGAGGTGACACTGACCCACGTTGGTGCTGTCATTACCTGGACAAGGGTGGTGTTCTCAGTGGCAGTTGCACTCGATACCAAGGAAAGGGTGAGTTACGCCACTGTCACCTGAGTTGCTTCAGGGAGGGAGGTGCTTCAGGTACACAGGGTTGCCTGTGTTGTCACGGGTTTAATAATCCTGAAAGGGTGGAGCTCCCTCTGAGGAGTTTACTTCTGATTGTTAACACTGAATTCCTCTCTGTCCTCTCAGTCGGGGTAATATAAAAATACTTCTTTGGCTAAAGGCGTTAACTTTTAGACTGCATGGTTAGGCTGTTAGTGTGCTTAAAGATCCAGCTTCTAATCACCTGAACAAGCGTTCACAGTAAAAAACTACAACCCCTTTCGTTTGTAGGACATGCTAAGATTTACAGAGTACTTTTACACCATCTCTCTCCTGGGTCCCTCAGGCAAACCCGTGAGCTGGACATGGAAGGCCCTGTGCCTTCCCCCACCCGCTTTCTAAGAGAACGAGGCTTGTGAGGCTCTGAGTGCGGAGAATCAAGTCACCTAAGTAGGAGGCAGTAAAGCCAGGACTAAAATCTAGGTTTTCTAGTTCAAAGATTGGTGCTCTTTTTTTTTTTTTTGGCCAATATTTTGAAGATCTGGTGGCAGAATAATTTGATGATTTATTATTATTTTTTTTAGGACAAAGAAAGACTTGCTAATACTTGAGGAAAACAAATGCCACTAACATAGTCTGCTGATAACATCTCCAAATCTCCAGGCATTTTGCTTAATCTCAGCTACAGGGAGAGAGAGAATGGCCTTCCATTTGGGAGAGTCCTGCAGAGGCTGATGTGGCTTTACTGGCCATTCACAGTATTCAGGGTCCTGAATGTTCCTAAGAGGAGACTACATGCCTTTTAGTGTTGTTTTCTACTTCAGGAAGAGAAAGCGATCAGATTCATGGAATCTCCGAGCTGAAAGGGAAGGATAGAGATGATTCCTCTCTCCACGTAAGCCTTATACTCATGAGCAAAATGAGGCCCCAAATATTGGGTGACTCCCAGGTTCTACATGTTTGTCCAGCAAGACATAAACCCTTGCTTTTCAAACGATTTCAATCTAGTTCTTGTAAACCACCTTTCCTTTAAAGAAGAATGTCATTTTAAATGTAAAACTACGAATGTCATAGTCTGCCGCATGGGGATTATGTAGTGACTTGGATCAGGATTTTGACAATCTTTTTATGTGGAAATGACAAAGCCATTCCACAACTTTTTTTTTTTTTTTTTTTGGGTAAGCGGGGCCTCTCACTGTTGTGGCCTCTCCCGCTGCGGAGCACAGGCTCCGGACGCGCAGGCTCAGCGGCCATGGCTCACGGGCCCAGCCGCTCCACGGCATGCGGGATCCTCCCGGACCGGGGCACGAACCCGTGTCCCCTGCATCGGCAGGCGGACTCTCAACCACTGCGCCACCAGAGAAGCCCAATTCCACAACTTTTTATTATGAGTTTCAAAGAGATCTTACTGTGGGTGCGTTGTGTGTGCATCAGTGTTGGTCCAGCCCCCTGAGTGAAATGCTCAGCAGGGGGCAGGGGTGTACACAGAGCAGTTAGACACTTCCCTGCAGCCGTGAAAGGCCTGATGCACAGAGGCGGAGGGTGCTTTCATAGTGGGGCCTGGGGCGCTGTGCTGGCTTGTTTGCTCTTTAGACTTCTGTTTGTCTACATTGTTGATCATAAACACTGAGGTGGGGACTGTTTCCTGACTAAGAAATCCCTTTGACATTCTAGCAATGACTCACGGAGTCACTTCATGCCTACAGAGTAGCCAGTGGCACCTTGTGGTCTTGGCCTGTCTCACGTAAAGCGCAGAAATCATGTAAAACACGGGCACCAGGTTCCTCCTGCGTCAGCCTGCACTCCCCGAGAGGCTCCTTTCTTCTGTCCCCTAATGGAGAGCTCAAGCAGCTTTGGGCTCCCCCAGGGCGCCAAGCCAGGGAGCCTCTCCTGAACCAGCATCTCCTCATTTCCAGTCTCCTTACTCTGACAGTCTGTTCCGTGGTGTTTTCTCAGATCCAGTTTGGTTCTCCTTTAGCTATATTGTAATTTTCCTGACTGTGGGACCCTGAATGGGCACTTCTCTTATATCCTGGCAGAATATAAGCACCTAGTAAGTGCTTAAAAACACTTACGTGTGGTTAACTGCTGCAGTAATGCGAGAAGAGGAATTTTCTAAGATTCCCTTCTTTTCTTCCTCTGTTCCTTCTCTCCTCGCTCCCTCTCTTCTTTCTTTCCTCCTTTCCGCCCTTCTTCCCTCCCATCCTCCCTCCCTCCCTTTTGCAAATATCTGTGGCACTAGGGGACAGCATCGTGCTTGGTTTGGGGAGAGAGCAGGCAAGAAGGCGGGTGTGGCCCTGGTCCTCGTGCTCATGATGACTTAGGATTTTACCAAAAGTGCAGGGCAGGGGCCGAGCTTGCTGTGGAAGAAGGCATGAAGGTATTTATCTCATGGTAGGAGGGGAGTCCTAGATGGCGAAAGCCCGGCTTCCGGCTTCACTTGGGCAGGTAGAGCTGGGGTGGGAAGAGCATGTGTTTGAAGAAGAAGTGGAGCCGGAGGCGTCATCAGGTGGACTCGAGCATTTTAGAAGCTCAGGGCCTTTGGGCAAGTTTTAACACCCCTGTTAAAACGCCCCTGGCACTTCATCTATAAAACAAAGGTGGTTGTGAGAATTGCATGAGTTCTAGAAAAATGCACCTTAAACTCCTACTATACAAATATACAGGATTTTATTTTATAGAGCATGTCCCACTTTTTTTCCCTCTATAAAACTTGACCTGAGTAGCTGCTACATCCCTTCGGAGCATATGATAATAGGTAATAGGCCAGTTCTTTGTGGGTACAATTAACTCTTCTGTATGGTAGGCACAGTTCCTCTGCTGCAAGCACCTTTATTTCTACACGGAAGCAGCATTCTGTTGAATGACCCAGGTCATGCCTGAAGGAGCTACTAAAGTTTCCAGTTGAAGTCACGCTTGGAAATTGTTCCTAAGGCAGAATCTGGTCTGAAAAGAAAAAAAAAAAAAAAGCAAAATATATTCTGTGGGGATGCCGTCTAAGGTCTAAATCTGCATTTCTGAAATGGTAGAGACTACCCCTCCCTCTCACCCCCATTAACCAACACATACCAAAAGATGAATTCCTCCAAGATCTGTATCTTCTCCCTCACTTGTCACGTTGCACCACAATTTAGGGGGCTGCTGCTGCCGTGACCAGGAGGCTGGGCCTCAGCATCCTAGGTGTCAAAGGGATTCATCTTGGAAGGGGGCTGAGAAAGGCCAAATGCTCACCCTAGTTTCTCCATGGGTTACATGGGAGGCTCAGGACTGACCTGATTAATTGTTTTTTTCTGGAATAATAAATATCTATAAAAACCTCCCAGGAGCACGTGGTGCTAACCAAGCAGGACGTGACTGTTAAGCCAGTTTCTGTGGTGACAGCCACTGAGCAGCACCCATCGCTTTCACTGGGAGCCACTCTTGGTGCCCTGTTTCGTAAGTCTGTTTCCCATAACCTAGGAGAGCGGCTCCTTCCCTAGCCTTGGCAGAGCTGCAAACAGATCTCACATCCTGGACTATGAACTTTAGACCTTGCTTTCTCCATAGCTGCGGACAGACTGGCTCCCTTTAGAGAAAGCCTGCTGTGGCCTACTTCCAGACCGGTTGAGATCCCATTTGCAGGCTCACTGGTTTTAAAGGTGGTTTCTGCAAGGTAATTCAATCAATTTTTTTTTTCTTTTTTGGCTGAGTCATTTTTTGATTTTCAAAATCACAAACAGCAGAGCGATGCTTTGCAGTGAGCTCTTGAGTAACAAGGGCACATTTGTCATACTTGACCAGTTTCTGATTGAAATGGAGATAATTATTGGGTGTTGGTATTATAATCAGTGATAGACTAATACAGTGACCACTAATAACATCTCTTGACTGTCTCCATTTCTGAGAAGTGCTGGCCTGACATTTGTGCAGCATCTAGCAAAGTCTATACCTACGTGAAGGAGCCTGGGCACAAAACGCCATCTTTTCTCCAATTTGTTTGTATTGGACAGTAAACGGGCACACGGTGTTGACGTAGTGAGTTTAGAAGCATTTCTGGGCGTTGATCTTTTCATCTGAAAAACGATCAAGCAGGGCAACATGACCCCCGAGCCTTATCTAGGGTAATTACTTTGTGATTCTCTGAATTAGTGACAGTTTTTTGGATTCACTGGAAATAATGAACTCTGCTCTTATTTCTATCTTGGCTAATAACTTGTTAACTGACCTATGACTTCCTCATCTGGATATTGGGTTGGTGTGTTGATCTGTGTGCGTCCTGCCCTCTGGCAGTACATTCTTCTTTCACCCAGAGACACTGGACCAGGAGAAGGCCTGCGGGAGGGGCTACAAAGTAGCCAGTGGGGCAACAATATGGTGTCCGCCTTGGATGAAGCTGTAAGGATGATTTAGTGCAGAGTCAGCTAGATTTGTCAGTAGAGCAGGCAAGGGGGAGCCACGAGGACAGAATTTCCAACACGATTTCCTCCTCTGTGATGTGGGTCACCTTTTCCTCCAATCTCGTCTGAAAAACTCATTGTAACCAACTCCTTTCGATTGCCAGCGAAGAAAAGTGGGTCTTCAACAGGCTGCTTCTCCAATGCACATGTGTTAACTGGCAAGGCAAGGAAGACTCTGTGTGTATATGAGATTGCACCCATTAAATAAGAGGTGGCAGGGTGGCTGCTGGTTGGCTGAATACTTGCTTGTTGATGTGTTCTGTCAACTTAGAAATTAAAGCAAACAAAGAAATTTTTTTAAAAAAGCCTTAGAAAATACTTTGATTTACTTGTCAACATTTAAAAATTCAAGATTTTAGCTACAAAGGCAAATTTCTGTTTTTTTCCTGATAATTTCTGGCCACATTGGGGCCTCTATTTCTGTATGGTTACAGCTAGCTACAGCTCAGAGGTCACTGCTCCCAGGGTTCAGGCACTCTCCAGGGTGGCAGACCCAGCTTGGCCCATTTTACCATTTACTTTTTCTGCCTGGCCCCCTGTACTCATTTCAGGGCAAGACCCTTGAAATCAGTCAGCTGAGTTGACTGTCACTTGTATGAGGCACAGGAAACCTGGTTCCAGAGCAGCAATTTCACAGACAGTAAGAAGCTCTTTGGGAGTGAAGGCAAGGCTGAGGCATATGGACTGAGAGGGGAGGGAGGCCCCACCCCAGGCCCTGAGCTATAGCGAAGGTAACCGGTCCAGGGCAGTGGGGCAGGCGGGCACCTAGGATACAGCCCGGCAGCACGCCGGGGCAGTGCCCCAGAAAGGAGGACTGACTTCCTTCTCCTTGGCCTTGGGTCAGCCTCACGGGCGCATCAAAGTCCGCATCTCAGCATGACTGCTGAGGACCAGCAGGGAAGTCTAGTTGGTAAATTCACCAGTAAGGTAATATTTAACCTATTTCCAACTGTAATCATGTTGTTGAAATTATCCTCCATCTCTTTAGCTGTTAGAACCCGTAAGTGAAGTATGATGCCCCATGATGTTTTAGATTTTCATGGTCCTCACATTTCACAACAGGGATCTCAGCTCCGTCAATATTTTCATGTTCTAGTAACTGTAATAAAAGCTTGAGTTGGTCATATGGTAATAAATAGCCACCCATCTGTGGCATGGCCTTGTAAAACACAGAACAGGAAACTCCACATCATATGGAAAGTTGTACTTTTAGTTTCATAAACTCAACTTTTGCCTAACAAAGATAGCTCTTATTGAAACTGAGACCTTAAAGCATAAGAAATATATTTAAATATTTTGTGAAAATCATATCTTTGTACAAAATATTTTCCTATATGTCATCTTTTGGTGGGTATTATCATGATTCTCTGAAATAGGCAGAGAGGTAATTAGTATAACCGGTTTATAAAAAAGGAGATTGGAGTTCAGGAAAATTAAGTGACTTTGTTCATGTCATATAATTTGGTAAACAAATCATAACTGGTTCCTGAGGTTTCTGCCTCTAAATCCATAGTTTTTCTACCCTCCCTCTGTTGCCTCTGTGTGTCACAGTGTGTGTTGGTATGAACATATACTAAGACAGATGTATGCCAGTGCAGAGAAGCAAAGTTTATTCTATCTAAGAAGAATTTTCAAAATACTTGGTTTGGAAAATAACATATGTTTGCCTATAGAATACGTAGGGTACTTAAGAAAAAATTGGAGAGGTGCTTTCTGAAAACTTACAGAAAAATTCCATTCCATTGAAGAGATAACAACACAAATAATTTTATAAGCTTATTTTTCTTTCTGGATTCATGGCCTCTAATAAAATAGTGTTTTGATGAACTGGTTATAAGAAAATGTCTATCCTGAATGACACTGTACAGGAAACGTTTCCCCTAATTGTTAAATATGTATTGGCTATTCTCTGTATCAAAAATATGCTAAAGAAAACTCACAACTCTATTATTTAGCTAGTGGTAGCAAATATTCATATAGTCCCATCAGGTTTCATATTTCACCTAAACCATGCCCTCGCCATCTTTTTCCTTGCTGTTAAATTATCAGAACAAACTCAAAGCAAATAGAACACACTGAACAGGTTAGTGCCTTGGACAGTGGCTCCAATGAGGAGGGATGTATGCTCCCCCTTCCTCCTCATATGGAGATCAAGCCTGTGTCTCTTCAACTTTCCAACCCACTCCAGAGAGGCTGGGTGTCAGCTTTCTTTACTTTCTGGTTGTTGGGTATTTTTTGGCGGGGTGGGGTTGTTTTTTATTGTCAATTGGCAATGTATTAGAAATATACTAAAAGCAAATTACATTTTAATTGAACTTTATTCTCTGTACAGTTGGTTACAGAATTTCTTTCTGATACCAAAATGATGGTGCTTTCAAACAGGGTACATACATATTTGTAAATGCTTAAGCAACTTGAAAGTGCTTGGAAAATTGCACCACTGTGCTTGGGCTGTACTTTTTAGGTATATCTGTATACTGAGGAGTAGAGCTCAAAAACATTAATTTGATTTTCTTAATTATTGTTTAAAATCATACTGGTACTATGTAAAATTGTATAATGGAACACAATAAAAAGGTAACATTATTTTTTAAAAATCAAATAATTTAAATATTGTATTATTAATATTAAATATTTGACCAATTTAAAATATTTGGAAAGCTCAAAATGTTTAAAGACCTGCAGAACTTTGGGTGGGGATGGAAACTATGGTGTGTCTGTCAGGAAAATATTATGCTTATTTATAAAGAAGAGGCACTCACGTAATATAAAAAATTACTTTGAAATGCCTGACGCGTTTGTTTCCAATATTTATTTTGTGAAGACAGGTTTTTAAAAAACAATTAGATGCCATTTGTATGAAACTTAGTGACCTGACTTTAATCAAGTTTTTACAAAATAAAAATATGATTTTAAAAAAGCCATTGGCATCTCAAAACTTGCAGTTATGTTATTTTTAGGAAAGAATATTATGTATTAGATAACTGAACATTGAGTCTTTTAACATGAGGTCAGGGTTGGCTTGACCCACGTAGGAAGTGTTGGTCATTTACTGTGCCTCCCTACTGAATTTGGCTTAGTTTTACCTTTAATGTAGAGTTTTCATGTTGGGAAATAAGCTACCGGATGGTAATACTTCTCTCTTCCTCATCTTCTAGAGGCTTTATGTGATCACTTCTTCAAATTAAGTCTATAAAAAAAATTATCAAGCGACCCAAATGCCTGCCTTTCTCTCTCTGATCCTTTACATATCCTCACACAAATGTTAATAATGTCAGTTCTAGCATTAATCTTTCCACTGTTTTTTGAGTGCCCTTTGAGAATTCCTCTTTCTGTGCCTTTACTCATGTTAGTTCCACATTCAAAATGTGCTCTCTCTTCCATTCTACTAATGGCAGCCTGCCCCTGTCTTTAACATCTACCTCGAATCTCACTTTCTTCATCACATTTCCTCAGGGTAGGTGTTTCCTCCGAACTCCTGTACGGTTCATGTCTAAGTCACTCTTGTCATATAGCATTCATTACCCACTTATCAATTTCTAGGACACAAAGTTAAGTAGGTGTAGGTCTTTCAAGAAGCTTATAATTTAAAGAGATGATAGCCTATATTTTCCAAAATAAGAATATCCCATGAAAAATAGGGGAGTAGGAGAGCCCGTGAGTGAGAGGTAACATCCAACAGATGTGAAAGCTCCTAGGAGAGTACTTGGTGCATACCAGATACCTGAACAATTATTAGGCCCCTTCTGTGTGACTGAGGAAGGGACAGGGACTCAGAAAAGCCTCGTGGAAGGAGTAGCCTTCAGTTTTGATCACACAGGTAAAACCTGAATCAAGTGGAGAGGGGGAAAAAGAACTTTTCAGGCAAAGGATGCTATCTAGGCCAGCAAGTGGCAAACTTTTGGTCTCAGGACCCTTGACACAGCACATATTGAGGATCCCAAAAAGCTTTTGTTAATGTGGATTGTATCTACCGATATTTACTTTATTAAAAATTGAAACTGAGAAAAGTTTTAAAATTTTATTAATTCATTTAACAATAGCAATGATAAACTCATTACATATTAACATTACCGACATATTTTTACTGAAAAAAATACGCAAAGGTTTGAAAACCAAAATATTTAATGAGAAGATTGACATGCTTTTTTTCATTTTTGCCAGTCTCTTGAATTTCTGGCTTAATAAAAGAAAGCTGGATTCCTTATCTGCTTCTGCATTCAGTTTGTTGCAATGTCACAGATCATGTAGCTTCTAGAAAACTCCATTGTACACTCATGAGAAATGTGAGTGAAAAATGTAAATAGCCTCTTAGTATTATTATAGGAATAGGTTTTCTCTGGTGGACTCCTTGAGAGAGCCTCAGGGTCCCTGGACCACACTTTGAGGACTGGCAGTTTATGCTATACATGGCTATCTATCTTGTTTTATGGATATTTTGTATTCATTTCTGGTCCCGCCCACTGCCATAGTTAAATTGCAAGCTTCTTGAATGCAGAGACCATGATAGGTGCCCAATAAAATGAATGGCTGATATTGATTTTGATGATGATGTGTATTCAGTTTAAATACACACATACACACACACACATACACGTATGTGAAATAGATATATATGTGCCTGCCTATCTATCTCTTGTGAGTTTTTTAGGGAGTAAAAGTTCAAGCACTGGAAATATGGTTAAGTGATAGAGCTATTAATGATTTGCCTAGGGCTAGTAATAGAGACAACGTTAGTAATAAAGCTCATTACTCTTTCTACAAAAGAAATTAGTCAGAAAAGGAAATCCATGTGCATAGACAGGATGCCAATTTCACTTTTGCGAATTTTGAATTCCTAGGGCTTTGGGTCCCACTTCATCACGTCCCTTTCCTGCCTGGTGACAGATGGCAGGTTGTGGTCAGATTTGCACGTGAATCAAGCATACCTTGGAGCCCAGGTATCTGGGCTTGAAATCTACCATCAGAAATCTACCATCGGAAAGCCATATTCTTAGGCAGTTTCTCAAAAGAATTGCATCAGGAAGAGCTTAGCAGGTTCTTTCAGGAAGCCATATTACCATCGTGTACTCAGGGCTCTGAGCAAAAAATGAAATGTGCCCCAGTCCCTTATCCTTCTCTCAGAACATGTCCTTCAGAGGTGCATCAAAACAGGACTGGCTCTCATCTTACTTTCTGCCAGCATAAGCCTTGACCAGACTCGCTTTGCTTCAACTCATACATTTAATACAAAATTTAGCTACAAAGAGCTTAAAAATCCTTTGGCTTTTCAAACTAAGAATTTATACATTAGACGTCCTGGAGATGATGTGTTTTGTTTCCATTTTGTAGGTGGAAGGAACAGGTTAGTACAGATGGAAATGATCAGATGCATTGACTGAAACACCGGACACTTACATAATTTTAAAGCTAGGAAAAGTTCAGAGATTGTCTAGTGAGTCCAATCCTCTGTTTTGCAGAAGAAGGCACTGAGACCAGAGACATGAAGTAACTTGCCTGGGGACTGTGGGCTTTCTCTCTTTGAGTCTCTGGGCTGAAAGTCGTTTGTGTCCCATACCGGGTACTAGCACAGTGAGTGGTTGAGCTCAGGCTTCTTGAGAACCTAGGCTTCATCTTCCTTAGGACCTGCACCGTTTCCTGTATTGAGAGCTTGTGCAAAAGAATGAGGTATGGGGGACGTGGTCTCTGGCACCAAATGAGTGAAAAGAGGCTCTTTTGTTTTTCGCTCTTAAAGGGGATGCCATGCTTCTGAGTGAGACTGGGAGCCAGTCATCCCATTGACCAGAGAGGTGGTTCTCAGCCCCGGCTGCCCATTCCAATCAGCTGGGTTGGTTTACAAAAATCCCAAGGCTGTGGCCCCCAACCCAGATCAATTCAATCAGAATGGGGCTGGGAGAGAGGGCGTAAGCGTCATCCCAGGGAATTCTCAGCACGCCCGAGTGGCCCAGCCCTGTTCTGGTGTCTGCCTGCGGCTGCTATTGGAGCCTTGCTCTCCTCTTACTCTGAATAGGGACTTCAGCTGCCCGCTTACATCCTATAGAAGAGGCAGCATCCCTGGCAGATCTCGCTTCAAAATTTCAAGAAGAACTTGCCAATGTTGTCGAGGAGGGCGTGTACTGCCCATCAAGGTCAGGAGCCACCACTTCCAGCTTCTTAAAGGCCAAGTAACTCGATGACACGGAGCTTCCTGCTTGTCTGCACGCTGCCCACTGCATCGCACGTCTGGCCTTCCATGAGCAAAAGTTTCACTACTGAAATCAGTGGGCGACCTTTCTCGTTTTTTGTATACCCGGAGGAAGAGACGGTTTGCTATCGAGTAGGTTTGCTACGGAGTTTAATACTTCGGTCAGACAGGAGAGAATCTAGCCGTGGAAGCCTGAGTGAGAAGCCCTTCTGGTGCCTTTGCTTTTTCACTGTTCGCTGCTGAATGAGGTGTTTATTTTGTGAATGTGTTCAGTATCTTTGGAACTCACTGAAGAGGTAGACTCACAAAATACCCAGACGTGGTCAGGCGACTGATATTTTCTCCCTACTTCTATTCCAGAGGTGTTGGCACCCTAGAAAGCGAATAGGAGAATCCAAAGTGTAGTGGCCAATGTACAGGCTTCTCCGCATCGCAGCCATGTGCTGCCTCTTGCCCATATTTCAAGGAGTGGGAGCTGAATATAATCATCATCTGGAGAAGCTTAGTGGGAGAAAGAGAAGAACAGACACAAGGCAAAAGGCAAAGAAAAAGCTGGAGGCAGAAGGGGGCAGCTGCGAGTCTTGGCACGGCCAGCTCTGGCCTCTTCTTCCCATCCTTGGCTTCACCTGCAGGCTTCCTCCTGCCCTTGGCTCCAAACCCCCCTAGCAACACTGAGGAAGCTCCGATATACCTGGCAACCAGGGCAGGTGCTCTGATCCAAACCGCTGCCCAGGGCTAATCTTGCATTTAAATTATTCTAATGAGGAATAAGCAAACTCCGTCACTCCCCTACCCACCCACCCGGCCACTCTTCCCTTAAGGGAATTCGGTCCAGGGGCTCCCAGGGGAAAATCATGACATTAAATTTTGATGTAATAAATTCCACTTTAGGAAGCAGTAATTTTATTAGCAGAAACCGCAATTCTATTGTATGTGTATATACTATTTCATAATAGTAAAAAAAAAAAAAACCAAAACCCTGAGTATATCAAATACATAGATATATTTATTATAATATTTTGTTATGAATTATTTATTTTGTTCAGATAGTAGTAGGAGGGATCTTTAAACATTTTTTAAATATTGTGAAAGAAACAAATAAAAATGATCAAAGCCTACCCACTATCTTTTAGTCCCCCGCTTTTAGACCACTGTTATCCTAATTTAGTGGAAAGTCACCTCAGCTCCACTTCTGAAGCAAAGTTTGAGAACTTCTCGCGTAATGGATAAACTGTTGGACTCTGAGAGAAACCACCCGCTGCTCAAGTTGAGATTCTGGTTGGTGCTGTGTTCCTGACCAATCTCGTGGCTTCGACAAAGACTCAGCCTGGTCCTGGTGGAAGCACGATGCTCGTCCTGCTGGTCCTTCCAACATGCTGGAACTCTGAGAGTCAAGCTAAGGTGTCAGTGGCCTGGGAGGGAGGGGAGAGGTTTAATTATAAAGCAAATTGCCCAGCAAACATTATGTGATGATAGCAGAACGGAAAGCAGGAGGCAGGAAGGCAAACTGTGTGCTGCCCAAGAGACAGAGCAGTTGTCCCCCGGAGGGATTTTTCACTGAAGCACCTGAGGAAAGAGCCGGAATTTCAGGCTCGAAGGGGAAGAGGCAGAATTGGGAGGACCCTGTACCTGGGGTGAACAGAACTTGAGTGGTGAGAGAGGGAAGAGCCAGAGCAGAGGAGGAAGTTCTCTGTCCTCTGTCACTTTTAATTACTTCCCCTACCGAGATGCCAGGAGGCAAGAAGGGGGCCCAGCCAGCACGGGAAAGGCGAGTCCTGCAGCTGGGGAAGGGCAGAGGAGCACAAGAGCGAGACGCGGAGCCAGACGCCATTGAAGGGGAGAGAGAACAGAGCCCCATGTAGAAATATTGGGATCAGTTAATTCACTAGAAGGTTCTTCAGTGAAATGCCTGAAATTAAAATGACTTATAACACTGGGTTAAAGGGGAAGATGCTGTGGTGGGAAGAGCTTGGATGGGGTCCACGACAGACCTGGGTTTCAGCCCCAACTTCAGCGTTTAGTAACTGTGAGAGAGAAGGACTCATTGAGGAAGACAACTCAGCTTCCTCGTCGGCAAGATGGTGAGAATGATAATACCTCCCAGGTTTCTCATGAAGTTTGCCATGATGTGCGCAAAGGGCCTGTCGAGATTCCTGCCATGGAGAGAGTGTTGAATAAAGAGCAGTTGCTGTCATCTGGTTTGGACTGAAATCAAGACCGTGAAGGCACCTCTGTGGCTGAACATCCCTGTAGGGCGGAGATCGGGGTCATGCGATGTGAATCCATCTGGGTTTGTGAGGTAGGAGCCCGCGCAGTGGACGTTAAGATAGTCACTCAGTTGCTCTACCCAGGTGTTCGAGGGCCGGCTGGTGAGGTACAGAATGCAGCCCACGGGGTCTTCGCTGGCCACCAGCGGGGACCCCGCGGTAGCACCCAGCCTTCCCGCTACCTCGTGGACAAGTGAGAAGGGACATGTGAGACTGAAACCCCAGAGGCAAGCCAGGAAAACGTGGCTGGGAAGAAGCAGGTGCACTGGCCCAGACCTCACAAGGGTTGGTTGCCAAAAATTTTAAAAAAAGATAAATGGAGAGGACAGCGAAAGAAGAATCCGGGAGAAAGATCAGTGTCTAGATCTTTCTAGAGATGGGACAGAAAAGGAGTATGGAAATAGGCATGTGGGAGAGGTGAAGTCAGCAACTTATGATCTATCACCTGTTAAAGGGTGGTGTCTGGGCTCAGGGAGTGAGGGCTGAAGAGGGTCTGTGGAAACCTCAGCTGTGACCATCTCTCGAGGAGTCCAGGAGGCGGTCTGAGGAAGAGACCTTGGGGTGACAGCCAGGTGCTGCCTTCAACACGGGGTGGGGACAGCTGTGGTGAGATCCAAGGACACCAGGTCTGGGTCCTAGTTTCCCCCGGCCTTTAACTAGCCCAGTGACCCCCCTATAAGTCATTTCACCCCACTAGGCCTCAGCCTCCTGGCTATGCAGTGAAGGAGTGGGACCAGCATATCAATTTTAAACCTCTTAAAAATCCACATCTCCTTTTTTTTTTTTTTTTTTTGCGGT
>NW_006792596.1:990644-1004416 GCF_000442215.2 Lipotes vexillifer
TCTCAACCACTGCGCCACCAGGGAAGCCCCCGCATCTCTTTTCGAGCAATGCCAGAATCTCCTCTGCTCGTCTCCCCCAGCTAGACCGTCACCCAGCCCCTTCCAAGGCTGATGGTTGCTTGTTCTATGATGGAGAAAGACAAGGTGTGTTCCCAAGACGATAATAAAAGGAAGATGGAGTGAAAAGAGATGCATAGGGCCTCCGCGTGGGTTCTGATATGGCTGCTGCTGCTGCTCTGGGACAAACTGTCTGTTGGCCAAAGCTCAAGGCTGGGTGGAAACAGTTATGCTCAGGTCTCCCCTTGCAGCTCGGAGCTGAAGGAGGGCAGCTTGGGAACCTGGAGCTGGAAGCACCCCCTTACATGCGGCTTGCTCCAAAGGGAGACTCTCTGGGGAGGCTCCAAGCCGCCCTCCAGCTTCAAAAAAGTAAGACCTTAGGACTTCCTTGGTGGCGCAGTGGTTGAGAGTCCGCCTGCCGATGCCGGGGACACGGGTTCGTGGCCCGGTCCGGGAAGATCTCACATGCCGCGGAGCGGCTGGGCCCGTGAGCCATGGCCGCTGAGCCTGCGCGTCCGGAGCCTGTGCTCCGCAAAGGGAGAGGCCACAACAGTGAGAGGCCCGCATACTGCAAAAAACAAACAAACAAAAAAAAAGTAAGACCTTAGAAGCTCTGCCTCCAGGGTTCCCTAAATATTCCCAATCAGGTTTGTTTCCAGACTCTTTAAATGGGAAACCCGGACAATCTGTGAGCAGCCCCTTTCCCCTTCAGCTGGTGGTTGGGCTCCCTCAGCCCCGCCCTGTTTTACCTTCCTGTGAACAACCGTGCTCATCCTCCCCTTCATCCTACTATGCATAGGCAGCTCCGTAAGCTCTTGCCAAACGGGGGTTAGAGTGTAAAGAGGTAATGCTGCCTAGTGGTTAAGAAACAAAACAAACTAAAACAGATTCTGGAGCTGCCCTGCCTCACTTCAAATATAAGCTTAATAGCTGTGTGTCCTTGGTAAGCTTCCTAACCTCTCTGTGCCTCATCTTCTCACCTGTGAAATGTGGTTAATAATGTACTCAACCTCACAGATATAAGTACATTAATAAATATAAAATGCTTAGAATAGTGTCTGGCACAGAGTAAGTACTACACAATGTATTAGTGGTTATTATTTTCCAGTTTCTCACTTTTTTTTTTTTTTTTTACCAAAATTAGTTCCTTTCTCAGTATTTTGTTTTTCAAGAGGGAAAAGCCAAGAGCACACAATAAAGCAACTGTAGAGAGTCGGTAGTAACAAAACTGAGGAATTTCCATCCTCCCTCTTGCCTTTTACTCCTGCCCTAGTTCGGAAAGGACTGTTGGTCATTATTTTCTATAAATCTGTCACCTGTAATTAACTAATATCTTTTTCAAAAAGGAGTGTTGGGCTTCCCTGGTGGCGCAGTGGTTGAGAGTCCGCCTGCTGATGCGGGGGAAACGGGTTCGTGCCCCGGTCCGGGAGGATCCCACATGCCGCGGAGCGGCTGGGCCCGTGAGCCATGGCCGCTGAGCCTGCGCGTCCTGAGCCTGTGCTCTGCAGCGGGAGAGGCCACAACATTGAGAGGCCCGCGTACCACAAAAAATAAATAAATAAAAATTAAAAAAAAAAAAAAAAAAAAAAAGGGGTGTTAAAAATTAAAAAAAAAAAAAAAAAAAAAAAGGAGTGTTAGTGAACTTAATAACAGAAGCAAGATTGGGGAGAAGACTGGGGGCAGGGGAAGGTGGATTCACCTCCTCCCCTAGGTCTCTGTCTCCTCCAGCCTTACCTTCACTTCTAGAGAGAATTTCAAACCACAGATACTTTCCTTTGAATTTTCAAGTTCAGGTTAAAATTTGAAGCTAATTTTCAGATTTAATTTTTAAATTGCTCAATTAAGATCTGAGGGGGAAGGAAAGCGGTGTTTGATTATTCTAAGCAGAAGGAGAAACCGTAACAAAGGAAACCACATTACAGGGTTTAAGAACCTTTATCTGTGTAGAACTGGAAGATCTGGAGCCCAAAGCTTAGGAGAAGAATGGAACAAACATGTCGATATTCATAGGCCTTTGTTTAACAGTGGGGTCGTCTAGAGTCTAGATTGGAAAGGCGGTGAGGAGGTAAAGCAACGCGTTTTCACTGTAATTGTGTTTTATACAATATCTGTTAATAAGGAAGTATTGGGAAATGCTTTCCCAATAAGATATCATAAAACATAATCACAGGATTTAAAATATAAGTCAGTGAGCTAAAAATGTTTTTACCAAGTTTGTGTGTATTTTTTTTTTTTTTTTTTTAGTTTCGTAACATCAAGGGATTTTTTTTTTTTCCCCTATCAAATCGTAAATACTTCCTGGCTGGGTTCTTTCAACTTTACAATTGCACTTAACCTTATGTACCCAGACCCGAAAGTCCCTTAACCAGGGGAAAGTCACCTAACCACACCCCAAAAGAGGAAAAATAAAAGACATATTGTTGTGTGAGGCACTTTCTTTCAGGCAATGTGTCTGTTGCGATAAATTACTTCATTTATTCATCATGAGTTGGAGACAGTCATGGTGCCTTGTTTACAGGAAGTTCTTTTCACAGATGGGCTTTACTAGCTTAACTGAACTTATGCCCCGAATTATATCACTCAGAACCCCACCTATAATTATTTTCTTTCTTTCTTACCTGACCAGATCAGGGGGTGTGGGGCAGGGACCCTCAGAAGACAACATGATGATCTCCAGGATTTCTGCCAGTTCAAGAACAGGTGCGAGAAATGGCATACACACACCTTAGCAGTGCCGGAAATTTCTCCTGACTCCCACGGGCTCTTGCTTGCCTCCTGCAGACGTCTGACCTCGTGCTATCTCTTTACCTGTCGGGCTCCTCACTAGATTGTGAGCCCCTGGAAACCTGGGGCCATGCCTTCTTCAACCTTTACATCCTCAGTGCCGAGCATGCTGTTCAGGTGGACAAAATTATTATATTATGACTCTTGTACATCCCATCTCATTCTGCCAAAGAACTTAAGAGGTGCTCAACAGACATTATTGTTGAATTAATACATGTTTTTGAATGCCGTGGACTTTGATACTGAGAAGGCAGAAATTAGACCAGGCACACCTTAATGCCATGGCAGAGATGGTTAATGTCCCAACGGGTGGCAGGGGCGGGGCAGAGAGAGAGTATTTGTGGAGTCATAGGGTGATGAAGGCCTCCGCAGCAGGAGGGTTTACCGAGATTCCCTCTTATCCCTGTTTGTGGAATTCCCCCTCTGACTTTACATGAACCCAGACAGTTGTCTGGCACCATCTATGTCTGTTGCACAAGCAGTATGTGTTTTCTTGCAAGCTTTTAATTTCCCTTAGCACACAGGTTTTTGGCTTCCAGAACTTGGAAAAAGAAGTCTCGTGGAAGGGCTATGTGCTTGTCTGTAGTGATAACCATCACCAAATGCCAGCATGGGGAGCCCCACCATGGAGATTAGGAAATGGAAGCCCTGAGATAGTTGTCCTGTCCCAGGTCAGACAGGGTACCAGCCTCTGGGAGAGAATCTACTCTGCCCGCATCTGCCTTACCAGCTGTTGGCTTGGCCTACTGGACCTCATTGTTTCTTGGAGAATGCTTTGCTATTGAACTAAAAATGTGGGATCTCCAGTTTCAGAGGGAACAGTTCACTCTAAATCCATTTATTCCATCACTTGGCCCACAGGGCGACTGCTGGGTGGGATGCCACAGTTCTTTCATGGAGCCTAAGTGTTTTCTTCAACAAAGGATGAATTTAAGGGTGACCACAGGAGAACAATACTTTCCTCTGTTGTGGAAAACCTCCTCTAATTTTTCTCCTGGTTGTCGTTGCTGCTAAGGCTGTTTTGTTCATGCAAGTGTTTATGGCATGCCTTCCTACTTTGTCAGGGGAAACTGGCCTTTCGTCCTGCCATTTTGCAACATTGCTTCTGGCTGTATCTCATTGATCCTAATAATAGACATCATGGCAACCACCTGTACTTAAGGTCATTGCCTCATGGGTTTCACACTAATGCTAGCCTTCCTGGTGTCCTAGTCACAGATCTGAATAGGCACACCCCTTCCTAACTACTTGCAAATATGTCATTTAAGAAAACCAAAACTACTTTCTTCTCCATGAAAAGCTGTGACTGACACTCCACGAAGTATAATGTTGACAGACCTGTTGTTCGTCTTCCCTAACCATGAGTTTGGTGGATGTTCCCTACCTGAATCACCAGGCAATCTGAAGGGAAGTATTTTTCGTTATTGTTTAGCTTATGTGTGAAACGTGCAGTGAGTGTATACTCACATCATGCCAAGTGGATTCAGTCACATAGACTGTAATTCGGGCCACCCAGCCCTACAGGTAATTGACACATATCTCTTTCAGGTCAGGTACCTATTTATATAGCTGATACATGATTTGTAAAACTATGTTCTTGAATAATAGAAACTACGATGGGGAAAGCCCCAAGCAACACAGCACCAGGAACACTCTGGGATGCTTGGCTGTGGGCACTACATTTCCCTCGCCCTTTATTCATTTCATGATTCAAGTTGCTTAATCTCTTTCGGTTTATGTTGGTTCATCTGTAAAATGGGGATTATAATAATACATTACCTACCTCAAGACAGTCTGCTTGATGATGATCTTTTCAGGTTCCTTAAGCTCTCATTCTGAATCATAGTGTTATATCACCAGTACAGAATTTCCCTGCAGGTTTGTTTTTGAACTCATTTGAATGAATGGATCTTTCATGGGCGCTGAGATTAAGTGCAGTTGGATGCAGCCAGCCTCTGTCTTTGTTATCCCCAGTTCAGTAACAGATCAGCTTTGGATGGTTATGTATCACACAAATAAGGAGTCATCAGATGAACACTCATGTCAAGATGGTCAGGTTTAGAATCCTGCCTAGTGATCTACGTTAGATGGGTTTAACCAATTCAGAGTTATCTTATCAACATTGTTGTGTGGGTTAGGGGAAGTCACAGACATGCTCTCTGTGCTGAGTTCCAACTTTTAGGGAGTGAAGATCTTCAGTCCATACTGTCCACCCTCCTTGTGTCGGTTTGGGATTAAATAACTAACTGCAACTCGCTGTCAACCCAGATGGGTAAGTGGGTTGAAGAGGTTTTCTTTAGAGATGAAAAATTTGAAAACAGTAACAACCATAAGAAATGATTGTTGGGGATATATTTTAACGATTACCTACAAATGGTTATTACGCCGTACTTGTCGTTAACAAACTGAATTACTCAACAGTCTTCCTGGCGAGATGTGCTGTATTTCCTGCATGTACATCTGTTTTTATCACAGCTTGGCATCACTTTTAAAACATCTGGGTCCTGATAAAGGGAACTGAATGCAAAAGAATTCTACATTAGGTAAAACAACAACTTTCTCCCCTCTTAATGCTCCCCTTCCCTCCCTTGATAATTCCCAGACTGTGGGAGGAGAGACTTGACCCCAGACCCCTACACTCCATGCATCCTATAGCCCTAACCCCACCCCGGGCACACACACTCCTTTCGCTTGTCTATATCCTATCTGTCTGCTGAAGTTATGTTTACGTCTTACTTCCTCTAGCTTTGAGTTTTTCCAAACTTTTTATCATGACCCAGTATACACACGCATACGCACACTTTGTATATCATGTTTAACAAATACTTTTAGTATCTAGTATGTCCCAGGCACTGTTCTAAGTACCTTAAAAACACTAACCAACTAAATCCTCATAATCCTATGTGGTAGAAACTATTATTCTCACTTTACAGATGAGCAAACTGAGCAGTCAACAGTTTAGGTGAGTTCCTCAAAGTCATTGCTAGTAGCTGGCAGAACTCATTATGAACTCAGGCATGGATTGTACTCTGGTCTGGTCTATTCTGTTATTTCTTTACGCAAATGTTAGTCAGGATCTCCTAAATTCCTTCGATGTCATGAAAAACACCAACATATCACTCTATCCCTCCCGTCACTGTAGTCTGATAGCACAGAATAAGCTGTCTATATCACTAACTTGCCCTTGTCAATGCAGTTATTATTTATCTTTGTGGATATTTAACAAGGTGACTGCGGTAAAGACTGTGTAATCTAGACTTTGAGTAATCTGTCAATGTCAGTTGTTAAGAGGCTATCTTTTCCAGGCTTCAAGGCCAGAGCACAAGCTGTGGATGAGGGTGATGGTTATCTTAAGGGGATTGCTTATGTCCACTATCGGTCACTCTGAGGAGGGCTTAAAATTGAGGCCGAGGGGCTTCCCTGGTGGCGCAGTGGTTGAGAGTCCGCCTGCCGATGCAGGGGACGCAGGTTCGTGGCCCGGTCCGGGAAGATCCCACACGCCGCGGAGCGGCTGGGCCCGTGAGCCGTGGCCGCTGAGCCTGCGCGTCCGGAGCCTGCGCTCCGCAAATGGGAGAGGCCACAACAGTGAGAGGCCCGCGTACTGCAAAAAAAAAAAAAAAAAAAAAAATTGAGGCCGAGGATGAAACCTCAGAGAGAAAGGTCTTAATTTGGGATGGAGGTGTGGTTACTTCCTCTGTCCGAGCTAGGTATTGTATTTGATGTATTTGATCTTGACTCTGAGACATAAAGAAGTTTGGGGTGGGTCCTGGGGAGGAGGAAAGGGGCTGTCCCTGGCTCTGCGGTGGCCATGGGAAGTAAAATAGGGAATCAGACCCTGAGAGACCAGGGCGGAATCTGGGTTGTAGGCTGGCTAAGTAGGCTGAGTGGTATAAGGAACAGCAGTGTCCTGGAGGCCTCTCTCCTGAGGTCATAGTGGGAGAATATTTGTATAATGGAGACCCCAGCGGATTCTTTAATATAGTGCTTGGTGGGTGTTACAGGTTGGCAGAAGGCTGTGCTCTACCCAACCATTCAGGTACTTGGTTCCTTCCTGGAGATGATTCCATTGCCATTCCTCGAGGCAGCGGTTCTCAAAGTGTGGGATTCCACAGAGTCAAAGCTATTTACCTAACAATGCTAAGGCGTTATGTGCTTTTATCACTCTCGCTCTCCCATGAGTATAGAGTGGAGTTTTCCAGAGGCTACCTGACAGGTGATGTCACAGCAGACTGAACGCACAAGTGGATATGATAACCTTGCTGTCACTTATTAAGCCCTGCTTTAAAGAGAGTTGCCAAAAATGTGAAACAATGCCCCTCTCCTCACTAAGATAATTTTTGGGAAATAGAGTTGCCGCTAATATTAACATGTAAAAGATTTAGAACATTAATAAAATATGTTATTAATACTAACGTAATAGTTTTATTGTCTTTAGTGAATTAACAAATATATATACTTTTAAATTCTCAGTTTTAATGTCTAATAAAGTAAATATCACTGGATATAACCCATATGAACAAACACATATGACATCATTAATAATTTTTAAGAATGCAAAGAAAGGGATCTATCTTGAGGCTAAGAAGCTTCAAAACTGCTGGATTGGAGCACTGACGTCTGCGTGGTTAAACCTAGTTCACTGCCATGACTGGATTGAATTGCAGGAAGAGGGAGAGGAGGGGTCTTTTGGACTCGTGTCTCTATGGGCAGCTTCTTGAGCTTCCCAACATCATAGTAGGTGGGTTCCCAAAAAAAGAAGCATCCCCAAAGGGAGCATATAATTTTACTTTTATGTTAAGAGACTGGAGTGTTCTGAACGATATGGATTATAAATCATATATTATACAGTGTCATATATTACGTTTCCCTCATGAAAAATTGAACACACAATTGAATAAAGAAAAATTTTCCTGATATATCAATTCATTCATATGAAATACTACTAAAAGAATAACAAGTTATTTAACCAGTCAGTTTTCTTGCAAAGGGTAAAATGATGTGAAATTGGGTTCACCAAGAAAAGTCATGAATTCTGTCTCCCAGATTAGACAGTAGCAGGCACTTTGTCTCATACTTTTTGCGGTGAGACTCCATGAAAATTTGAAAACATTTTTAAGATAAGTTCACCTTCCAGACGATTGGCTTAAGAATATGTGGTGTGTATATGTGTGTGTGTGTGTGTGTGTGTGTGTACATAATGGAATATTACTCATCAATAAAAAAGAATGAAATATTGCCATTTTCAGCAACATGGATGGACCCAGAAATTATCATACTAAGTGAAGTAAGTCAGACAGAGAAAGACAAAATATCATGATACCACTTATAGGTGAAATCAAAAAATAATGCAAATGAATCTTTATACAAAACAGAAACAGACTCACAATCATAGAAAACAAACTTATGGTTACTAGCAGCGAAAGGGCGGGGATTAGGAATATGGCGTTAACAGATACAAAGGACTATACATAGATAAACAACAAGGACTTACTGTATAGCACAGGGAACTGTGTTCAATATCTTGTAATAACCTATAATGGAAAATAATCTGAAAAATATATATATATAACTGAATGTCTTTGCTGTACACCTGATACTAACACAATATTGTAAATCAACTATATTTCAGTTAAAAAAAAAAGGTAAGTTCACCTTCTGAAATAGAAACTGGCAAAGGTCAATATGTAGGCGATGGAATCAGGCAGGTGGTTTGGTGTTTGTTGCTGATGATTAGAGTGTATCTCCTGAATCCCATCATGGGGACTAGAACATTTATCAAATACAATTCAAGTGAGTAGCCTATTTGTAAAATAAGATTAGAATATATGTGATTATAAAAATACAAGTTGCAATTACATAATAATACGATGACAAATATGATGGCAGCAGTGATGCTTTGTAAGATTCTAAGGGATTCTAAGGGAAATGAAGGATAAAAAAAATTGCTGTGGCAGTGTGTATATATCAGTTATTTATTCCTTCTTATTGCTGAGGAGTATTCTGTACGGCTGCAACACAATTTTTTTATGCATTTACAAGTCAAAGGACCTTGAATTGTTTATGGTTTTTTGGTGATTATGAAAAAAACTGCAATAAACCTTTGTTTTTATATGGACATATGTTTTAATTTTTGAGGAGTAAATACGTTGGAGTGGGATTGTGGGGTTGCATGGTGAGTATATGTTTAGCTTTAAAAGAAACTGGCAAACTATTTTCCAAAGTGGTTGCACCACTTTGCCTTCCTACCAGAAGCGCATGGGAGTTCCAGTTGCTCTACAGCTTCAATCCTCACCAGCACTTGGTTTTCTCAGTTTTACAAGCTTTAGCCATTCTAATCGGTATGTAATGGTATCTCAGTGTGGTTTTAGTTGGTATTTCCCTAATGATAAAGGATTTTGAACATTTTAGGTGCTTATTCCCCATCCACATGTTTTCTTTGATAAACTGTTCAAATCTTGTGCCCACTTCAAAAACTGGGTCATTTGTTTTCTTATTATTGAGTTCTGGGAATCCTTTTGAAATTCTAGATGCAAGTTCCTTATCAGATGTGTGTTGCAAATGTTTTCATCCAGTCTGTGGCTTGTGTTTTGATTTTTGTTTTGTTTTGTTTTTGGCCACACATGTGGGATCTTAGTTCCCCGACCGGGGATCGAACCTGTGCCCCCTGCAGTGGAAGCATGGAGTGTTTTAATTTTTTAAGTAGTGAAGTCCAGTTTATTAATTTCCTTTTATAGATCATGATTTTTGTGCTCCAGGTAAGAAATTATTGTGGGTTCCAAGGTCACAGAAGTTTCTCCTATTTTTTGTTTTCTAGAAGTTTGATAGTTTTGGATTTTACATTAAGGTCTGTGATAGCTCATGAATTTAATTTTTGTGTATGGTACTAAGTGTGGGTTGGGGTTCTCTTTTTGGCATATGGATGTTCTATCACCATTCATTGGAAAGGTGCGACTTCTCCATTCAATTGCCTTGGCGCCTTTGTTGAAAATGAACTGACCCCTTAAATAAATCTAAAACTGTTTAGATTTATTTAAGGACTCTATCCTGTTCAGTTAATCTATATGTCTATCCTTTGGTGAGTATCACACTGTCTTGATTACTGTAACTTACAGTAAATCTTGAAATCAGGCTGTGTGTGTCCTCCAGCTTGTTTTCAAGATTATTTTGGCTGTTCCAGATCTTTTTCTGTTGTTTATTGGTTAAGTTACAGCCTCTGATCCTCAAGTTTCTCACCTTTAAAAATGTAGATAATAATCACACCTACACCACAGAGTTATTGGAAAGGTTTCGTTTTGTAAATCATACAGTAAGGTGCCTGGCACATGTTAATCTGTCAGTAACTGTTAGCTATTATTACTATTTTCATTCTCTAATTTGCAAGACAACTTTTCTATTATCTCATCTGAAACCTGAACTTTACTGTATCCTGAAACATATATACACCTGCTGCCATTTAAAAAAGTTTCGGTGGAGGTTCACTTACTATAAAATAATTTTTCAGAATAACACTTTGTCTAGTTGAGGAATTAAAATATAAATTTAAAAAGGAGTATCCTGGCATGGAAATATTTCTTACGTACCTCAGTCTACTAAGTTTTTGTGGGGAGCAATACTGGAAAACAATGAAGGTGAATAAAAGATGCAACTGACATTCTGAGTGGAGGAAGGAAGAGCATACAGATCAGGGGGAAGATTCAGGAGTCAGAATTCAGGAAACTCGCTTCTTGACTTGCAACTTCCTAGCTGTGCAATCTTGAACTCACTCTTGTAGTCTGTTTTCTCATCTACATGGTGTCTCACAGTATTTGTGGTGAAGATAAGTGAGCTGATTACGCTGGGAAAGTGCTTTTTAACGTGTAAAATGTGGAACCCATGGTTCCTCACACTATGTACCAAGATACCCTGGGATGTTGCAATGAAGTCGTAAGGGTGCTGTGGCTTATTTTAAATTTTCTTAGGAAACACAGTAACATCTGTTGAGTGCTGCATGAGTTATTATACTGTATTGTTTGGCCCTAACTATTTAACAAATAAAAATATTAAGTATACATTTTGGTGTAGGATCCTGTGAGAAAAATTATTGAGTCATTAAGCATACTGTGAATGAGAAAGTTTGGGAATCTCACTGATAAATATCCATTTGGGGAAAGCTTTGTAGGTGCTGGGCACTGGTGTCTGGCATAAATGGGAGTTATTTATTTTGGGTGGTTTTGTCACTTCATAATCTTTAAGGTGCATTTTTGGTGCAAGGAGTTTTAAAACCCATTTCAGGAAACAATACCAGAAGTATTAGAACAAACTTGTAGCATCATCAGGGTACGTAAATAGCCTGGCCAACAGCCTCCATCATCCCTTTACCCTCCCCAGCAAACACATAGAGTGATCTTATGAGCTAAGTGCTCTACATATATTAATTTACTTAGTCTCTGCCACTCTCTCAAGAGGCATTTTTTGTTGTTGTTTTTTTTTGCGGTACGCAGGCCTCTCACCGTTGTGGCCTCTCCCGTTGCGGAGCACAGGCTCCGGACGCGCAGGCTCAGCGGCCACGGCGCACGGGCCCAGCCGCTCCGCGGCATGTGGGATCCTTCCAGACCGGGGCACGAACCCGCGTCCCCTGCATCGGCAGGCGGACTCTCAAGCACTGCGCCACCAGGGAAGCCCCAAGAGGCATTTTTAACACCTTGTTACAGATGAATAAACAGGTTGCAGATAGTAAAGGACTGAACCAAGGCTACTTAGCTAAGTGACAGATGTTTGGCCCCAGTCTCTTGTGCCCTCACACGGTCTGCTAAGAAAGCCGAGGATTATAGGAGAGGGGATTCTAAGTGACTGTTGAAATCCTATACAGTTCCAAATTGATATTATTTAAAAAGTCTCACTTTGATCTTTTTTTAATTGTTTGAGGAAAAAAATGCTTCGTAAGGTTGGATGTACCTTATCTATAATCATTTTGAATTCTTAACAGCGTGATCGTGTGTTCCTACAGCCTAAACTTGATTCTACCAAAATCTGTATGTTGTAGACCCAAGAAACTATAAAAACCCGGTTTTTTAAGGGCAAAATGTTGAACTGATTTTTAAAAATATAGTAAACAAAAAAAAAGAAAGAAAAGAAAGAGGGATAAGATGCCCAAATAAAAAATTCAATCTCCTTTTTTCAAGGAAAAGTAATGCTTTCATGATGTGGTAAGTTGCCATCATTACCAGAAGACATATGGTTTCATAAACACAATGGGTGAACTAAGGAGGCTTGTTGAAACGTTTTGGCCATGCAGGTTTCCCATGCTGCAGTGACTGGTTGATAATAAGAGGCAGAACCTGCCAAAACTCCAGTCCTGCTACATTTTGTGATATCAGCCAAGGAGCTTGGTCTGCCTGTGCTGGCCTGTGCCTCCCACCTCATCACCTCGGTACCCTTTCTGGATTCCCTGCCCTCCAGCTGTACTCAACCCACTGCAGTTATTCCCACCAGCGTCCTCTGCTTAGGTCTCTGTGCTTTCACTCTTCTTTTTGTTCAGAGCTTACACTCTCCAATAGAACTTTCTGTAACGATGTCCATTATGGTAAACACCAGCCACGTGTAGATACTGAGCACGTCAAATGTGGCTAGGGTGACTGAGAGGGTAAAATTTGTATTTTATTGGGTTTTCATTAACTTAAATGTCCTACAAGTGGCTAGTGGCTGCAGTCTGGGACAGCACAGCTCAGATGGTCTTCCCCTTATAAATCATCCTCCGCCACTTCTAGATTCTTATTGTCAGGTGACCTCCTACTCGTTGTTGAAGATTTAAGAGCCGATCTCCCGGGAAGCCTTCCCTATCCTTGCTGTACCTTCTCCCTCTAAGGCCACATGCAGATTTCTGTGGCCCCATCTTTGCACCCACAGCAACGCCTTCCCTTGATCCCAGCAGCACTGTGGTAAAGATTTTATCCACTAGACTGGGAGCTCCGTGGTGTTCTGGGACTGTGTCTTTTCATCTCCAAGTATCCAACATGTTGCCTTGTAGCTGATCAATGCCTCCCTGTGGATGGAATAGGATTGGAGTCGATGAGTCTCTCAGGCATAAGATTCTATGACTACGTAGGAGAAAGATTGTGGAATGTTGCACTGGAACCATCAATGAATAAAACAAGTTAATTCACTTGATCTAAGGGGACATTCTGATCCACCCAGAGAACTGAGTGTCATTAGATGTCACCCTTTAAAATGATCACGTTGGAGTATACAAATTCTCTTCATATTGTTGAGGAACTTAGCACAGCACTCTGCATTGGTCTGTCCAGTTCTTGGCTCATTGTCGCCAGCTGTGGTCTCATTTTTATAGACCTAAAAGCAAATTTTCCAGGAAGTGGCAAACCAATATCTCAGGTTGGGAGAAATTGAAGAAACTACCTTAGAAAGTTTACCTGGGTATCCCAAGCTGTTCAGCTCCTCTCCTCTCTGGAGGTGAAAATGGAACAATCTGAACATCTTCTGTAAGGCAAGGCCAAAAACTCACACAAAGGGGGCTTCCCTGGTGGCGCAGTGGTTGAGAGTCCACCTGCCGATGCAGGGGACGCGGGTTCGTGCCCCGGTCCGGGAAGATCCCACATGCCGCGGAGCGGCTGGGCCCGTGGGCCATGGCCGCTGGGCCTGCGCGTCCGGAGCCTGTGCTCCGCAACGGGAGAGGCCACAGCAGTCAGAGGCCTGCGTACTGCAAAAAAAAAAAAGATCTTGCTTTAAAACTAATATCTGAAACACCAGTGATCCAAAGAGAAGATAATGTTATAAGGGGAACATGTCATAGAGAACTGAGTGGTGACTGAAGTTGTACCTTGCGGACAGACATGTTGTAAATGAACAAAGTGCCAAGCATATAGTAGGTGCTTTAACACATTAAAAATCACCATTCCTGGGGTGAGGGGTCAGAAAAAAAAAAATCACCATTCCTT
>NW_006792596.1:1004426-1010147 GCF_000442215.2 Lipotes vexillifer
CGCTGAGCCTGCGCGTCCGGAGCCTCTGCTCCGCAGCGGGAGAGGCCACAATGGAAAAAAAAAAAAAAAAAAAAAAAAAAAAAAAAAAAACCACAAAGGAGTGGTTTGTGTGCAGTTTTATACTATCACCCAAGGCTATCCAGACCTTTTTTTTTAAACTTGGTTATAACAACATAAGCCATTTACTTTCTCCTCTTTTTGTTTTCCTGATAATCTGTAGAAATACTCCGTCCCTTTTATCCAAAAGACTTACGTATAGTCATTTAACACCAATATAGATTTATAGATCGATTGTGAAGATAGTACCAAAACTCACTAAAAATATTTTAAAAGTATTTTTTCCAAAACAAATGATAATGATGATAATAATAATAATAATAAAGTAATAATAATAAAATTATTAAAAAATTATTAAATAATTTTATAAATAAAGTATTTTAATAATAAAATCCTTAACACCTTCTTTATCAGCTTGCGTACCTCACTATTGTTCATCTCACTTTATGCAGTTGCAGTTGGCAGGGCGGGGGAGGGAGTTTTCATGCCTTAGAAGCTTAGCATAGTTTGTTAATATGTGAGACACAAATTCAAAGAGCATGCCACAATACTTAGCGTTCGGTAAGATGTTCTTACACTTACAGGATATGTTTGGACTCCTGACAATTAAAATCGGGTATATTTAGTTCATGATTAGTAAGACTTATGTTGCCTTCTCCCCCCACAAAATATCATATCCAGACATTTGAAAGTCTTCAGATGGTTTTGTTTAGCATCAAAGTGTTTTCACTTAAAAATGTTAACATTCAAATCAGTCTCACAGCGAGTGGATGACCAAAGCTATGGCAGCAATCTTTTTCAAGGAATGAACATTTCCAGTTAACCATGTTGAGCAAGATGTACTTGAATGAAGCTGGCAGTTGATTCCAGGCTTCCAAGTGGAATTCCTGGGACATAAAGCCGCCATTGTCATTGGCACTTTGAGTCATTCAGGTCACCCAGGAGAAAAACTGGCCTAGCAGTTCGTCCCCTGTGACTCAGCCTGGTGGTAGGTTTTAGTCAGGGGAGTGATTCTTTGATTGGAAATGTCAGCAATGAAAAAAATCAGCTTTTAATTGTATCAGCTGGACAATTAACCAATTTCAATGTTTTTTTTTTTTTTTTTTTTTCGGGAGCGGGCCTCTCACTGTTGTGGCCTCTCCCGTTGCGGAGCACAGGCTCTGGACGCGCAGGCTCAGCGGCCATGGCTCAGGGGCCCAGCTGTTCCGCGGCATGCGGGATCCTCCCAGACCGGGGCACAAACCCGTGTCCCCTGCATCGGCAGGCGGACTCTCAACCACTGCACCACCAGGGAAGCCCCTCAATGATTATTTTTTACTATCATTTTTTTCTAACTCACCCAAGTCTGACCTACTCCTTTAATTTTTAAAAACTTTACCACAAATTGTGCATCGAGTGGAATGCCAATTCATTTATTTATTCATTTATTCACAGATTCACAGATTGATTCATCCATTCAGCAAATATTTACTGAGCATTTACTGTTGGCCAGGCATATTTTTATGCACTGGACTAAACCAGTGATTAAAATTAAGTCCTTGCCTTTATGGAGTTTACCTTCCTGGGGGGACAGATAGACAGTAAACAAATAAACACATATAACATGTCTAGTGTTCCTATGTGCTAAAATGAAAAATACGGTGTGATAGAGGATAGGAAGTGATTGGGGTAGAGATTGCTTTTTTAATTTAGGATGGTCAAGGAAGGTCCCTCTGATTAGGTAATGTTTGAACAGAGACCTGAGGGGAAGAGGGTACAAGTCAAATGGGTTATCTGAGGAAAGATTTTTCTAAGCAGAGAGAACCGCAAATGCAAGAGGCCTGTAGCAAAGGGTGGGTTGGAGTATCTGAGGAATAGAAAGGAGGCCAATGAGATTAGAGCAGGACTGAGGGGAGGGGGGCAAGATAGGAAGCAGAGAAACAGGAGGCTGTTGAAATGGTCCTGCTGAGACAGCCAAGAGAGCAGGATACTGGTAGGAGATAGACTTTGCAGAGGGAACCAGGGCCAGAGCAGTCCCTCTGGGTGGAATGGAAAGCCCCCAAAGTTTTTGGACAGAGGGTTGCTTTGACATGTTTAAACTGTTCCCTCTCACTACCATGAGAGAAGAGGCTGCTGGGGCAAGGGTGGATGCAAAGAAAGCAGTTGGGAAGCTGTTGCAATGACCTAGACCCAATGCTGGCTTGGATCAGAGTTTAGTGGTAAGAGGTGAGAAGTGGTGGAATTCTGGGTATATTTTGAAGGTGAGGTCTTCAAGATCTGCTGAAGTATTAGATATGAGATGTGCTAGAAAGAATGAAGTCAAGGACCATTTGAAGGCTTTGGCATGAGCACCTGGAACAATAGTGATAGAGCTGCCATTGGCTGGGACAAAGAAGACTAAAGCAGGTAAAGGCTTTGCTTTATTTGGGGGAGGAGTTGGGAATCAAATGGTCATGTGAACGTTTTAAGTTTCAGACTTCTTTTAGATGACTGGATGGAGATGTCTAGTTGGAAGATAGACATAAGAATCTGGACAGTAGGTGCACGATCAATGTTGGACATATAAAAATTGGGAGCCGTAAGTTATAGACAGTATATAAAGCCATGGGACTAGAAGATAAGACGGGAGCAGTGAATGTAGATAGAAGACAAGGGAGCAGAGGACTGAACTCTGGGAAAGATGACAAAGGAGTCTGAGAAGGGCTGACCAGTGAGGTGGGTGGAGACCAGAAGAGAGGGTGCCCTGAAAGCCAAGTGAACAAGTTGAAGAAGGAAGGGATCAACCATGGCAAACGCTGCTGAGAGAACAAGTCAGAAGGTGGCAGAAGGTTAAACATTAGGTTTGGCAACGTGGAGGCTGCAGCTGATTGTGGTGCATACTACTGCATTCGGTTTTTATGAAGGGTGCTGATGATAGAGCAGTAAGAATGGGTTGAAGACTGTGGGAGGGGAGGAAATGGAATTAGTGAACACAGAAGGTTGTTTTCGAGAGTTTCCTTGTCAAGGAGAACAAAGAAATGGGGCAATAGGCTGGTACTGTATGTGACACTGTGTGGATACGTGTGTGTGTGGCGATCAAGATATGTCGCAATCAAGGGAAGTTTTCGTCCTGTCAGTTTCGATGCTTACAACAATGGGCAGCGGTCTTTTAAAGAGAGGTCACGTTTGAGACTGAGAACATTGTTACTTGTGTTCTGTGAAAGAGGAAGGTGATGGGAGAAAAGTGTCTTCATGAATGACATAATTACTACTTTCTCTTTGCTCTAATTTTTGTTGAACAATTACAATAAACCATTACTTCATTCTGCCTTTTATAATATAACAGCAGCATCATTGTAAAAAATGGTTACTGTGTACAGAAATATGTTAGTTTATTTTACTGAATTCCTACAATAATTGTATGGGGTATCTCTTTTTTTTTAAATTAAAAAAAATTTTTTTGATGTGGACCATTTCTAAAGACTTTTACAATATTGCTTCTGTTTTACGTTTTTTTGTTTTTTTTGGTCACGAGGCATGTGGGATCCCCAACCAGGGATCGAACCTGCACCCCCTGCAATTGGAAGGCGAAATCTTATCCACTGGACCACCAGGGAAGTCCCATGGGGTATCTATTCTTATTGTTCTATTTTATGGAAGAGGAAACTGAGGCTTGACAAGATTATTGGTTGTGCCCAAGATCACACAACTGGGGTTTGTGCTCAGATGGTTTTGACCACAGAATTTGAACTCTTGACCACCACGTTTACTTCCTCCTTTATTTGTAACTGCGCTGAGATGGGACTTGGACCTTTGTGTATCATTTATACATTATGCGTCCGTGTTATTGTGGGCGTTTAGTAGCTTCCTGTTTGTAAATCCACCTTGTATCCTTGCTGGTTCACTCATGAGGTGGACCACGTGTTTCTTGAGTTACCTTAAGAGAAAGGTGGAACCGGTGGAGGGCAGTGACATACGCTTCAGAAGCTCTCAGTAACCCCCAGCGAACCTGGATTCTTCAAACTCTTGATTACAGAAATAAATGAATATAGTGGGGAACGTCTTTTGTGTTTTTCAGAATAAATCAAAGAGACAAAATGCACTAACTAGTCTTGTCTATGCGCCAGTGATGTAAGAGATTGGAGGCAAATAGTGTAGGTTTATAAGGAAATAAGCAATAATAAATCAAAACATGATGCAATAGTGTTAAAAATGTCCTGCTTATAGGAAACAATCTTTTCAATCTATTCAGTAGGTAAAATGTGTCTAGCTTCAGAAAGAAGTTGAAAGCACAATAAAGTAACGAAATCGGTTAAGTTGAACTCAGGTGTTCCTCTGAGCCCACCAAATACAGATAAGAGGCTTCACAACAGAGACAGAGATAACCCCACTTCCCTTCAGCCCCAGCTCTCAGCCCTGCCAAGTAGCTGATCCTAGAACATTCTCTCTTCAGTTAGTTTGATGAATCCTTCTTAAAGGTGTGGTCAGTACTAAAAACATGTCCATGTACATTTCATCTATAAAAAGGGAAAGACTAAAAGAGCTGAAAACGGAGGATATTGTATTTGTCTTGGGTTCTTTCTACTCACTATGGTTTATGAGATTATATAAGGTTCAATAAAAGTTTTAGTCTAACGACACTTCCAAATTAGAGCACCTAAGCAGTTTGAGTCTCTTGATTGAAAGGTATCAGAGCAGGGCACAGTGACTTAAAGTCTGATTAGTGAGAAAATACGTTACCACTCGCAGATGCTTTGGGATGGATGGGATTGCTGAGCAGTTTCTCAAATATTTATAAATTAATCACTGGATTAAATGCACTGTCCTTGTCTCAGAGACTCATCGGGTCTTGTTTTGAATATGATGCTTTTTATTTGTGAATTTGAGGCTTGACAGCTGATACTGTCTAGATTTTTAGAACGGAAAATGTCCCATGATGTTAAAATTACTGAAAAGAGTATAGTTCTCTGACTTCTTGTAATATCTGATACTATGATTTATGAGTTTTAGTAGAATCTGAATTAGCTGAGAAGGCTGCATGCTTCGAGATTCTAAAGGTTTCTGACTGTATCTGACTTCTTCAAAATCCTCAGCATTCTGGTGTGGTCTCTTCCTCCCCTCATTAGGAAGAAAGCCGGCACAAGATATCTGCAAGTTCTTGTTCCTGTTCTCTAGCCCCCTCCCCCATTCCCACCCAAAAGCACATGTACCCTTACTTGGAGCATGACTATTGCTACTACAGCATCCTTTTCTCTTATAATTGAGGATGATCTGCATCAACATTTTTTTTTTTTTTAATGTGGGAGAGGCAGTGAAGGAGTCATTTGAGTATTTCTTAAGCACCTATATAATGATGGACATAAAACCAGGCTCCTCAGTTCTGTGAACTTCCATGACTAAGTGACCTAGCCACACATGCCTGGGGCAGTGTTATGCTGGAAATGGTGAAATTATATACAAGCTAGATTCATTTTCATCTTCCATATTGTTTTTTAAAAAGACATGCAAAGGGGCTTCCCTGGTGGTGCAGTGGTTGAGAGTCCGCCTGCCGATGCAGGGGACACGGGTACGTGCCCCGGTCCGTGAAGACCCCACGTGCCGCGCAGCGGCTGGGCCCGTGAGCCACGGCCGCTGAGCCTGCGTGTCCGGAGGCTGTGCTCCGCAACGGGAGAGGCCACAACAGTGAGAGGCCCGCGTACTGCCAAA
>NW_006792596.1:1010225-1010576 GCF_000442215.2 Lipotes vexillifer
AGAGCGGGCACCAGGAGGTTGGACCCTAGAGAAGATGATTCTGCCTTAAGCTGACGAATATCTGAGCCTGGCTCGCAGTCTGACCATGTGTTTGCAACTATTTTTCGGGAGCAAGTAATGTTTGAGATGAGTTTTACATGACCAGAGATGTTGTGTTCTGGTAAGGAGAATTGGGAGCTTGTATCAGGAGTCAGTGAGCTGTGCAAGTGAAGGAAACAAAGACAGGTAAGCATCGCTACCTGTGGGGATCACAGAAGATGTGGACGCAGAGGGCAGGATGGAGGGCAAATCAGGCAGTTGTGTTGAAGGTAATAGAAAGCCGGTGAAGGGGATGCTGATCGGAAGAGCTAT
>NW_006792596.1:1010586-1014211 GCF_000442215.2 Lipotes vexillifer
TTACTAGAAGCCAACTTACATAGAATTCATTGTTATCTGCTACTCAAATAGTAGGTTAGCTTTCCTAATTTTCTATGCCCTTTCTCAACGGGCCTGCACTTGGATCCTAGAATTTGGAACTGCAACCCAGAGAGTGTCCTTAGTCTCCGTTAGGTAATGTCAGGGCGATGGTGAGATGGCCATGTCTGCACTAAGTTGTGTGTATGTGGAGACATAGAGCCAAAAGATCCAGTTGTGGTGGGAAGAGAAAGAATGAGAGGGTGGGTGTGCGTGTGTGTGTGAGAGAGAGAGAATAGAGACAGAGGGTAGAGAAATCTGGGGCAGCCTGAGAAGGAACCACATTCCTCTGCGTGGGGAAAAAGAGGCAGCAGATAATGAAGCCTGTCACCTACAGTGCCTCATAACGTTGGCCAATTTAGAATGGATCCTTCTTGCATTGAAATGAACAGCTGACTCTGACAGCATACAACTCTGTGAACGCAGGCCTACCTGTGAAGGTACCATGTGCCGACGCATCACGATTTGCAGAAGATTTTTAAACTCAGCTTCAAATTCTTTGACTCTCCTCTCATTGAATGGGGAGGGCTGTGCTCTTCCTGCTTCAGTCAGGACATGCTTGGCACTATTTCCACCTACAGAACATGGTGAAAGTGCTGCTGTGTGCTTTCTGAAGCCACAGAAGGATAAAAGGCCATGCACCTTCTGCCTGTTTCTTTTGGAATGCCCACTCTGAGGACAGCTGCCAGGAAAGAAGCCTGGCTATCTGAGACTACCATGCTGGAGACACCACATGTAGGTTTTCTAGTCAACAGCTCCAGCTGAGCTCTCAGCCGACAGCCAACACAGACTCCAGCCACAAGAATGAGCTGCCTTGCATGTCCGGTCTTCAGATGACAGCAGCCCCAGTCAGTATCTGTCTACATCTGCATGAGAAACTCCAAGCAAGAGCTTCTCAGCTCACCCTCCTCAAATTTCTGACCCACAAAACCATAAGCAAGAAAGAGGACAGGGGATGGCTATCAACCATGCAACCAACACTCTCTGCCACAGACTGCTTGACTAAAGAAAACTTCCCTTTCTTGCTACCACTAAAAATGGTCCAGTAGGCAGATGGGCTGGAGACCTCTCAACTTGTTTGGGTATAACATTGGCTAAGAAGGTCAAGGGTATATTTTTTATAGTTCAATCTCTGTCTGGATTAGCTAACACCTCTCATTTCTGTGCCAAAACTGAACTCAGTTCCCACTTGTCTTTTCACAAGTATATATAGCATGAGTCACCCTGTGTGGAGGGCAGGGTGGGAGAACTGGGGAGAGTGCATGTGGGCCAGTGCAAAGTCATCACCGCTACTGGGAAAGCTCAGACAAATGCCTCATGACCAGTGCTGGGAAGAGTCAGAACAGTGGGGCAGGAGAAAGGGGGAAAAGGAATAATGTCAAGGGAGAGGCAGTGCTTGCTTGATTGCATGCCAACCACCTTGGTCTTCGGAGGAAGTGGGAATTCCAAAGCCCCTCAGACTTAAACACATGACTTCTTTAAGACAATCGCTATCAGATGGCAGCTTCCAGCATGTTATTTCATGAACTCTTTCTGAATCATGGAATCAATTATGTTGCCCTCTAATGTACCATCTGAGAAATCAATGTTAAATTGACTGTTATCTAGATTTAGTGAACATGAAACAATTTATATTTGAGAGCTACAATCCAAAGAGTATGCTCTCTGTTCATTCTAGATCGAGGCTCACATGTGCACAAGCGTCCAGGGGCCAGGCCACCATGGCACAGGAAGGAAGCCTTCTAACTGAGATCACAATGCACAGATGACCCTTCCCAGGAGTCATGGCTGCTTGAGGCCATCCAACGGCTATGAAAAAAGTGATTTAGTTTGCCAAATATAGCAGCCTTTTACAAGAAACTCCAAAGCTGGTTTTTTATGTAAAATCTGATTTTTGAATGTTGGCAATGGATTAAAAATTTTCATAAAACACCCTGTGTGCCAAATTCAGCCTGTGGCAGCCAGTTGAATCCTTTCTCGATTCTTTTAAGTTTTATTCCTGCATCAAGCTAGCTCACCGGAAAGTAACATCCAAGGCTATGTTTGCTTGACTCCTTATAGAAATATTCATTGAGCTTTATTTTAATATGATGCCCTTGACTTCTATCAAAGATTAATGTCTGTTTTGCTCTGCAGCATTTCTTATAAAGATATACACAGCAAATTTCTACTAGAAATCCTTAGGAAAAAGAAGTCTGTCTTTCCAGATATATTTGTGTGCTTCCTTTCATCAGATAATTAGAACTGTGTAACTCATTGTGTTTCCTCACTTTGGCTTGACTTCTAAGGAGCTCAGAGTTAAATATAGTGTTCATACAAATATACTCCATGTTTCTGGTACTGTGAACTTTCACTTTTATCTAATATTCCAAAGAGTTTCTAAGTTTCCTTTTATATGTCTGTAACTTACCTGTTTCTCACACATCTTCTTACTATTAAGAGATCAAAATATTTTATGTATATCATATACACATATATTATATGACATATAACATATTTGTGAGTCTAATACCTTTTTACAACTTCATCCCACCCTTCTACTTCGCTTTTTAAAAAAGTAAATACAATAAAATGTTAAAGAGTAATGCTTTGCCCAATTATATTTGGCTGTCCGGCTATCTGGCTACCTTAGAGATATAACTTAGGACATATAAAGTGTGCTTTGTCTTAAAATAGGTTTCCCGCATCTCAAATGTTTAAAAAATCGCAGATAGTTAAATATATATAGAAATAATTTATAGTTTCATCACCCAGTAACTACTACCATGAACAAATTTTACTTTCTCCCATATTTTTTCTATGTAAAAATATTTACTATAGATAACATATACTATGTTTACTACATGATTTATACTATGTAATGCTATATACTATATAATATTTACTACATAACATGTATTTAATATATGTATATATTATATAACTTATATATGAGATAATATTTCAAACACAGCTTTGGAATTGGATTTTTCTTCTTAACGCTATATTCTTAGCGTTCTCCCATGACCCTAAACACTTTTGAAGAAATGCCTTTAAACATGTTTGTCATATTCGGTTATATGAGTAAACTTTAATTCATTTTACCCTTCTATTGTTAGACATTGGGTTATTTCCCATTCTCATTATTTAAACAGTGCTACCATGAATGTAAATATTTGTGTGCTGCTTATAATTTTCCTTAGGGTAAATTCCTAGAAGTAAGCTTAGCAAGGACAAAGGGCCACATTTAAAAAAAATACTGGCAAAATTACCTTTCATAATGGTAGCGTTAACTGAATCAGTATCCAAATGTCCCTGTCTCTTGACACGCTGTCAAAGATGAGATTACCACATAAAAAATATTTTGATCATTTAATGGATAAAATATAGGACCTTATTACTTTATATTGCATCTATTTGATTATAAACGAGGCCAGGGTTTTTTTGTTGTTGTTTTTGCTTGTTTTGAGCCTCGGCCTTTGTATTTCTTCTTTTGCAAGCCGTATATTCACATCCTTTGCCCGTTCTTATATTTCAGTGTTAGTTTTTTTCTTGGGCCGAAAAAAAAAAAAAAAAAAAAAAAAGGGGG
>NW_006792596.1:1014343-1029526 GCF_000442215.2 Lipotes vexillifer
GGAGCCTGTGCTCCGCAATGGGAGAGGCCACAACAGTGAGTGGCCTGCGTACCGCAAAAAAAAAAAAAAAAAAAAAAAAAAAAAAAAAAAAAAAGACGTGGGCTAGATTTTATTTCCGTGACTGTTCTACTTCTTTGGACCAGTATCTGAAAAATCTCAAACTTCATACCAAATGTTTCCAGACTAAACTCTACCAGCCCTTTCCATCCAATGATATACAGATCTGTAGTTTACTGAAAGGGAAATTCGGCTGCTTTGTAATAACTCTCACTGTTGTTTGCCAAAGTGCAGTTCCACAAATTGGTAGGCACCAAGATGCAACCCATGCTTTTTTCCCACCCCTCTGAGACAATGAGAACTTTTATCTCCTTGTCCCAGGAGAGCTGAATGCTGCTACATGCAAGAAATCCCATTTGCCATCAATTCAGTTTTCCATGTGGGACTTTCCTGACGGGGCTTTCTTGATTCTTACTCATTCTTTTCTTTCCTGGCCACCCACCTCTCCCTTCTTCTAATAATTTAGAGCTGTCTTTCCAGAAATATCAACCAGGCGGGTACAACTTTTCAGTGCTTCCTACTCCAGTGACGTAAAACACCCACAAAAATTTTCTGCTAATCCTGAGTAAAACAAGCAACGATATGTCAGCAATGCTCTTGAGGCCAGATCGTGCAAGTTGACATGCAGAGCTACCAGCAGCAAGCCCATCACTAGGGTGTGTGCATTCTTGAGAGGCAATGAGACAGCTTTGGCTCAAACCTCCTGTGTGTCATTATTTAAAGAAATCAAAGATATTTGTTTTGGTTTGGGGGCTGGAATTTGTGCCTCAAAATAGCTACAGTTTTCTCAGAATTTAGCATTGCCAAAGAAGCAATTTGTAAGCTGTAGTAGTGAAACAGGGCAGTTTCCTTCCAACTTCATTATGTGCATATTAGGTTGTGTTATTGTGTTTACATAAGGCATTTCTTTTGAAACACTGTATATTTGGTAGAAATAGGAAAAGCAAACACATTTAGGTCCCATCACTGTCTCTGTGTAGCTTTGGGAGAGACATGAAGGGGCACAGAGTTCGTCTTTGCTGGGCTAGACTTCATGCTAGGAGAGTGGGTAAGGGCTCCAATAGGCAAATCCTCATGGGCCTTCTGGCCACATGGAGGTCCTATGAAGGATTCTACTCTATTGATTTGGGGCCCTGAAAGCAGCCAGAAAGAGTACAAACAAGTAAGATGAACAAAACCCACCCCTCTCCCTCTGATTCCACGAATATTGCCGTGTACAGCCCACAATAGCCCCACCTACACCTCCCTCCCACCTCCCGGAAACCCTTATCCCAGCCACTGACTTGATCCAGGGTGTGCCTTTTTGAGAATCCAAAACAGAGAAAGGAAGAAACCATTCTGGTTATAGAAAGGAATGGAATAACCCCAGGCTGTAGGCTACCAACAGCGTGGGTGAACCATCGCTGAGGGTGGGCCTGGGAGTGGAAAGTGAGGGTGGAGAACTGCGTAGCGTGCTCAGGAGGTCTTCTCTGAGCCACTCATGTTGTGATTTGTTTTTTCTGTTGGGCATCAGTTGGTCTGGACCCTTGGTTGAAAGTGACCAAATCAAAACCCAAAAACGAACACAAAACACTGAAATGAGCTTAAGCAATAAAAATGATTTATTAGCTAACGTAACTGAACAGTCCAAGGGTAGGCTAGTTTCTCACATGGCTGGAACCAGAGGCTTAAAAGTGATAAATTTCCAGATCCATCTCTTTGCAAGTCATTTTTCCTGGGTGAGGATGGCCAGTGGATGCTTAACACCCACCCCAGCAGGAAGAGAGCATCTTTCACCAAAAGTGAGAGACGGGGAGGACAGGGGAGAATGGAAGACGGGCCAGCTCAGATCAGCTGTCCATCTTTTAACCAAATGGAGATCTACATCCTACATGTCCATTCCTAAGTTGGGGAGTAGGGCCCCCCAGGAATGAGAAGTTCCTATTGTCAGGAAGAGAGGATTCTGTTGCTAGAAGAATGAAAGACATCACAATCCACTTCATCATGGTGTGGTAGCAAAGGCACTAGGCTTACAGCCAGACCTGTCCCACTCTGTGTCCATCATGCTGTCACCCTGGGTAAGACACATCTAAGCCTCAGACCCCTTAGCTGTTCAGTGGTACCAAGAATTTGCACTTGATCATTTCAGCTAGACCGCTGTGTGAAAGATACAGAAACAGTAAGAATGGAAGGGATTATTGCTATTGTCCTTCTGGCCCCTGGAGCTGGCTATTGCAGGTCATCTGTTTACTTGCATCTTTATTAGTTTGTAAGGTTCTAAAAGGGAAGGTCATTGCATAAGGTTCAAACTAAGAGCTGCCGCCAGCCTACCCAGGTGTTCAGACAGTGCATCTGCCTCCCACCTGCTTCACCCAAGTGATTCAAAGAAGAGCGTATTGGTTTCAGCTTCCTAATCATGATCAGCATGACATGGAGAGGCACCTCTCTGTGATGCAGCTTCACTCTGAAGTGTTGGGTTTCTATTTGCAGACTCTTTTGGAAACTGTCTTTGACTCCTGAGCACCAAAGCATTTGAAATATTCATCATTTTTATCCCTAAAAACGGAACAGGAGGCCTGGCACCTCTCCTAAAGCCCCAGCCACACCTGCTGTTTATTCTGCACTCATGCAGTGATGACTCTCCTCTAGAGTTCATGGCATTTCCTTTGACACATCAAAGTGAAACTCCTAGAAGACAGAAACAACATGTCTGTTGTTAGATGAAGAGTACTCCATTTCAAGGTGAAAACTAAAGCACCAGGTTGAATGTTTTTTGAAGTCCTAATACCTTGAGTGTTTAGATTTGGGGGTTAGGGGCAACTGAATGGTTATTGGTGAAAGTGCAAGCTGTCATTCTTGTAAAGCCCATCCCCTTGGAAAAAGACAATGTTATAGAACTATTTCAAAGAGAAAAAAAAGACCAACTGAATTCACAAGAGTTTTTCCCATATCCAAGTTGGTCACTAGACTCCCTATACTCTGGATTTTACCCTGAAGTGTATCCTTTTTCTCCCTCACTCCCTTAGTCCTGCCGCATTCAGCTCCTACCTGAATAGCCCCTCCTAACTCATTTCTAATGCCTTCCCTTTTCTTTCTTTCTTTCTTTCTTTCTTTTTCTTTTTCTTTTTTTTTTTAACGTAGGGAACAGGTTTGTTTGTTTTTTGATCTGCTGCTCTCCCCAAAGAGCCAGAAATTGTCTTTTTAAAAAATTTTTATCGAAATATAGTTGATTTACAATGTTGTGTTAGTTTCAGATGTACAACAAAGTGATTCAATTATACATACATATATTCTTTTACATTCTCTTCTATTATAAGTTATTACAATATATTGAGTATAGTTCCCTGTGTTATACAGAAGGTCCTTGTTGGTTATCTATTTTATATATAGTAGTGTGTATACTTTGATCCCAAACTTCTAATTTATCCCTCCCCTCCTTTTGGTAACCATACGTTTGTTTTCTATGCCTGTGAGTCTATTTCTGTTTTGTAAATAAGTTCATTTGTATCATTTTTTTAGATTCCACATATAAGTGATATCACATGATAGTTGTCTTTTTCTGGCTTATTTCACTTAGTGTGATAATCTCTAGGTCCATTCATGTTGCTGCAAATGGCATTATTTCATTCTTTTTTATGGCTGAGTAATATTCCATTGTATATATGTGCCACATCTTCTTTATCCATTCATCTGTCGATGGACACTTAGGCAGGTTCCGTGTCTTGGCTGTTGCAAATAGAGCTGCAATGAACTTTGGGGTTGCCTTCTCTTTTCTAATCTGTCTTCCCTCCAAATGTCCTTCCTCTTAGTCTTATCCATCTAAGTACACATCTGAGGTCATTTAGTGTGATGTACTCTAGGCTAGCTCATTAACTATCTGTGGCTTAGTTCTCTTAGTAGTTAGTTCAAAGGGTTATGTGAGGCTTAAGTGAATTAGTATATGTAGCGTGCTTAAAGTAGCATCTGGCACATAGGAATTCTTTTTTTAATTAATTAATTTATTTATTTATTTATTTTTGTCTGCGTTGGGTCTTTGTTGCTGCATGCAGGCTTTCTCTAGTTGCGGCAAGTGGGGGCTTCTGATTGCGGTGGCTCCTCTTTGTTTCAGAGCACAAGCTCTAGGCATGCGGGCTTCAGTAGTTGTGGCGTGAAGACTCAGTAGCTGTGGCTTGCGGGCTCTAGAGCGCAGGCTCAGTAATTGTGGCGCATGGGCTTAGTTGCTTCGCGGCATGTGGGATCTTCCCGGACCAGGGCTCAAACCCGTGTCCCCCACGTTGGCAGGAGGATTCTTAACCACTGCACCACCAGGGAAGTCCCCACATAGGAATTCTAATTAAGTGTTGGCTGCATAAGTGTTGGCTATTATTACCAGATCCTTGTGGGCTCCAGCTTAAAACCCTTCCCTCTCTTCCGGTGAGGGAAGATGTAGCTCCTGTCCCTGGCCCGCATCCCCTAGTGGTGCGGCCCCTCGCCATGGCTCCACCTCTCCTCTCACAGCTCTCCCTCATGTGCTCTGTCCTCTGTGCTCCCACCACACTGGTAGGCACTAGGCATGTTTCACCCAGGTGATTTCTTCTCCCTTCCCTCCATGACCACTTGGGGAACTCCTTATTGTTCTTCAAGGCTGTGCACCAGTGAAACCTCGTCTAGATTTTTCTGGGGAAGACTTAAAGATGGCTTTTTGGTGCTTTCTTCTATTGTAGCAATTATGCTGCCACGCTTAAAGATAACAAAAATAACTACTGCTTACTGGATATCTAGAATGTGCCAGAGACTTTATATACATCATTTCATTTAATCCTCACGACAAAAACATTATTCCTATTATAGATAAGGAAACTGAGGTTCACAGAGCTGAAAGTTACTTGTCCAAGGAAGCAGTGGTACCAGGATTGACACTCTGGTCTGATTCTGAAATCCGTTGTCCTTTGACTATATGCCATGCTCCTTTGCAGCATGGTTGATTGTTTTCTTGTCCTCCTGCCTTCTCTGGACCTTTGAGCTGCCTCAGTGCCATGAACAGCATCCTTAAGAGCTCCCTCACTGCTCATGGAGGAATCCGAGCCCAGTAAAAGTCTGCGTACTAGGCACCCTTGACTCAGAGACTCCTGCATATCCTCTTCCAGCCCAAGATGGAAACAATCACTTTCATTTGTTTTCTTACCTTTCTGATCGCTAATTGGATTTTTCTTCTATGTCAGAGACTCTTCTACCTGACTTCTGGCAATGATCCTCTAGAAGTAACAGTCTTCCAGTTCCTGTGTGGATAGAGGAGTCACGTGTTGAGGTACCGTGTACATGCAGCCTGAAGTGGCTCCCTGGGCACCACTCTGCAGCTCTGGCCAGCATCCCTGCCTCCTGCTTCCTGGCGAGAAGGGAATTGGCAGCAGACTTCTTGAGGGCAGCAACTGTACCTTGGACGCACAGTATGTAGCCCAATATTTGGCATAGAGTAGACACTCAAAAAATAATGGTTGAATAAATGAATGATTGTTAGATGCAGTGGTAACCAATCAACAGTATGCATTAGGTGGAAATTGAAGTCAAGGTATAGGTTCCTCAGAAAGGCCAAAGGATGACTGACCCTCCATTTTGCTTCTAATGAGAGACTCCTTCGAGGCACGTGGTGGGGAGGGGAGGATGCGGAGGATCTGGATAATCGTTGTTTGAAGAATGGATTGAGACGCCTACTAGGGCCATCATCGACCTGCATGCTAATCAAGACAGTGGTGATTCCTCTATCCAGCCAGACTTGAGCTGAAGGACCTTCCCTTCTGATAAACCTTTCTCTCCATTATTCATTTATTCTTCAGCCCTTTGGAATTTAATAGCTCTTCTGATTTGTATGAATTCGAAAATTAACAGAAAATATCTTTCTTCAAAAAAATGAGACAATGAATGCAAAATACTTTAAAACAGAACCTGGCACATGTAGAGTGCTCAGTGTGTTCGCTTTGTTTTTTCACTCCTTTCTTTACTAAAATTATGTTGTTAATATCGTTGTGTGTGATCCTTGAAAATACTTGTTGCGAAAATAGGTTCTTCATGACGGCTAGTCGGTCTTCTAAGAAATAAAGTAGAACAAAAAGAAGGAGGAAGTCAGGTGCCAGTTTTAAAGAACTACATATAAACTATAATAAAATCAAACCTGTGTGAAAGCCAAAGCTTTCACCAAGGAACATAATGTATTTCTGTCCCTATAACCGTGTGTGGGAACCTTGGCATTCTCCAACTTTACTGAGGAAAACAGATTTTGCTGGGACTGATTTCTCTGAGCTCCTCAGACATTTGCTCTCGTCTGCAGGAGGTGGGTGCTATTGCAGAAGGAGATGTGCATTTGATCCCTCGTGCCTACATCCCATGTCTCCGTGGTCCTGCAGACTATTCTCAACCCTGTCCAGTTCCACCTAGAGCTTCTTCCAAGGGAAACATCCTTCGGGCCTAAATGTTCCCTCACAAAAGAAAGCCCACCTCCCCAATCTCGAAGCATTTCCCTTTCAGCCTGTGAGAGAATTAGTTCTTGTTGTTGTAGCAGCCAGCCACTTTCTTGGATTAGCATTCCCAGGCCTTTCCAGGCTCAAGGAAACTTGGCAGGATGGTTTGGCAGCTCCCTAAGCTTACTAGAAATACCAGAAGCCCACAGTATGTATCATGCTAATTAAGTTTTCAGCTCTGTCTCTAAACCCTCAGAGTGTTTGGAAGATTGAGTAACTTGGGAAGTGTCCTGGTGGGGATTGACCAGAGAAGACACTAATCCCAAAAAGCTACTCAAAAATCAAGGCTGTGGGGTGCACACGTGCCCTTGGCAAGGGTGCCTCATCCCTTCACAGAGTGGTCTTTTTCATTGTGTTTCCTCACTGGCAGTGAAAACCCTCTGGGAGCACCACATCATTTTCCAGTATCACTTCCTGAGGCGCCTCTATCGATTTCCCTCCTTCGCCTTTGGAAGTGTTTGGTTTTCACTGAGCCGTCACACTCAGAAGGTGTGACGATACTGTGGTGTTTTGCCACACCTCAGGGGTGGGGCAAGATGGGTGCCCGTGCCAGGTGGCTTCCCCCGCACCCAAGGGGTGGCGATGTCACCTGTTCTTACCACATCTTGGAGTATTTTATGAATCTCGCACTGCAGTCATCTCTAAAGGAAAACAGATTGGTCTGGTGCTTTAAGCCCCTCCTTTGACAACCTTCGAAATATTGGTCACTGCTGTGAGACTTATACTGTATAGTAAGGATCAGGCTACTAATTTTCAAAATTTTATTCCTTTTTTTTTTTAATCCACGCCGGTGCGTCACGTGGGATCTTAGTTCCCCAGCCAGGGATCGAACCTGGGTCCCCTGCAGTGGAAGGGCGGAGTCCTAACCACTGGACCACCAGGGAAGTCCCCTAATTTTCAAAATGTTATACTGATCACTGCAGTATCTTCTAAGAAAGGAAATGCCAAGTGAGGAGACTGAAGTGAAATGGGAGATGCTGGGCTTCCCCCTTTATTATAGAAATTCATGTATTTCGAGAGGGTACAAGTTAGGCAATAAACTTGGTTCGTGTTCATGTTCTCTAAAACTCTGTGCTGGATGCAGACTATTATGTGTAGGATGGATAAACAAGGTCCTATTGTATAGCACAGAGAACTATATTCAAGACCCTGTACAAACCATAATGGAATCACTTTGCTGTACAGCAGAAATTAAACACAACATTGTAATCAACTATGCTTAAATAAAATTTAAAAAAATCAGATCAGAGCAACTTAAAAAAAGTACAGTTTGCGTAAGACCTAAAAGGAGTATTTATACTCTATTACTGTTCATTATAAAGTACCCATATGAGACTTAAAAAAAAAACCTTTGTGATGAAGAAAATCTTTCAGTTATTAATATTTTTTTCTAATTTATCACTTTTGAGGCCAGTACTGACTCCTGGCTTCCAGCCATGGCTGGAGTGGTGGGGACCAGTTCCCTTCTTTGAGCTCTGGAGTTTTGGTGCCCACATGGATGGCATCACTGTTGATTCAGTGTAGTCAGGCCTTGGTGAGAAGCTCTGGGCCAGAGAGGTGGGAGGACAGTGACCCAGCCTAGTCCATAAAGGAGTGCCCGGGCAGCAGCCGGTCCTACCCATCGGGGAACCCACAGCCTCTGATTGTGCTTAGCATGGAGTTAATTAGTTTCCAAGGGAAAGAAAAATAAGCAGTTCCTTTCTTGGAGTGTTTTTGGTCTTATCGAAGGGTCAAAAGGAACGTGAGAATGCATCAAGGGTTAACTTGTAAATTATGTGGCACGGATTATGCATTCAATGGGAAAGCAGAAAAGGCGGACGTCAGGATGGACTGGAATAGCTGGAGGAGTGAGAGCTGGCAATCGGCTTAGAACAATGGGTACAGTTTGGGAAGGTCCCGTATGAGGATTTTTATAAGGTTCACTTTGTATAAATGACTCTCCGACAAACATTGCTTTGGCTGTCGGGAGATGCAGAAGAAACAAACCAGGATCCCCTGTCTTCACACACTCCAGCTCTTTCCTGAGCTGCTTGTGCAAAGTAATTTACAGAACACACAACTCAATTTAGGTGTAAAGTGAATGGAGTGTATTAATAAGAAAACATTCAAAATATTAGTGGGGGAGGGACTGGTGAAAACTAAGATGATGAAATTACCTCAGTCAAATAGAAGTAATCAGACGAGGATTAATTTTTTTTCCAGTTAAAGAATCCTTTATAACAAGAATTGGCAAATGGCAGTCCTAGGACCAAAGCAGGCCCATTGCTTGTGTTTGTACAGCCTCAGAATAGTTTTTATATTTTTATGTGGTTTTAAAACTATATAAGTATCTGCATAATATCCCTCCCTGTTTTGCCTCCTGGGCCAAAAAGCCCAAAGTATTTACTATCTGGTCCACAGAGAAAGTTCGGCAATGCCTGCTCTATGATAAGGGTTTACTTGAGGTGTTCTTTAGGGTTTATTGTGTTTTTTTTCTTCCCTAACACCTTATATGGTCTTTGCAGCCTTATGAAGTGGTCAAAACAGACACCATTATCTTTATTTTATGTAGAGATTTTTAAAGTTGAGCAAAGTTGAGAAGTATGTCCTGTCACAGTCCCCTTGGTTTTGGAAATGTACATCGAATCATCACAGCCATTGCTTGGGGGTAAAATATTGCAGTGCTTTGAAGACAATGGGGGTGCCTGGTATAATAATCCTGTCTTAGAGGAGGGGGTCGACTTATATACCTAGGAAGCAAAGGGTCTTCTGTGAGAGGAAGAATCAGGACCACAACCCCTGCTTCTAGTGTTTCTGGGAGACCTGTTGTGGTGGGTCCACGTTGGAGTTGAAGCTCCAGCATTTGGTTTGACTGAATATGGATGTTCATTTTGACCCAGTGGTATGGGTTAAATTGCATCCCCCCAAAAGGTGTTAAAGTGCCAACTCCCAGTACCTGTGAATCTGACCTTATTGGAAGTAGTGTCTTTATAAAAGCAGGTCCAAATGAGGTTATTATGGTGGGCCCTAATCCAGTAGGATTGGTGTCCTTATAAAAGGGGAAATTGGGACACAGAGATAACCATGTAGAGGAAGACAATGTGAAGACCCAGGGAGAATGCCATCTGAAAGCCAAGGACCACGTGAAGCCACCAGAAGCTAGGAGAGAGTCCTGGAACAGAGCCTCCCTCCCAGCCCTCAGAAGGAGCCAAGCCAGCCAACATCTTGATCTCAAACATATAGCCTCCAGAATTGTGAGACAATAAACTTCTGTTGCTTAAGCCAGCGGTCCCCGTCCTTTTGGGCACCAGGGACGGGTTTCGTGGACGACAGTTCTTCCACGGACGGGGTGGGGGGGTGGTTCAGGCGGTAACGCCAGCGATGGGGAGCGATGGGGAGCGGCAGATGAAGCTCCGCTCGCTCGCCTGCCGCTCACCTCCTGCTGTGCAGCCGGTTCAGTAACAGGCTGTGGCCCCGGACCCGTCCGTGGCCTGGGGGTTAAGGACCCCTGGTTTAAGCCACCCAGCTTGTAATGCTTTGTTGCAACAGCCCTAGGAATCTCACTTACCCACAGCGTCCCTAGCACAGTGGGTACTCTTTGGAGATAGTATGTGACAGTAAACTGAGGAGCTTAGCAGTGAAGACCTGAGTGAGTCCTGCCCCCTGGGCTGGGCAGTCCGGACTCAGTGGGCAAGAATGACCAGTCTTAGCATGTAGGACCGAGAGCAAAGTACACAGAGCGTCTCTGTGACACTGAGTGGCGACCTCGGTTGTGACTTGGTCAGACTCCAGGTCTCCGCACCATTTTGGACCTGCAGATGCCCCTGGACTTCTTGCTAATTTTCTGGATACTACTCAAGAAGGACTTACCAGATGGTTGGTTAGCACAGCAGGTTAAATTTTAAAAGAAGTAATAAAAAAAGAGATGTTACCCTCGTCGTATTTCTAGTTTGGGAAATAGCTTATCCGGGTCAATTTACAAGGGAGGAGTTGGCCACACACAGGCTCTGAGACTGTGCAAGTGACAGGGCCCCTGAGGAGTAGTAACAAACAACTAATCAAAGACATAGGTATCTGGCCTCCAGCCCAGTCCAAATTCATCCCACCACACCGTGGATTAGTTATGGACTTTTAGTTGACTTATACATAGTCACAAGGATGATCTTCGTTAAAAGACTTAATTTTAATGAGTTTTGCTAGGAGCTGCAATATTATTAACAGAAATGTATTCACTAGGGAAAGGTTTAAGCCTTTCAAAGCCTGTTCACAATTCATAACGTTTATTTACCAACTGAGTTCATTTTACGAGAGCATATTAAATTTCTCCTGAGCACTGTTGGTGTTGACAAGCAGTAAATAAGGCCATTTAATATTTCTCAACGTTTTACCCTCAAACGTGAGTTTCTCAGCATTAGATGGAGAGGTACTTTTCGGTGGATCTACTGCACATATGGGCATGTGCATCTCCCTCCACGCCTCCACTCTGTCTGCTCAGGATGTGACTTCCAGGCAAGGAGAGTGGCCACCTCCATATCTGCAATGAATCTGAAGGTACCAAAATGCCATTTCAATTAGCCATGATGTGTTCCCTAAGATATACTCATATTTATGAATAAATTTTCATTTGAGCATCTCTTGAATGTCACTCTGGGTTGCCAATTCAACCATGAATCGATTTTCAAATTTCTTCATATTTGGACATATTCTGGGAAGCCCGCCTGCTTGAAGACCCATCGTAGCGAGACATACTAGCAGCATCTTTGAAAGCACAAAGCCAAAGCCGGAGCGAGTGTGACTCAGAACGTGTTGCTGGCCACACAGGACCATCTATAGCTCGGAGAACAAGCAACCCGGGGCCAACACTAGCTCTAACTCCATCAGGCCTGCTGTCATCACAAAATAAAGGTGGTGAGAACCTACCTGCTTCCTTTGGGCCAAAGCGGAGCAGTGGCCTGTCTGCTTTTAGGTAATGGCTTAGCTGCTGAGTATGTCACTGATAAATGTTTCCTTCTCTAGTTTTCCTCCCCCTCTCCTCCTGCCTTTTGCTGTATGACTGACTGAAGTGAAACCCAGGGGAGAGGAAGCAGACACAGTGAGAGCCCTGACTAAAGGTGACACATAGCAGAAGAAATGGAAGTCTCATGGCATCACTACTGTGTGATGCAGAGATCAAGGCCCATATCCTATGTGGGCTGGGAAGCAAACAGCTTAAATGAATGGAACTGGCAATTCCCAGCTCATAGTGGGGAGGCAGGGCTGCCTAGGGAGCAAACCTCCAGAAGATAGACATGGTCTCACTTCGGGTTTCAACCTTGCTCAGAAATCTCTTGAATGTGTCTCTTCACAGCTTGGGCTTCCTTCTATGTCTTGTCTGTAAACGGAAGGGCTTGTGCTCAGAGTTTTTCAGAGGGTCATGTGTGTAAGTGTGCATGAGAATGTGAGTGAATGTGAATGTGTGTGAGAGGGCGTGTGTGTTGGGAAGGGGGAGGAGGAGGGTGGTAATGAACAGAGCAGTGGGTTCAAGCTCATTTATCTAAAAATCATAGTCAACATGTATGGACTCCAGACCATATGCCTGGCACTGGCAAATGACGTGGCAGCTTGAGTCTGAGGGCAGTCTGGAGGCTGAATTTCCTCTTTCTTAGGGAACCCAGTCTTTTCATTAAGGGTTTCAACTGATTCGATGAGGCCCACCCACATTAATATGGATTATTTCATTTCATAATCTCACAAAGTAAGTAGTATTGTCACCATTTTATAGATGAGGAAACTGAGGTTTAGAGAATGTATCAATATTAGGTGTCTCTGGAGAAACAGAACTAATAGGGTGTGTGTGTGTGTGTGTGTGTGTGTGTGTGTGTGTGTGTGTGTCCCACTCTATCTTTCTCTATCTGTCTATCTGTCTATCTAATCTATGTAACTATGTATCTATCCAGACATTTATTTTAAGGAATTGGCTCATGCAATTGTGGGGACTGGCCGGTCCAAAATCTGCAGGGCAGACCGGCCAGCTGAGAAACAGAAGAGTTGATGTTGCAGCTTGAGTCTGGAGGACAAATTTCTTCTTTCTCAGGGGACCTCGGTCTTTCTCTTAAGGTTTTCAATTGATTGGATGAGGCCCACCCACATTATGGAAGGTAACCTGCTTTACTCAGAGTCCACTGATTCACGTGTTAACCACATCTAAAGAACACCTTCAGAGCAACATTGAGACTGTTATTGACTAAATATATGGGGACTGTGGCCTAGCCAAGCTGACCCATAAAGTTAACCATCACAGAGAAGTGAAGCCCATGTCATCAGATGCAAAAGAGAGGCAAGATTTGAACTCCGACAGTCCGTCGTCAGAGCCCATGGCCTTCACTTCTACCTTTCTCACCCGTGTCGGGTGCCAGCGTGGCCGTGTGCAGATGGCCCAGCCTCTCTGCTCCCAGATGTCTCAGCAGGAAAATGACCTCACAGTTTCTGTTCTGCCCACTTCCTAGGATCGAGTAGTGACCCCTGGGGGTAATGTACCTGAAAGCTCTTAACATCATGTGAGTAAATGTCAGTGGCACTAAAAATCTAGGTCATTTCTTCCCCCCGCCCCCCATTTAAAATGATTTCTTTGAGAAAGTAAATGAGCATAACCCTTTTTAGAGGGCAGTTTGAAATTTTCTTTCAGTATAAAAATGTGTATCCTCTACGATCTTACAGTTCCACTTCTAGGAATCTTATTTTACAACTGGATAAAGACATAGTTGTAAAGATACTATTCCAACTTTGCTTAAAAGACAAAAAAAGAAAAAAACCCCAAACTGAAAGCAATATAAATTGCTCCATAATAAGGGAACACATAACAAAATGATGACAAATCCATTCAGGGAATTGCTATACAGTTATTAAAAAAAATGAGATGCTGCTATACAGATGACCTTGGAAAAATGTTCAGGATATATTATTATTATTATTATTATTATTATTATTATTATTATTATTATTATTTATTATTTTTGTGTGTGTGTGGTACGCGGGCCTCTCACTGTTGTGGCCTCTCCCGTTGCGGAGCACAGGCTCCGGATGCACAGGCTCAGCGGCCATGGCTCACGGGCCCAGCTGCTCCGCGGCATGTGGGATCTTCCCGGACCGGGGCACGAACCCGTGTCCCCTGCATCGGCAGGCGGACTCTCTACCACTGCGCCACCAGGGAAGCCCCAGGATATATTATTAAGTGATGAAAATGGTATTCAAACAACTTGTTAGGATGGTCCCTTTTTTATAAGGAATTAAAACTATATATGGATAAATATGTGTATATATTGATAAACATAGAAAAATGCCAATATATACATATCAAATTGGAGTGAGATTAAAGAGAGGAAAGAGAACTGTCTCTTTGTACATGCTGTATATATTTCTACATTTTCTGAATACGTTACGAGTTTTTCATTTATTTAGGTATTTGTTACTAAAATTTTCACTATGTCAAACGAAGATTTAAAGATAAAATTTTGACCTTAGTCTATTTTCTTTAATATTAAGTTGACTGCTCCCTCCTACCCCATACTATGGGTCTACACTAATTTCCATAGCTTTGCTAAAGCATTATTTAGGAAGGGAATCACTAGATGAGACCATTACAGGACATTACAGGACATTACAGGACATTTGGGGAAGACATCCCCTAACCTGTTCTCTTGACCAACAGACATGATGGCGCCCACATGGAAGTGGTTCTGGCAATTCTCGTCCTCTCTGTGTCTGGCAATACCAAGACTGATAGATACATGGAGACAGAGATGCAAATGCCAGTGACAGCTCACTGAAATGAAACCCTCACAGACATTCTCTGGCTTTTCTGTATTTGGAGAGTAGTTTATGCAGGCCTGGAGAGCAGTGATTTAGCTAGAAATGTTGAGCTCTCAGATGAAAAAGTCCTTCAATAATAAAAAGTTTATTTTCCCTTTGTAATGCAGAGCTACTGGGATGGCATTTCCAACAATACTACATAAAGAGATAATGAATTTCAGGCAAACGCTGTCTCTCTGCTCCCACCTATTGCTCTGAAGAGCTTTTAGAACTTACTACCCAACCAGAGCAGATCTTTTAGTGATTAATATCTAGGAGGCATTAGCTATCAATTGTGAGCTTTCTGAGAGCAGTGACTGCAGGGTCTGATCTTTATCTCAGAATCCCCAAGCGGTACTTGGCATCTGTGTGGGGAGCACTCAAGGGCCAGCTGAGCTCATCTTCTTATCTTGCTCTCTCTAGAAAACATTTGCAGCTCATATTTGATCCTCATGGTCTCTTGCTGACAGCTCTTCAATGCCTTCTTCTGGCTCTAAGCATCAAATCCAGAGCTCATACTATGTCCTACCAGGCCTTTCATGCTGGGCCGATGGCCAGCCAGTTGTACCGGTTCCACCACCCAGGTTGTTGAGAGTCAACCTCCCTTCTGACCTGCCAGGTTTGTGCCTTTGCAAATGGCTAAATGTCTAGAACGTCACTCCTCCTTATATAACTCAGTCCCTGCCCAGCCTCATCGCTGGCTCACTGTCCCTGTAGTCACGCTCTGACTTTCTCTGGTTTCCTTGAATGTGCTGATTCCAGGGCATCTCTGTCCTGACTCATTCTGTGTCTCCTGCTGAGGAATCTTTTCAGTATCCTGTCACCTAGTTATTAATTCTTTCTCACT
>NW_006792596.1:1029536-1030059 GCF_000442215.2 Lipotes vexillifer
CTCAGTTGGAATGTCAAGTCTGCAGACACCTTCCCTGAACCCCCATCCCCAGAAAAAGTATACTCTCAGAGCACACTATAGTTTCCTTAAGCATTCATCAAATGATTATCCGGGTAATTTTTTATGATAGACTCCATGAGGCCAGCAAACTCCTCTTGTTCTCCCAGCACCAATGTTTGCCACACAGAAGATTCTTAATAAATATTTGATGGAGTGAAAGAATAAATAAAAGTTTAGGCCAGAGGGAGTTGAGGAAGATGGCGGAAGAGTAAGACGCGGAGATCACCTTCCTCCCCACAGATACACCAGAAATACATCTACACGTGGAACACCTCCTACAGAACACCTACTGAACGCTGGCAGAAGACCTCAGACCTCCCAAAAGGCAAGAAACCCCCCACGTACCTGGGTAGGGCAAAAGAAAAAAAAAAATACAGAGACACAAGGATAGGGACGGGACCTGCACCAGTGGGAGGGAGCTGTGAAGGAGGAAAGGTCTCCACACACTAGGAAGCCCCTTCGC
>NW_006792596.1:1030122-1038926 GCF_000442215.2 Lipotes vexillifer
GGCTTCGGTCGGAGCGCAGGGAGAGGACTGGGGTTGGCGGCGTGAACACAGCCTGAAAGGGGTTAGTGCGCCACGGCTGGCCGGGAGGGAGTCCGGGAAAAAGTCTGGAGCTGCCGAAGAGGAAAGACACTTTTTCTTCCCTCTTTGTTTCCTGGTGCGCGAGGAGAGGGGATTCAGAGCGCTGCTTAAAGGAGCTCCAGAGACGGGCGCGAGCCGCGGCTAACAGCGCGGACCCCAGGGACGGACATGAGACGCTAAGGCTGCTGCTGCCGCCACCAAGAAGCCTGTGTGCAAGCGCGGGTCAATCTCCACACTGTCCCTGCCGGGAGCCTGTGAAGCCCGCTACTGCCAGGGTCCCGGGATCCAGGGACAACCTCACCGGGAGAACGCACGGCGCGCCTCAGGCTGGTGCAACGTCACGCCGGCGTCTGCCGCCGCAGGCCCGCCCCGCACTCCGTACCCCTCCCTCCCCCGCGGCCTGAGTGAGCCAGAGCCCCCGAGTCAGCGGCTCCTTTAACCCCGTCCTGTCTGAGCAAAGGATAGACGCCCTCAGGCGACCTACACATTCTTTCTTGCTTGCTTTTCTTCCTTCCTTCCTTCCTTCCTTCCTTCCTTCCTTCCTTCCTTCCTTCCTCCCTTTCTTTCTTTCACTTTTTCTCCCTTTTACTCTGAGCTGTGTGAATGAAAGGCTCTTGGTGCTCCAGCCTGATGTCAGGGCTGTGCCTCTGAAGTGGGAGAGTCAACTTCAGGACCCTGGTCCACAAGCGACCTTCCAGCTCCACGTAATATCAAACGGCGAAAATCTCCCAGAGATCTCCATCTCAACACCAGCACCCAGCTTCACTCAACGACCAGCAAGCTACAGTGCTGGACACCCTATGCCAGACAACTAGCAAGACAGGAACACAACCCCACCCATTAGCAGAGAGGCTGCCGAAAATCATAATAAGGCCACAGACACCCCAAAACACACCACCAGATGTGGACCTGCCCACCAGAAAGACAAGATCCAGCCTCATCCACCAGAACACAGGCACTAGTCCCCTCCACCAGGAAGCCTACACAACCCACTGAGCCAACTTTAGCCACTGGTGACAGACACCAAAAACAACGGGAACTACGAACCTGCAACCTGCAAAAAGGAGACCCCAAACACAGTAAGGTAAGCAAAATGAGAAGACAGAAAAACACACAGCAGATGAAGGAGCAAGGTAAAAACCCACCAGACCTAACAAATGAAGAGGAAATAGGCAGTCTACCTGAAAAAGAATTCAGAATAATGATAGTAAAGATGATCCAAAATCTTGGAAATAGATTAGAGAAAATGCAAGAAACATTTAACAAGGATCTAGAAGAACTAAAGAGGAAACAAGCAACGATGAACAACACAACAAATGAAATTTAAAAGACTCTAGAAGGGAACAGTAGCAGAATAACTGAGGCAGAAGAACGGATAAGTGACCTGAGAGATAAAATAGTGGAAATAACTACTACAGAACACAATAAAGAAAAAAGAATGAAAAGAACTGAGGACAGTCTCAGAGACCTCTGGGGCAACATTAAACGCACCAACATTCGAATTATAGGGGTCCCAGAAGAAGAAGAGAAAAGGAAAGGGACTGAGAAAATATTTGAAGAGATTATAGTTGAAAACTTCCCTAATATGGGAGAGGAAATAGTAATTCAAGCCCAGGAAGCACAGAGAGTCCCATACAGGATAAATCCAAGGAGAAACACACCAAGACACATATTAATCAAACTATCAAAAATTAAATACAAAGAAAACATATTAAAAACAGCAAGGGAAAACAACAAATAACACACAAGGGAATCCCCATAAGGTTAACAGCTGATCTTTGAGCAGAAACTCTGCAAGCCAGAAGGGAGTGGCAGGACATATTTAAAGTGATGAAGGAGAAAAACCTACAACCACGATTACTCTACCCAGCAAGGATCTCGTTCAGAGTTGATGGAGAAATTAAAATCTTTACAGACAAGCAAAAGCTGAGAGAGTTCAGCACCACCAAACCAGCTCTACAACAAATGCTAAAGGAACTCCTCTAGGCAAGAAACACAAGAGAAGGAAAAGACCTACAAAAATGAACCCAAAACAACTAAGAATATGGGAATAGGAACATACATATTGATAATTACCTTAAATGTAAATGGACTAAATGCTCCAACCAAAAGATATAGACAGGCTGAATGGATACAGAAAGAAGACCCATATATATGCTGTCTACAAGAAACCCACTTCAGACCTAGGGACACATACAAACTGAAAGTAGGGGATGGAAAAATATATTCCATGCAAATGGAAATCAAAAGAAAGCTGGAGCAGCAATTCTCATATCAGACAAAATAGACTTTAAAATAAGGACTATTAGAAGAGACAAAGAAGGACACGACATTATGATCAAGGGATCGATCCAAGAAGAAGATATAACACTTGTAAATATTTATGCACCCAACAGAGGAACATCTCAATACATAAGACAAATGCTAACAGCCATAAAAGGGGAAATTGACAGTAACACAATCATAGTAGGGGACTTTAACACCCCACTTTCAGCAATGGACAGATCATCCAAAATGAAAATAAATACGGAAACACAAGCTTTAAGTGATACATTAAGCCAGATGGACTTAATTGTTATTTATAGGACATTCCATACAAAAGCAACGGAATACACTTTTTCTCAAGTCCTCATGGAATATTCTCCAGGATAGATCATATCTTGGGTCACAAATCAAGCCTTGGTAAATTTAAGAAAAGTGAAATCCTATCAAGTGTCTTTTCCGACCACAACGCTATGACACTAGATATCAATTACCTGAAAAGACCTGTAAAAAATACAAACACATGGAGGCTAAACAATACACGACTTAATAACGAAGTGATCACTGAAGAAATCAAAGAGGAAATCAAAAAATACCTAGAAACAAATGACAATGGAGACATGACGACCCAAAACCTATGGGATGCAGCAAAAGCAGTTCTAAGAGGGAAGTTTATAGCTATACAATCCTACCTTAAGAAACAGGAAACATCTCAGATAAACAACCTAACCTTGCACCTAAAGGAATTAGAGAAAGAAGAACAAAAGAACCCCAAAGTTAGCAGAAGGAAAGATCATAAAGATCAGATCAGAAATAAATGAAAAAGAAATGAAGGAAACAATAGCAAAGATCAATAAAACTAAAAGCTGGTTCTTTGAGAAGATAAACAAAATTGAAAAACCATTAGCCAGACTCATCAAGAAAAAAAGGGAGAAGACTCAAATCAATAGAATCAGAAATGAAAAAGGAGAAGTAACAACTGACACTGCAGAAATACAAAAAATCATGAGGGATTACTACAAGCAACTCTATGCCAATAAAATGGACAACCTGGAAGAAATGGACAAATTCTTAGAAATGCACAACCTGCTGAGACTGAACCAGAAAGAAATAGAAAATATGAACAGACCAATCACAAGCACTGAAATTCAAACCGTGATTAAAAATCTTCCAACAAACAAAAGCCCAGGACCAAATGGCTTCACAGGCAAATTCTATCAAACATTTAGAGAAGAGCTAACACCTATCCTTCTCAAACTCTTCCAAAATATAGCAGAGGGAGGAACACTCCCAAACTCATTCTACGAGGCCACCATCACCTTGATACCAAAACCAGACAAGGATGTCACAAAGAAAGAAAACTACAGGCCAATATCACTGATGAACATAGATGCAAAAATCCTCAACAAAATACTAGCAAACAGAATCCAACAGCACATTAAAAGGATCATACACCATGATCAAGTGGGGTTTATTCCAGGAATGCAAGGATTCTTCAATATATGCAAATCAATCAATGTGATACACCATATTAACAAATTGAAGGAGAAAAACCATACAATCATCTCTCAATAGATGGAGAAAGCTTTCAACAAAATTCAACACCCATTTATGATAAAAACACTGCAGAAAGTAGGCATAGAGGGAACTTTCCTCAACATAATAAAGGCTATGTATGACAAACCCACAGCCAACATCATCCTCAATGGTGAAAAACTAAACCATTTCCACTAAGATCAGGAACAAGACAATGTTGCCCACTCTCACCACTATTATTCAACATAGTTTTGGAAGTTCTAGCCACAGCAATCAGAGAAGAAAAAGAAATAAAAGCAATCCAAATCGGAAAAGGAGAAGTAAAGCTGTCACTGTTTGCAGATGACATGATACTATACATAGGGAATCCTAAAGATGCTACCAGAAAACTACTAGAGCTAATCAATGAATGTGGTAGAGTAGCAGGTTATAAAATTAGTGCACAGAAATCTCTGGCATTCTTATGCACTAATGATGAAAACTCTGAAAGTGAAATTAAGAAAACACTCCCATTTACCATTGCAACAAAAAGAATAAAATATCTAGGAATAAACCTACCTAAGGGGACAAAAGACCTGTATGCAGAAAATTATAAGACACTGATGAAAGAAATTAAAGATGATACAAATAGATGGAGAGATATACCATGTTCTTGGATTGTAAGAATCAACATTGTGAAAATGACTCTACTACCCAAAGCAATCTACAGATTCAATACAATCCCTATCAAACTACCACTGACATTTTTCACAGAACTAGAACAACAAATTTCACAATTTGTATGGAAACACGCAAGACCCCGAATAGCCAAAGCAATCTTGAGAACGAAAAATGGAGCTGGAGGAATCAGGCTCCTTGACTTCAGACTATAGTACAGAGCTACAGTAATCAAGACAGTATGGTACTGGCACAAAAACAGAAATATAGATCAGTGGAACAGGATAGAAAGCCCAGAGGTAAACCCACGCACAAATGGTCACCTTATCTTTGATAAAGGAGGCAAGACTATACAGTGGAGAAAAGACAGCCTCTTCAGTAAGTGGTGCTGGGAAAACTGGACAGCTACATGTAAAAGTATTAAATTAGAATACTCCCTAACACCATACACAAAAGCAAACTCAAAATGGATTAAAGACCTAAGTGTAAGGCCAGACACTATCAAACTCTTAGAGGAAAACATAGGCAGAACACTCTATGACATAAATCACAGCAAGATCCTTTTTGACCCACCTCCTAGAGAAGTGGAAATAGAAACAAAAATAAACAAATGGGACCTAATGAAACTTAAAAGCTTTTGCACAGCAAAGGAAACCATAGACAAAATGAAAAGACAACCCTCAGAATGGGAGAAAATATTTGCAAATAAAGCAACTGACAAAGGATTAATCTCCAAAATTTACAAGCAGCTCATGCAGCTCAATAAGAAAAAAAAAACGAATGACCCAATCCAAAAATGGGCAGAAGACCGAAATAGACATTTCTCCGAAGAAGATATACAGATTGCCAACAAACACTTGAATGAATGCTCCACATCATTAATCATTAGAGAAATGCAAATGAAAACTACAATGAGATATCATCTTACACCAGTCAGAACGGCCATCATCAAAAAATCTAGAAACAATAAATGTTGGAGACGGTGTGGAGAAAAGGGAACACTCTTGCACTGCTGGTGGGAATGTAAATTGATACAGCCACTATGGAGAACAGTATGGAGGTTCCTTATAAAACTACAAATAGAACTACCATACGGCCCAGCAATCCCACTGCTCGGCATATACCCTGAGAAAACCATAATTCAAAAAGAGTTATGTAACAAAATGTTCATTGCAACTCTATTTACAATAGCCAGGACATGGAAGCAACCTATGTGTCCATCAACAGATGAAAGGATAAAGAAGATGTGGCACATATATACAATGGAATATTACTCAGCCATAAAAAGAAAAGAAATTGAGTTATTTGTAGTGAGGTGGATGGACCTAGAGTCTGTCATACAGAGTGAAGTAAGTCAGAAGGAGAAAAAAAAATACTGTATGCTAATACATATATATGGAATCTGTGAGGAAAAAAAATGTCATGAAGAACCTAGGGGTAATACAGGAATAAAGACACAGTCCTACTAAAGAATGGACTTGAGGATATGGGGGGGGGGGGGGGGAGCTGGGACAAAGTGAGAGAGAGGCATGGACATATACACTACCAAACTTAAAATAGATAGCTAGTGGGAAGCAGCCGCATAGCACAGGGAGATCAGCTCAGTGGTTTGTGACCACCTAGAGGGATGGGATAGGGAGAGTGGGAGGGAGGGAGACCCAAGAGGGAAGAGATATGGGAACATATGTATATGTATAACTGATTCGCTTAGTTTTTAAAGCAGAAACTAACACACCATTGTAAAGCAATTATACTTCAATAAAGATGTTAAAAAAAAAACTAACAAAAAAAAGTAAGTTTATGCCAAAGCAATGTGAATCATCAGAATTTTTTCTAGAGCTATTCAGATTCTATAAATAAATCTTGTTGAATAAGAAGAGCTCTGATTTAAGTGCTTCCTGCATACTAATTTCATCCATGTTTGAAATATAGCCTCTGAGTTTTCTTAGCTGTATTGCAGCTGGACGGATCTATTTGAACTACTTAGGGTCCCTGCTTTATTTTTTCTCTTTCTTTTCTCTCTCTCTCTCTCTTTTATTTTATTTTTATTTTATTTTATTTATTTATTTATTTATTTTGCGGTACACGGGCCTCTCACTGTTGTGTCCTCTCCCGTTGCGGAGCACAGGCTCTGGATGCGCAGGCTCAGTGTCCATGGCTCACGTGCCCAGCCGCTCTGCAGCATGTGGGATCTTCCTGGACTGGGGCATGAACCCGTGTCCCCTGCATCGGCAGGCAGGCTCTCAACCCCTGCGCCACCAGGGAAGCCCTCTCTCTCTTTTTTAAAGCATTCTCTTTGCCACTACTTCCTAATTACATCTCTAATCTCTGGAGTCATGGTCAAGTAATGTTAAATTTCAACCACAAATGAGGATTCTGTGAAAACCAACCTGGAAACAGAAATAAGAGGCAGAGCTTATGGAATTTCTCTTAGGTTCTGTAGCCTGACTTGTTTTAGACCCTGGGATTTGTCTGTTTTGTTTGTCTAGATCAATTATGTTTTTCTGTATTTATTTGCAGTACAAAATATTTTCCCACACGAGGGAATCATTTTGAGTAATATTGTAACAAACTGAAGTTGGCCACACATATCCTGAATGATATTGTCAGTATTTCTTCTTTTCTAAAAAATTTGGTTTTAGCTCATTTTATGACCCATAAGATAGCCATTTCCATGAATGAACCCTATGCTACATGTCCCTACCAACCACCAGTCATTTTATTCAACGTTAATATTCAAGAGAAATCTCTGCATTAAACCTTAAAACATCATTCCGAACACCCAACTAAAACTCCCCAAACCAAACCAAACAACACATAGTAATTTTTTTTTTTTTTCAGAATGGAAAACACATTTTTCTTTGGGTACTATCAATGTTCATTTTTAAATGATGCATTCATTTTCCAGGGTTCTCCTCAAGCTGAAATACTGTTCCCAATGTCAATAACCTTGGAATGATTAGAGAAAATCGAATCTCCTAGGCAGATTTTAATGTAGCCATATGAAGGAAAAAGAATGATGGTGAGCAAGAGAGAAGAACTTTCTGGATAGAGTGACCCAAAAAGGAGGATATAAAAAAATATGAAAGGTCAGAAAATCTCCCAAATGGTATAGTTTAGGCTCTGGTGAAAGCCAATTTTGGTTACTAGAGTATAGTTAGATTAGAGTATAGAGTATACTCTGTTATTATTAGAGTATAGTTGATTTAAAATGTTGTGCTAAGTTTCTGCTGTACAGCAAAGTGAATCAGTTATACATGTACATATATCCACTCTTTTTTAGATTCTTTCCCATATAGGCCATTACAGACTATTGAGCAGAGTTCCCTGTGCTATACGGTAGGTCCTTATTAGTTATCTATTTTATATATAGTAGTGTGTATATATCAGACCCAGTCTCGCAATTTATCCCCCGTTCCCCTTTCCCCTTTGGTAACCATAAGTTTGTTTTCTACATCTGTGACTCTATTTCTGTAAATAAGGTCATTTGTACCATTTTTTTTTTAAGATTCCACATATAAGTGATATCATATAATATTTGTCTTTCTCTGTCTGATTTACCTCACTCAGTATGACAGTCTCTAGGTCCATCCATGTTGCTGCAAATGGCATTATTTCATTCTTTTTTAGGGCTGAGTAATAGTCCATTGTATATATGTACCACATCTTCTTTATCCATTCCTCTCTGATAGACATTTAGGTTGCTTCCATGTCCTGGCTATTGTAAATCGTGAGCAGCAGTTAATTCTTGATGCAGTGCTCCACTTAATAGAGTCTGAAAACCTAGTGGACATTTTTTATGCCCCTGAGATTTCTTCATCCAGGAATCTGCATCCAGAAAGGCTTTAGGTGGGAAGCATCTGTGAAGTGGTTCTTTTTCATTCTCATTATTGAGGAGCAGAAGGGAAGAAGATGGCCTCTGTTGTCTGGTCTGCATAGCCTCAGTTAGGAAGGAAGGAATCTCCTCAGGGCCTCAGCCCTATGTAGCCTCCCACTGTGCCCCCTCCCAAAATGGGATGAGAGCCGATTATGGAACTTCTACCTTTTTGACTGAAGGAGCAGGCTGAGGACAAAAGGCTTCAGCTCTGATTTTAAAAATCTACAAAAACAGAATTTGGGGCTCGTCTAAGTTCAGTTGTAAAACTGTGCTTGAGGTTGGCTCTATTTAATTTCCTTAAAAAATTAAGTAGTGACAGCAAGCTTATTGGTGTTCTCATATCACCAGATTACTGATGTGAATAACTGTACTGGGGCCTTCTTTGGTGTAGGGA
>NW_006792596.1:1038936-1058109 GCF_000442215.2 Lipotes vexillifer
TCATTTTTAAGCTATCACAGTCACAGTAGAAACTTGGCTTTTGTTGTTTCCATGTTGACTTTGAAGAGGTAATGTATTGGGTTGGTCAAAAAGTTCGTTTGGTTTTAAGTAAAAATAAAAAATACATTTTTCATTTTCACAGAGAACTTTATTGAACAACGTATTCACTAAATGAACGAATATTTTGGCCAACCCAAATAGATGGTGAATGAGAAAGGAGAAATATCTCCAAGTCAAGATTAATGGTCCCAGTCAAGATGGCATAGTAGGAGGATGTGGAATTCACATCTCTGCACAACTAGGGCAGCTACCTGGCACTGGTGGGGGACCAAGGACACCTAAGGGGACAGGAGGAACTTGCAGGACCTTGGTTCCCAGGCCAGAGGTCGGGCCCGAGCTCCTGTGGTGGGAGTTCCGAGTCCAAACTACTGGACTGACAGAGAACCTCAGACTCCAGGGTATATTAATCAGAATGAGGCTTCCTGGAGTTCCTCATCTCAGCACCAAGACCCAACTCTATTCAACTGCCTGCAAACTCCAGTGCTGGACGTCTCAGGCCAAACAACCAGTAAGACAGTAATACAGCACCACCCATCAAAAAAAAATAATAAAAAGAAAGAAACAACAAAAAATGTTACAGATGAAGGAACAAGGTAAAAACCTACAAGACCAAATAAATGAAGATTAAATAGGCAATCTATCTGAAAAAGATTTCAGAGTAATGATAGTAGAGATGATCCAAAATCTTGGAAACAGAATGGAGAAAATACAAGAAACATTTAACAAAGATCTAGAAGAACTAAAGAGCAAACAAACAGTGATGAACAACACAATTACTGAAATTAAAAATACTCTAAAGGGGCCTCCCTGGTGGCGCAGTGGTTGAGAGTCCGCCTGCTGATGCAGGGGATACGGGTTCGTGCCCCGGTCCGGGAGGATCCCACATGCCGCGGAGCGGCTGGGCCCGTGAGCCATGGCCGCTGAGCTTGCGCGTCCGGCAACGGGAAAGGCCACGACAGTGAGAGGCCCACATATGGCAAAAAAAAAAAAAAAAAAAAAAAAAAAACTCTAAAGGAATCAATTGCAGAATAAAAGAGGCAGAAGAACAGATAAGTGAGCTGGAAGATAAAATGGTGGAAATAACTGACAGGGGGCAGAATAAAGAAAAAAGAATGAAAAGAATTGAGGACAGTCTGAGAGACCTCTGGGACAAGATTAAATGCACCAACATATGAATTATAGGGGTCCCAGAAGAAGAAGAGAAAAAGAGAGGGTCTGAGAAAATATTTGAAAAGATTATAGTCAAAAACTTCCCTAACATGGGAAAAGAAATAGTCAATCAAGTCCAGGAAGCACAGAGAGTACCATACAGGATAAACCCAAAGAGAAACATGCCGAGATACATATTAATCAAACTATCAAAAATTAAATACAAAGAAAAAATATTAAAAGCAGCAAGGGAAAAGCAACAAATAACACACAAGGGAATCCACATAAGGTGAACAGCTGAACTTTCAGCAGAAACTCTGCAAGTCACAGGGGAGTGGCAGGACATATTTTATGTGATGAAAGGAAAAAACCTACAACCAAGATTACTCTACCCAGCAAGGATCGTATTCAGATTCAATGGAGAAACTAAAACATTACAGATAAGCAAAAGTTAAGAGAATTCAGCACCAGCAAACCAGCTTTACGAAAAATGCTAAAGGAACTCCTCTAGGCAAGAAACACAGGGAAGGAAAAGACCTACAAAAACAAACCAAAAACAATTAAGAAAATGGTAAGAGGAACACACATATTGATAATTACCTTAAATGTAAATGGATTAAATGCTCTAACCAAAAGACATAGACTGGCTGAATGGATACAAAAACAAGACCCATATAGATGCTGTCTACAAGACACCCACTTCAGACTTAGGGACACATACAGACAGAAAGTTAGGGGATGGAAAAAGATATTCCATGCAAATGGAAATCAGAAGAAAGCTGGAGTAGCAATTCTCATATCAGACAAAATAGACTTTAAAATAGACTTTAAGATAGACACTACATAATGATCAAGGGATCAATCCAAGAAGAAGATATAACAATTGTAATATTTATGCATCCAACATAGGGGCACCTCAATACATAAGGCAAATGCTAACAGCTATAAAAGGGGAAATCGACAGTAACACAATCATGGTAGGGGACTTTAACACCCCACTTTCAACATTGGACAGATCATCTGAAAGAAAATAAATAAGGAAACAAAAGCTTTAAATGACGCACGAAACATGATGGACTTAAATGATATTTATAGGACATTCTATCCAAAAACAACAGAATACACTTTTTTCTCAAGTGCTCATGGAACATTCTTCAGGATAGACCATTTCTTGGGTCACAAATCAAGCCTTGGTAAATTTAAGAAAATTAAAATCATATCAGGTATCTTTTCTGACCACAACGCTATGAGACTAGATATCAATTACAGGAAAAAAACTATAAAAAATACAAAAACATGGAAGCTAAACAATACGCTACTAAATAACCAAGAGATCACTGAAGAAATCAAAGAGGAAATCAGAAAATACAAAGAAACAAATGACAATGAAAACACAATGACTAAAAACCTATGGGATGCAGCAAAAACAGTTCCAAGAGGGAAGTTTATAGCAATAGAGTCCTACCTCAAGAAAGAAAAATCTCAAATAAACAACCTAACCTTACACCTAAGGCAATTAGAGAAAGAAGAACAAAAACCCCCAAAGTTAGCAGAAGGAAAGAAAACATAAAGATCAGATCAGAAACAAATGAAAAAGAAATGAAGGAAACGGTAGCAAAGATCAATAAAAAATAAAAGCTGGTTCTTTGAGAAGATAAACAAAATTGATAAACCGTTAGCCACACTCATCAAGAGAAAAAGGGATAAGACTCAAATCAACAGAATTAGAAATGAAAAAGGAAGAGTAACAACTGACCCGGCAGAAATGTAAAGGATCCTGAGAGATTACTACAAGCAACTCTATGCCAATAAAATGGACAACCTGGAAGAAATGGACAAATTCTTAGAAATGCACAACCTGCTGAGACTGAACCAGAAAGAAATAGAAAATATGAACAGACCAATCACAAGTAATGAAATTGAAACTGTGACGAAAAATCTTCCAACAAACAAAAGCCCAGGACCAGATGGCTTCACAGGTGAATTCTATCAAACATTTAGCAAAGAGGTAACACCCATCCTTTTCAAACTCTTCCAAAAAATTGCAGAGGAAGGAACACTCCCAAACCCATTCTACGAGGCCACCATCACCCTGATACCAAAATCAGACAGAGACACTACAAAAGAAGAAAATTACAGACCAATATCACTGATGAATATAGTTGTAAAAATCCTCAACAAAATACTAGCAAACAGAATCCAACAACCAACACATTAAAAGGATCATACATCATGGTCAAGTGGGAATTATCCCAGGGATGCAAGGGTTCTTGAATATACACAAATTAATCAATGTGATACACCATATTAACAAATTGAAGGAGAAAAACCATATGATCATCTCAATAGATCCAGAGAAAGCTTTTGACAAAATTCAACACCGATTTATGATAAAAACCCTCCAGAAAGTAGGCATAGAGGGAACTTACCTCAACATAATAAAGGCCATATATGACAAACCCACAGCAAAAATCATTCTCAATGGTGAAAAACTGAAAGCATTTCCTCTAAGATCAGGAACAAGACAAGGTTGCCCACTCTCACCACTCTTATTCAACATAGTTTTGGAAGTTTTAGCCACAGCAGTCAGAGAAGAAAAAGAAGTAAAAGGAATACAAATCGGAAAAGAAGAAGTAAAACTGTCACTGTTTGCAGATTAATTGATACTATACATACAGAATCCTAAAAATGCTCCCAGAAAACTACTAGGGCTAATCAATGAATTTGGTAGAGTAGCAGGAGAGAAAATTAATGCACAGAAATCTCTTTGCATTCCTATACACTAATGATGAAAAATCTGAAGGAGAAATTAAGGAAACACTGCCATTTACCATTGCAACAAAAAGAATAAAATACCTAGGAAGAAACCTACCTAGGGAAACAAATGACCTGTATGCAGAAAACTACAAGACAGCGATGAAAGAAATTAAAGATGATACAAACAGCTGGAGAGATATACCATGCTCTTGGATTGGAAGACTCAGCATTGTGAAAATGACTATACCACCCCAAGCAATCTACAGATTCAATGCAATCCCTATCAAACTACCAATGGAATTTTTCACAGAACTTGAACAAAAAATTGCATAATATGTATGGAAACACAAAAGACCCCGAATAGCCAAAGCAATCTTGAGAAAGAAAAACGGAATTTTTCACAGAACTTGAACAAAAAATTGCATAATATGTATGGAAACACAAAAGACCCCGAATAGCCAAAGCAATCTTGAGAAAGAAAAACGGAGCTGGAGGAATCATGCTCCCTGACTTCAGACTATACTACAAAGCTACAGTAAACAAGACAGTATGGTACTTGCACAAAAACAGAAATATAGATCAGTGGAACAGAATAGAAAGCCCTGAGATAAACCCATGCACATATGGTCACCTTATTTTTGATAACAGAGGCCAAAGTATACAATGGAGAAAAGACAACCTCTTCAATAAGTGGTGCTGGGAAAACTGGACAGCTACATGTAAAAGAATGAAATTAGAACACTCCCTAACACCATACACAAAAATAAGCTCAAAATGGATTAAAGACCTAAATGTAAGGCCAGACACTATCAAACTCTTTGAGGAAAACATAGGCAGGACACTCTATGACATAAGTCACAGCAAGATCCTTTTTGACCCACCTCCTAGAGAAATGGAAATGAAAACAAAAATAAACAAATGGGACCTAATGAAACTTCAAAGCTTTTGTACCACAAAGGAAACCATAAACAAGACGAAAAGACAACCCTCAGAATGGGAGAAAGTATTTGCAAATGAAGCAACAGACAGAGGATTAATCTCAAAAATATACAAACAGCTTGTGCAGCTCAATATCAAAAAAACCAAACAACGCAATCCAAAAATGGCAGGAGACCTAAACAGACCTTTCTGCAAAGAAGATATACAGATTGCCAACAAACACATGAAAGGTTGCTCAACATCACTAATAATTAGAGGAATGCAAATGAAAACCTCAATAAGGTATCACCTCACACTGGTCAGAATGGCCATCTTCAAAAAAATCTACAAACAGTAAATGCTGGAGAGGGTGTAGAGAAAAGGGGACCCTCTTGCACTGTTGGTGGGAATGTAAATTGATACAGCCACTATGGAGAACAGTATGGAGGTTCCTTAAAAAACTAAAAATAGAACTACCATACGACCCAGCAATCCCACTACTGGACATATACCCTGAGAAAACCATAATTCAAAAATAGTCATGTACCACGATGTTCATTGCAGCACTATTTACAATAGCCAGGACGTGGGAGCAACCTAAGTGTCCATCAACAGATGAAAGGATAAAGAAGATGTGGCACATACATACAATGGAATATTACTCAGCCATAAAGAGAAATGGAATTGAGTTATTTGTAGTGAGGTGGATGGACCTAGAGTCTGTTATACAGAGTGAAGTAAGTCTGAAAGAGAAAAACAAACACAGTATGCTAACACATATATATATAGAATCTAAAAAAAAAAATGGTTCTGATGAACCTAGCGGCAGGACAGGAATTAAGACACAGACGTAGAGAATGGACTTGAGGACACAGGGAGGGGTAAGGGTAAACTGGGATGAAATAAGAGAGTAACTGACATATATGCACTATCAAATGTAAAATAGATAGCTAGTGGGAAGCAGCTGCATACCACAGGGAGATCAGCTCGGTGCTTTGCAACCCTCTAGAGCAGTGGGATAAGGAGGGTGGGAGGGAGACGCAAGAGGGAGGGAATATGGGGATATATGTATGCATATAGCTGATTCACTTTGTTATACAGCAGAAACCAAAAAAAAAAAAAAAAAAAAAACTATCAGAACATAGTAAAGCAATTATACTCCAATAAAGATGTTAAAAAAGATAAAAGGATTAATGCTCCCCAGATTGCTATTGTTATAAGAGCTGATAAGATAATGTAATTAAAATTTTCATAATGAGTCTATATTTGTTTTCAGTCAGTCCAGGACAGAGGGTTAAAAAAGGCCCACTGGTTGGCCAGGATTAAGAAGAGCTATCAGACATCAGGCACAGTGGCGTTTGGTGACCACTCTCCATATATCAAGGCACTTTGCACTGAAAACTTAAAATAAGAATGTTTGCCAGTGGAGTATACAGCAAAATAATTTTTTATGTTTCCCTGCTTTCAAAGTTTTAATCCAGCTGTCAACACCAGAATGTTTTTTGTTGTAAATAAAGAAAACTCACCTGAAAGTGACCTAAGCAACACAGAGCCTGTATATTTCACACAGCAAGACATTTGAAATTTTCGTGATTCCAGACTTATTTAATTTAGTGTTCAAATGATATCACCAAGGTTCCAGCATCTCTCCATCTCTCCTCTATAACAAGTTGGCTTGTCTTGTAGCTGAATTTCCTCATGACCCCAAAATGGCTGCCATCATTCCAACCCTCAAATGCAGATAGCAAGATCCAGAGGCAGCAAAGGGTCTGTTTCCTTTTGTGTCCATCTTCCGTTATCAATAAAGAACACTTTCCCTGAGTTACCAGTATATTTTACACCTCACTGTTGCAGGGAAGGAGGCACAGAGAGGGATAGCAGTTTAGTAGGCAATAAACAGTGTTAGTCACGAAACTGGAGTTCGACACACTAAACACACGTAGACGTTCCTAGGGGAGAGGGTAGTCACATGTGCTTGATTATTGACAATATTTTGACTTCAGCCTTTTCCCCACTTTCTCAAAGGGGTGAAGCAATTTCTTGTTTGGGAATGAAAAGAGGGAGACATGGTGTGTTGCCAGAACATGGGTTTTAGGTGTTACCTTAGGTGATTCCCAAGTGGGGTCAGTGTTAGTATTTTTTCTGAAGTTTCCTCGTCTTAATAACTTTCCCCTTTTGTAAGAAGACCTCAGTGTTGTAGAGATCTGGGGAACACATCAACTGTGTCTTCTCCTTCTTAAACTTACTGAATGATACAGGTGGGAATCAGAGACCTATTCTCTACGCCTTGACCTCTCTCTGGAGCAGAATGAAGAATACTCGAAAAGCTTATCAAGTCTCCTCGTAAATAGAGAAGACGGCAGGGAAATGAACTTTGGGGGATCATACAGATGAGGGAAAACGCAGACTTCTATAGGATCTGGGGAAATAGAGGTTGCAGTCTCCTCAGGTGACTTATTTCAGGGTCCAGCTGTTCCCAGTATCCCTTCACCCTGCAGATCTGCCAGGTTCCCTCAAAAGGGGATATCCATGGATTTCTATGTGTTATGTAATGATCCCAGTTCTTGAAAAAATGACGAAGAAAGGCAAAAATAAAAGTGACCGTGAGAAGATAAGAAAGGGAGGGAGATGGGGGGAGAGAAAAAATCTCAGAAGACTTAGATATTTCAGAATTAGAAAAGAGGAGTTTAGTAAGCAAAGGAAAATTGAGGAACAAAGTCTATTTCTCTATCTTTAAAAATATCTGTAATTCTGCAGTAGAAGTCAGATGGTTAAAGAGTGGAAATAGAGTGTAGGATGCTGTATTTTCTAGGTTTTGATTTGAAAGAAAACTTTCAGATACTCAGCACACAAGTGGTGATTACATTAAAGCCATTTGATTTTGTGCAGGTTTTTTCTTTTTCCTTCCCATCCCTGGATTCCCTAATTCCCCATACAGTTTTATTTTTAAAGCCTTTGTGCAAGACTAAATGACCAGAGAAGAGCTGTTTTTTAAAAAAGGGTTTGAAGTTTGTTTGCTTAACAAAGTGTTTGCAGTCATAATTACGTTGCATATTAAAGTTCAAAACCATCTCATGTTGGAAGTGACTGAAAATTGTTACCATCTGATGGCTTTGTGGGGAGAGCTTTCACAAACGACACTGCACGCACTAAGGGATAAAGACCCAGTTCCTGGGCATTGCCCTGGGGAGACTTCAAGGATCTGGGCAACACTCAGATTGCAGCCTTCTCATTGTGGCATCACGGGTCTTAAATCTGACTGTCATAATGCTACGGCCTTGATCTGTTGGAGTCATCCAATTTGATGTGGTCTTTCTGCTATTCTCATCTCTTTAGAGTTCTCACTTCTTATCTCCAGACCACTCGTCTATCTGTGGGACCAGAGAAGCCAGGATGAGTTGTAGTTCCTGGGTCTGTACCCTGGGTTATAGTTCTGTAACTCTCATCATGGAAAATCCGTCGCAAAGCCAGGTTTTCTGGGAGAGAGAGAGTGCAAGAAAGAGAAGGAAAGAGAGAGACAGTTTAGGGTGTCCTGGGTGAATCAGTTCCTCATCTGTTGTGTTGAAAGGCAAAACTGTCTTTAATTTAACCAGTGCTCACTTCTATCTTCCCTGGCATGTGAAGCCTATTTGGGAACAGAAAGATAAGTTTTATATGGCACATTTCAAACATCTTGCCTCAGGCAAGAGCCTCACCGTTTCTGAGAGGGAAATCTCTTTCCGTGTCTCCGCACCTTAGTCTTTTATTTCTACTCAGAAGGAAATGAAACAATGGAAGCTTGTCTGTCCTAACGATAAGCACAAAGCAAGAATGAAGTCCTAATAAACGCCGTGGCGGGGCATAATTATGCATGAGCTAGTACAGATGACCACGAGGCTTGAGGCTTGGTGCCATGACAGGCGTTGTGTTCACTGAGTGCAGTCTTATGTGTGGGTTTTGTCTAAATCTGGAAACCCAGGTTTGTATCAAATCTAAGAATGAGAATAGATTTTTTGTTTCTCTCTTTAAGTTACCGCCATCTTACACTCATAATTTAACTTGGATCAACTTGAAGATGAATTTTGGTTATTATCTCATTTGTCTTCTTTAATATGGATGCCTGCTCCCTTTTACTTCTTTTATGATATCCTGCCTGATAGGAGATGCTTGTGAGTATACCCATTCTGCTTAATAAAATAAACAAACTCAAAAAGTGGGGTCAGAATTTGGCAGAAAGCCAGCATAATGACAAAAGAAGCAGCTAAGTCGCTGGCTTTGTGATTCAAAACAGAGAACTTTAAACAAAATAAGAACCATAAAATATAGGCTTGACTTTATGAGTAGACATGTTTGTTTTTGGGGGGTGGCTATAAGGCTCTATGTGCAGACAGAGGAAAAAGCTAGACAGAATTATCTTTAAAACTTTTCTAAAAGCTAATTTTGGAAGTTTTTTTTTTTTTTTTTGGAAATCTACATCAAAACCAGGTGCTTTCAGCAATACTTAACAAATGAATGTTGTCCCTCTCTCTCCTTACCCTATAATAGCAGTGATTGGAAAACAGCAACAAGTAGACATTAGTCATCGCGGTACTCTTTCTATGCATGGAGCCCCACGATATAGATAGCAGATGCATCACTTTAGTTAGAGAATAGAACTGATTTGGACCAATCATACTTCAGTATACACTAGTTTTGCAAATGACCCATTATTCATGAGCATCTAAAAATCACTGGGATCTAGTAACACAGAAATAACACAGCCACAGGGAGAACCCCCAAATCCAATATTAGTGCTAAGATAATGTCCCTTAATTCAATGAAGTTTTAAAATGACAAATGGGATTGGCCATCTTCTAAAGCAAACTTATTTGCTTAATACATTTGAAGCTTTTGAGAGTTTATTGCATTTTAATGTCCTGCTGCTACATGACCCTTAACTTTAAAAATAAGTGTATTATATACAAACCAAAAAAATGTCTCAAAGGTTTCAAAAGGAATGGTCTTCAGTGCTACTCTACAAAAAGATTAATACATTAAAATGCCAGGCTTAACAGAATGGATATAAGGATGAGTTGTTACCTTTGGGAATATGTGCCTGAGACCCATGAAAAGTTCACCTACTGAAACTTCAGATATCTACATACTCTGTTCTTATAATCATCCACTATTCCTTTCTGATAAATTCTACCTCTTGCATCAGAAAGAGGATATTAGGATTGAGATACCCAGATAAGCTCCCCGTTGAGTGGATCTTCCATCTGGAAGTGCTGAAAGAGGAGTGAGTCATGTGGCAGATGAGTCCAGGGAACCTACATAGAGACACCTCTTTAAACTCAAATCAAGAAGGAAAAGTCCAGTATCTATTTGCTAAACTCCAGCCATGAATGACTACTACAGCACAATGAAATGTGGGAGTAACCCGAGTGAAAAATGGGTTGTAACTAGTTGATCTAATGAGCTGAGCGTGCTATGGTATAAGCAAAGAACGACACTGTAGTCTGCTCACACTTAACTTTCACATCTGTCTGGTCAATATCCTTTTTTTCCCTCCTCCAAACAATATCTTTGAAAGATTCCTTTCCAGTTCAGGTCACTTTCAGGCTGGGCCAGTGTCCAGCCTGAAAAGTACATAATAATTACTAATGGCTAGTGTACATTCTGATGGTTCAATGTCCATGCTATCCTAGTTGGTGACATACTAAATATCACCTTCTGATATTAATGACCAGTCACGGTTTCAGCAATTAAAAATTTCAACTTTGTCTAATATCAAAACTCCGATTTCATATCAATTCAAAGTTTTTCCCCTTCCATGTCACGCAGGCCCAACCCAGTCTCAGAAACTTGCAATGTAAGAAATAAATGGACATGGCCTCTTTACCTTTCTTCACCTTGTCTACTGGTCCCAGCTATGTTCTACTTCTGGCTTTTCTAGGCTAGAGAGGAAGGAGAACGAGATGAAGTGAAGTAAAAGAGAAAAAATATCTTACTTGGCCATTGCTGTTGTAACGTGGAAATGAGGCTCTCTGTGCAGCAGGAGCTCAGTTATAGGTCCTTTCTCTCATGGGTGCTGTCCTAGGTACTCAGGACGGCTCAGCCTCCTTCTATGTTGCTTCCAGTAGGAGGGGTTGGACAGATGAAAACTGCGCTTCCCAGACTTCCTTGCAGGTAGAGTTCTAGGTGTGAATTCATTTCTGTCAATTGGATTCACTCACCAGGAGATTTGGAAGGCAGACATGAGGTGGAGATCACCTTCCTGAGGCTTTAGGATATGGTGTCTAATAAGCAGAATGGTGGAAACATGAGGCTTTCCTGCAGCAGTGTTCCTGTGCTCACTGCCACAGTCCTGTGTGGGGAGAAGTGATGGTGGATGTGGCTTTCACGTCTAGCTCAAGTGATGGCCCCAGAGATGCTAGCTCCTGTAGTGGGTCAGTTCTATATATTGTTCTGTGAAACATTCTAGGAGGCTTGTTCCTTTTGCTCTTCTGAAGATTTTGCAAGCACCTGTCTTGACTGATGCAGGAGCTTTTGCAGGTTCTTGATGAGACCACTTCCCTCCTCCCTAGAGGACCTCCAGTGTTACCATTCCTAGAGCAAGGGGTGCTCCCCTGGCTGATTGCTTGCAATGCCTTTGCAGCTACTGCAACTGACAGGACACCCACGCTTCTATTCTTCAGGCTCTTCCAGTCTCCTTATTCCAAGAAATGCAGGCCAAGTTTTCCCAAGAATTCTGTAATTCTGTAATTCAACCAGCCTCTGTTCTGGATCTCTGTTTAGAGAGGGCATGGGGGAGGGATAAGAGATGTGTGACATGGGTAAAATGTCAATATCCCCTCCTGGCAAGACTCACACCAGGTTCCTTTAAAGGCCCTCTTGAATTGAGGGAAACACCATCATCTCTTTCACCTATGACTCTCAGCTCTCGAACCTCAGCTGAAAGGGAGATAACAGGAGAGGTCTCATTTAGCATCCAGTTCTACTTACTGTGGCTGATTTTCCAGATTGGAGGCCAGTACCCTCCTTGGAGGGTTGACTGGGGAGGCGGAGGCTGGTGGCCAGTTGGGCAGTCAGCAAGATGAGATTTTCTATGGCAGCATTGAAGTAAAACCACTACCTGGGACAAGCCTTTAACCATAACTCTGTTAAAACAGTGTTTCTTCTCCATGCTCATTCCCATTCCAAGCTTTGAATTTAAAAAATTATTTGCTGTATTTTATCACATTTCTATGTTGTTGTTTTTTTTCCTGAAAAGGCTAATGGTAAAATTCCAGATTGAACCCAATAGGAAAGAAGAGATCTTTGAAGTTTACTAGTTGTTCCAAAAGTAATGTGGCTGCATTTAAAAAACATCTCAGAGCAAAACCCAGAAAACAGAACCCAGGAATATTTGTCTTTTAAAAAGAATAGAATAACAACTAGTTCACATGTGTGAGCCTCATTTTCCTAAAGCAGGTGTCCCCAGTCCCTGGGCCACGGACCGGTAGGGGTCCACAGCCTATTAGAAACCAGGCTGCACAGCAGAAGGTGAGCGGCGGGCGAGCGAGCGAAGCTTTATCCGCCGCTCCCCATCGCTCCCCGTTGCTCGCACTACTGCCTGAACCATCTTCCCATTCCCCCCCATGCCCCAGTCCGTGGAAGAATTGCCTTCCACGAAACTGGTCCCTGGTGCCAAAAAGGCTGGAGACCACTGTCGTAAAGTTTAGAATCAATGGTTGGATTAGCCAACTAAATCCCCTTCCAATTCCGATACCGTATTGCTCTCTGTGAGTCAACAGAACCAAAATGACCAAACATCAGCTACTTCAAGGAAGCACTGCTCAAAGAGCTCAGATTGGCTAAAAACAAAACAAAATACCCAAATGAATTGAACACTTATGTCCACACAAAACCCTGCATACAACTGTTTATAGCAACTTTATTCATGATTGACAAAACTTGGAAGCAACCAAGATGGTCCTTTAGTAAGTGAATGGATAAATAAATTATGGTCCATCCAGACAATGGAATATTATTCAGCACTAAAAAGAAATGAGCTACTAAGCCATGAAAAGACATAGGGGAAACTTAAATGCATATCGCTAAGTGAAAGAAGCCAACCTGAAAAGGCTACCTTCTGTATAATTCCAAATATGTGACATTCTGGAAAAGGCAAAACTATGAAGACAGTAAAAAGATCAGTGGTTGCCAGGGGTTAAGGATTAGGAGTTATGGGGAGGGTGAATAGGCAGAGCGCAGAGGACTTTTAGGGCAGTGAAGCGATTCTGTATGATACTACAATGGTGGCGACATGCCATTATACATTTGTCAAACTCACGGTTTTATCAAGAGTGAACCATAGGGCTTCCCTGGTGGCGCAGTGGTTGAGAGTCCGCCTGCCGGTGCAGGGGACACGGGTTCGTGCCCCGGTCCGGGAGGATCCTACATGTCGCGGAGCGGCTAGGCCCCTGAGCCGTGGCCACTGAGCCTGCGCATCCGGAGCCTGTGCTCCGCAACGGGAGAGGCCACAACAGTGAGAGGCCCGCGGACCCCCAAAAAAAAAAAAAAAAAAAAAAAAAAAAAGAGTGAACCATAATGTACATTATGGACTTTGGGCAATAATGATGTGTTTGGTGTAGGTTCGTCAATTATAACATATGTACCCCTGTGTTGGGAGATGTTGTGCATGTGTAAGGACAGGGGATGCATGAGAACTCTCTGTCCTTTCAACTCAATTTTTCTGTGAACCTAAAACTGCTCTAAGAAAACAAAGCTTATTAATTGGAGAAACAAACAAAACATAGCTAAACCACGATTAGCCCAAGTTTCTTGAGAAATAATTACATATTAGGCAATAATAATTTGAAGTTGAAGTTAAGGTTATTCATGCACCACAAAAGGCAACATGTCCTGGCCAGCTTTTGCCAAATGTTTTCACGAAACTCAAGCGAAAGAAATTAAGGAGGCAAGGTATTAGCTGAATCCAAGCCCAACTTAACAACTCCCAACAATTTTTCCCAAACTGGCAGGTGAGAGAAGGACCACTGGCTGACATCCAGAGGTCTTAGATCAAGAAGTAACCATCACCCTGTTGCACTTTCTGATAAATACAAGCTGAACTTTGAACATGGCTATTTCCAGAGGAGCAATTAGTTGAGTGTTGGTTCTTGGTTTCTAATGATTAGGATGAAAAAAATGGTGGAACAGGGAATGAATTTCAAGAATCATGTTGAAGTGTCCCATTTTCTGTTGGCCATATCCACTCTTTCAGGAGATGAATTCTCTTGGTGTGTGATTCGGTAGATTTGGTAGTATGAGACTTTAGTCTCTGTCTCCAATTCTGCCGAATGTTCTTAATGCAGATATAATGGAAAACAAATCGTTTTTTTTTCTGCCCATTTTTATCCATTTAAATGAGAACTCTGAGCATGAAAAACAGTGTTTTGCGAGTAATTAGTTTAAGAGTAATCAATATTCGAAGTATTTATTAAGTGTATAACACCATGAGGCCCTCTAGTGGCGAACCCACAAGAAAAGGGCCTCAAAAGTCCCACAGAAAATAGAAATTCTCCCTTTCTACAGGTGAAATAATGTTCTATATGTACAGGTGACGAAGTTCTAACTAACTTTAGCAAATGCTGCACAAAAATTGGTGTAATATGCCTTCAGTATACGAACATTCATATGCTCAGTTCTGTTCTGTTTTGGCAGTTGACAAGAAGTTAATTTGCTTTAGTGAAAAATCCCTCATTCCAGCCTTTCTATAGAAATAGCCCTTTCTTGCTGTTTTAATGTGGTACACACTCTAGCTTCACAAACCTGTTACTCCAGTATAACCTGCAGTGTCCTAACTAAAGTTACTCACTTGGTCTTACCTGCAGATTTTGTGTCGTGTTTGCTTCTTGAATCTGATTAATAGACTATTTCTCTTATCCCCTCATTAATATGTGGTGTCACTTGACCTAATTTATGTGTGGAATCACTACGCATTGGTTTCCAGTACCCTACACGTAAGATACACATTTGTGAGCAGAAAGTATCTCCCTTCAGGCTTATAATCCCCTTCACATGGAAGATCAATGAGGGAAATCTTTATATTCTGTATAAAAACAAAATCAAATTTATATAATAAAGTCACTTGTCTAAAATTTTAAGTTGTTTTCAAAGAAAAATAAAAATGCATTTCTGAGAAGAAAATAGAAATTTTCCCTTTCTAGAGGTGAAATGATGTTCCTAGTAAAGTATGCTGTTTTCTTGGATTTCTTTAATGAAAGCAGTGGGGTTTTATGTTCTTTTGCCCTTGCCTTAGTACCTTGAAGATCAAAACATGTCAAATTAATAATAATTATTGCATCAAAAGCTTTATAACCACTTACTGAGTACATGTGGTCCACTACAATTGGGTTTATCAGAGTAGAGAAATACACCCCCAAGAGACCATGAGAAAGTTCTCCTGGGATTGATCTGTCACTGTTGATTCTTTTCCATCATTGAAACGGTTGCCTTGGAAGTGAACTGTGATTCCTGGGCACGTAGCAGCACTATTCAGAAAACAAAAGAACAAATAGTAGACCCAAATGAAAAGAAATCAGAAAAATTGATCCTGCTGTTTGGTAAATGACTTATAGGAATTGTTTTCTACATTCTCGAATTCCCAACATCAGCCGTTAGAGTGGATGCATGTGTGTGTGTGTGTGTGTGTGTGTGTGTGTGTGTGTGTGTGTGTGTGTGAGTGTGTGTGTGTGTTTCACATGTCGTATATAAAAGATGCTTTATAAGACTGAATAAAAGTTTAATAAAATTAGCCAAGGTCTTAAAATTGTTTCTTCTAAGCTTCAGATAGTATCAGTAATTAAAAACTTTAGTTTGTTTTTTTTTCTTTATTCTATTGAAAGTAACATTATTTAAAGACATCTCTTTAATTATTTCATCTGGATAACGTCACAAGCTTCACATTCTTATATTCTTCACTGATGATAAATCTATGTTTTCTCAAATAGATAAAGTCCCATGACAATAGATCCCTTTAAAGGAAAACATTCTTTATAGTAAAGCTGTTTATATGACCTGACAGACACTGGTCTATGATAACAGTGCTTTTGGGAAAGTAACTGAAGCATTTTCTCCATAATAAACTCAACAAATATTTTTATTAGTCTCCCTCTATGTGCCTGCTAGACTGTATAATAAAATTAACTAATCGTTGGCAGTTGGCACTGGGGAGAAAAATTGAAAAACTTATTGCAACATAGATCTTAACAGACCTTATGTCCTGCCATTAAGTAGTAAGAATTTTTCAACTTTCTTTCCCCTTCCCTACATCAGGGATTCTAATCCTCCCTACAAGGAAATACTACTACTAATAAATCCATAAACCCACCAAAAAATAACAGTGCACACATATACCAAACATTTTTTTAAAAAGGGGGGGTTTGGGGCTGGCATTAGGAAAAATAAAATGGGAGAGCTGTCTGAAGGTAAAACCTCCCTTTCCCATCTTTCCTGTCAACTCTGTTTCCCTAATTTTTATTTATTCCTGGCACTGGATCCTTTTCTCTCCAGGTCCATAAGACTGTGAACATTATTTCCAGTAATATATCCATTATCCTAAAATGACACTCTCATGAAATTATTTGTCGGGTTCACTGGGTTTTTTTAACCTAATTTTACCTGCCTTCCATTGAGTTTGTTCTTTTTTCCCTGATTTTCATCTCTGCTGATTCTGTAGCTAATGTATTCAGTGGTCTTCAACTCTTCCTTTCACTTTCTAAAGGCAATTTGGATCCACGCAATCCTCTGAGTACTGAATCCAGAAATAAGCGGGTTTTGCATGCACTAGATTCAGATGATCTTAGGTTTACAGGATTCTCAGAGAAGCCTAGTTATTTACTTTCAAGTGATCCAAGGGACAAAGTCTTTCTCAGCCTAGTTCAGAGTAGATTTGTTTCACTGGGTTAATCTTGGTTCAGACGCTGCCTTTCCAGCATCTTCCTCCAATTGGCCAGGGACCAAGGCTGGGCTGGAGCTCCTGGGATCCTTCAAGGGAGGAATAGATTAATCTGGCTGGAGATTAATCCAAACTGGAGAAGGTAGAGTTCTTCAAATTTTGCAACCACACCCTGGGGGGATTGCAGGGGTGGAGTGGGGAATGGGCATTTTTTTTTCTTCCTCCTAAAAGGGAAATTAAAACATATGCAAAATATTTTGCATTGTCTTTGCCAAATGAAAGCAAGTTTAAAGGAAAACACACACACATACACACACATATAGCACAGTTTGGTTGGCCCTAAACTGCTCAAGTCAGGGCACTAATTGTAAAGGTGTAACTTATACACACAAACAAATTTTCTAGTTATATTGACTTTTTAGTGTCTGTAGTTCTAGTTACAATGGAATTACAATGAATCACTTTTTAAGGTGTCTAAAATGATTATAGGTTTTGCTTGGTAAGGAGAGCCAAGCAAAGAACAAAAGCAAGCATCCATTGTAGAATAAAATCATGAAGCATCCTTGATATTAATGTCTCCTGCAGCATCAGACTGATACTTATTTTCAGAAAACACTTAGAGAAATTAAAAGTGGAGGGGGAAACATTCAGCACATATTTGCTGAGTATCTCTTTTGTGTTGTGAGTTTTTTTAATAAACACCATTAAAACGTTCTCATTTGCATTGTTTGCACTTTTGAACATGACAATGGACTTTAAAAAAAATTATTTTATTGATTTTTTTTTTTTTTTTTTTTTTTTTTTTTTTTTTTTTTTTTTTTTTGCGGTACGCGGGCCTCTCACTGTTGTGGCCTCTCCCGTTGCGGAGCACAGGCCCCGGATGCGCAGGCTCAGCAGCCTCGGCTCACGGGCCCAGCTGCTCCGCGGCATGTGGGATCCTCCGAGGCACGCCGGGGCACGCACCCGCATCCCCTGCATCGGCAGGCGGACTCCCAACCACTGCGCCACCAGGGTAGCCCTACTGATTTATTTTTTATTGAGGTAAGAGTTTATAACATTATATAAGTTTCATGTGTACAACATTATAGTTCCAGTTCTATATATACTGCAGCGTGCTAACCACCGAAGACTGAGTTTCAATCCATCACCGTACAGTTGAAACCCTTTACCCATCTCACCCTCCTACTCTCCACCCCCATCCCTCCGCCTGTGGCAGTGAGTACTCTGTTCTCTTTATCTATGTGTCTGTTTCTGTTTGGTTTGGTTTATTCATTTATTTTGTTTGTTTGTTTTATTCCACACATGAGTGAAATCATAGGGTATTTGTACTTCTCCATCTGACTTCTTTTGCTTAGCGTAATACCTTCAAGGTCCATCCATGTTGTTGCAAATGGAAATTTTTTCCCCATTTAGTAAGCATTTGTATTTATCAGTCTTTTCATTTATATTTTTATCTTTGGTGTCACACATTGAAAAGTTTTTCTCTCCTAAGACTGTATAGTCACTTATATTTTATTCTAAATTATGATTTTATGTTTTGCATTTCTATCTTTAAATCATCTGGGCTTCACTTTGGTGCCTTGTATGTTGCAGTAATTTAACTTTATATTTTCCTACATAGTTAGCTGGTAGTCTTAACCAGAAGTTAGGTAATCCATTTTTACTTTGATGGTTTGAGATGCTAGCTTATCACGTATTAATATTTATATCTTTCTAGTAGTTTATGTAAAACTACTAATATCCCTATATAAAATGAAAATTTAGTGTTCTTTGATTTCCTCTTTCTTCCTGCTCAATTTGCTTACTGTGCCCTATTAGAGCACATTTTTATTGTTCCTCTAATAATCCTTTACAGTATTTATACTCTCTTTCAAAGCTTATTTTTGACATTTGCATTAAGTTTAATAAGTATGCATTGAGTTTGTTCTTTTTATTAATCTCTAGATCAGCTGGTGTATATTTTCAATTAAAAATATCAGAAAGGATAAATGATTTTTGGTCTCTGTTTATCCTCATACACCCAAGAATAGGTCTTTCTGGTTTTTTTTTTTTTTTTTCGGTACGTGGGCCTCTCACCTCTGCGGCCTCTCCCGTTGCGGAGCACAGGCTCCGGACACACAGGCTCAGCGGCCATGGCTCACGGTCCCAGCCGCTCCACAGCATGTAGGATCTTCCCAGACCGGGGCACGAACCCGTGTGTCCCCTTCATCGGCAGGCGGACTCTCAACCACTGCGCCACCAGAGAAGCCCTTTCTGTTGTTTTTATACATTAGAAACAGTAGGGATAAGTATGGAATTTGGAGACTTGTTGTTGTAGGGGATGAAGACAATGATAGCTGCAAGATTTTCCCTTCCTAGGAAACTGATTTTGTTTGTTTATTTCCCTA
>NW_006792596.1:1058119-1072784 GCF_000442215.2 Lipotes vexillifer
TGGGATTTTTCTTTCCCTTTGAAATTCAAAATGTTGACCCACTTAAGTCATTTCATTAATTTTGCATCATTCTTTATAAACTCAAATTCTAAGGATCTAAATTCTAAGTCTCCCAATGGTGTAGGTCAAAGTTCTGTAGGTTTTTGCGTTAGCTTTTTGTCCATTTGCTTTCTTTTCTTCTGGAATTTAATACACATATTTCTTCTGGAATTTACTACACATATAACATTATAATATACAAACATTTTCATGGGACTGTTTTTCACAGCCTTTATCTTCTCTTTCGTTTTATTCATCTCTGCGTAATTGAGTTATAGGGTAACTTTTTTGAGATTATCTTCTAATTTTTTAACATTTTCCCCTCTGCTGTTTGCAATTTGTTGATTCTTCGGGGCTCCAAGCAACTTAAAGCCAAGACTGTGTTTCAGATCTGTATATTTCCAGTTCCTTAATGCAGTGTTTGGCCCAGAGAAGATGATGAATAAAAGTTTATTGAATTCTCTTGCAACAAAATCGCTCAAATTAAGAAAAGTGTAAAATTATTAGGAAAAAATTTTCAGAGACAACAAGAATTATATCTTGGTATAAAATGACTGATGTAGACCATATTAGCTCTGAAGTCTTTTTAGAAATTATGACATTATGTACAAAAATTTTAGACTAGAGCCTATAATGTCATTCAGTAGCTTTAAAATCAGGCCCAGCACAGCACTAGCCCTACACCACTGTAGGGCTGGTAGGAAGATAGATAACAAAGTATTGAAATAGCAACTAGTATTTGCTGAGGCTTTCTAGGTAGAAGGACCATGCCAAGGGCTCACATACATAATCTCATTTCACCTTCTCTACAGATTTTTTGGGTCTTGCATTTGCTGATGATAGAACAAGGTATAGAAGGTCATTTGCAAAAGTCGCTTCTAACCTTTAACAGTTAGGTCCCTCAATAGTAAGTAGCTGAGTTGAGATTTGAGCCCAGGTCTGGTTAAGTCCAAAGTCTATGGGGAATTCCCAGTGGTTAAGACTCCGCACTTGCCACTGCAGGGGGCTTGGGTTCCATCCCTGGTTGGGAAACTAAGATTCCCACATGCCAAGTGGCACAACAACAACAAAAAAAAACAAAAAAGCAAGAAACAAAGTCTGTGATTTAACCATTAAACTGGACTGGATGGGTTTCCCTTTTCCCAGTTGTCTTGCTGTTGATGTTCAGTGACACTGTAGTATTTCTTGGCTCCACAGACGTAACGGTTTTCCTTGCTTATTTTTTTTTCACTTTCCAGAACTCTGATTTGGCTCCATGGAATCTAAATATTTAGGATTAGAGACCATGAAAGTGGGAGATTTACCCTAGATCTAAAACTAGAAAGTCAAACTTATCACCTTTATCTTCATTATATTTGCTTTTATCCACATCATTACATGTCTAGTTTTTGCAGTGGCTACAAAGAAGCAGAAGTGGGGCATGGCCCCTACCCGCAAGAGAGTTACAGTCTGGTTACACAGGACAGTGTATATATAGAGAGACATCACCTCACATTGCTCCTTTTTAAGCTATTCACCTGTGTAATAGCTTGGTGTGATGTTTCGAGTTGCTCTTCGAGATTCTTAGGAGGATAAGGAGATTCTGATGCTGAAATGGTTAATCCTAATCATCCTTTATTCCAAGCCCCTCAAGATCAAATCTTGGCCCATTGCAAGGGAATTTAGTTCCCTAGATTGCCCTCCCTAGGTCCTCCAAATCTAGTGTACGTGTGGGATGGTATGTACGTGGTGAGGAACAAGGGCTTTCAGTCTTGTGTTGGATCATACTGCCTTAGAGGGGAAGAGGATCATGTTGACTCTTTTTGACCTCTGTCTTATTTGTTGGTGACAAAGCTGGTTTAAGGAGTGGCAGTGATAGCAGAGATTATGAAAAGGATGAGTGGGAACAGTATGGTATATTAATTAAGAAACTGAGCTTCGGTTCCAGAATGTCCTGATTCCAAGTCCCTTCTCCATGAATTATTAGCTCTATGACCTTATATGAGTTCCTTAAAATCCTCTAAGCCTCATTGTTCTCACAGTTTACATTAAGTACTCAAATGATACCTGTCAGTTTTAATGTGAATTCATAGGGTGTAGTGGGCTTTTTTGTTTTTCCACCTAGCGTTCTTTTTTCCTTCCTTTGGTTACAGAATGTTGATTTTCTTACCTCTCCCTTGGTGTAATTGCCAAAATTCTCAGTTCTTACCTAAGCAAGAGATGGACGTATGGCTGGAGCTAAGCCAATCAGACTCTCTTTGGGGACTTTGAATCCTGAATAAATTGACATTCTGAAGAGACTGTCCATTGGTTCCTGCTGCCCTATCTGTTCTCCAGACTGAACATGCCCAGGTTTTTCATCTGCTCTCATAGGGTTTTTCATTTCCAAACCTTTTATTATGTGGGTTGCCCTCCTCTAAACTCCTTCCAGTTAGCTGGGAAGCAAATGCTATCCAATAATACCATGTCATCATGGAGATCATGGAGGTCATATCCTGTCCAGAAGGTAACCATGTAGCCCCATGGGCATGAAATTTTTTCTTCGTGCCTGAGGTAGCTGTGAATGTCCTGGTCTCCTGCCCAGGAATACCCTGAGCATGCAACAGGTGGGAAGGGGTTAGCAGGCAGGTACCCATGTGTTCAGGGGAAGAGTCATTGCTTATTCGAGCAACACTAATGTGGCTACTTGGAACTGCAGCCTTCTTTCCTAAATCAAAACACCAAAACTGGGTGATAGCTAACAATTACTGAGTGCTTATGATGTAGTAAGGACTGTGCCAAATGCTTAACATTTATGAACTCATTTAATCTTTACAATAACCCTTTACATTAGGTGATTATCTTCGCTTTACAGATGAGGAAACTGAGAGTTATCCTGGGCCCAGGTTACATGGTTAGGAAACGATAGAGGAGGAATTTGAACCCCTGGATTTGACTCTGAAGCCCATGCCATTAACTAAAACCTTTAAAAGTTTCAATGTTCAAGAGGAACAAGCTAAAAAATGTTGGACAAAAAATTAGGAGGGACATGTACATTTTTTTAAAGGCAGAGTTTTGTAATTCATGTAGCATGGATAAATGATTTCATGGAAAAAATGTGAAAGATAATTCATGCATATTTCCTTTCCTGGAGACTAAATATGACTATTGAGTATTGATGGCTCTAAAAAAATCCTGATGTGTAGAAACCTGTTAACCAGCATTCCCTACATTTATTTTAATAGAGAATGGCTCTATTTCACTAAGAGCACAAAAATATACAGAAGACTTAACTGCTTGCTAAGGTGCTACACTAAGGTATACATAGAATACCTTTAATCACATAATAACCTTTCAAGTAATACCGTATTATTTGAATTTCATAGCAGAGGGAATCAACTCTCAGAGAGATTTACCTCTTCAAAGGTTGTGTATGGGTAAATTACTGATGAGAGGTTTTATAGCAATTCCGTATGATTCTAATGTCCTGGCTTTGCTTGCATGCTTAAAATATTTCTTTCCCCACCTAAGACCTCAAATGAAGAAAATTCAGTTTTAATGGTTGTTATAACCTCGTCTTCTTTTTGGATGTCTTGGTCATGTGATGGCAGCATGATATAGAGGAAAGAACACCAGTTTGGTGTCTGGAAATTTTAGGCTAGATGGATTATCAAAATTGTCAAAGTGTCTTCTAAAGGGACTGTACTATTTTGCATTTCTGATTGCAAAGTATGAGAGCGCTTCTTCCACATTCTCATCTACTTTCTATTGTTAATCTTTAAAATTTTGGGTTTTCTAATAGGTGTGCAGGTAATCTCGTTGTAATTTTACTTTGCATTTCCCCAGTAACTAATGTTGTTTAGTATCTTTTCATGTGCTTTTTTGCCATAATATACCTCCTTTGATGAAGTATAGGTTCAATTTTTTTGCCCTTTAAAAAAAAATCAGATTGATTTTCTTATTATTGGGTTGCTAGAGATCTTTATATATTTTGGATAGGAGACCTATTTCAGATATATGTTTGCAAATACTTTCTCTTAGCCTGTGACTTGCCTTTCCTTAAGAATGTCTTTTGAGGAGGAGATACAATTATTTTTTAATAAGTCCAGTTTATCCATATTTTTTCTTTTATAGCTTATGCTTTTGGTGTCATATTTTAAAATCTTTGACTAACTGAAGGTGACAGTGATTTTCTCCTGTGTCTTCTTCCAGAGGTCTTATAGGTTTAGAACTTACATATTGGTTTAGGATACATCTATAATTAATTTTTGTAGATGATGTGAATATTTACATGCATATAGATGTCCATTTTTCCCAGCATCATTGTGTTGGAAAGACTACTTTTTCTTGGTTGAATTATGTCAGCATCTTGCTGAAAATCAACTGATGATGTGTATATGGATCTATTTATGGAGTCTCTATTCAATTCCAGCAATCTGTATATCTATTCTTACACTAATAGCTGCATGTTTTTTGTAGATGTTCCTTATCGAGTTGAGGAAGTTCACTTTCATTCTTAAATTACTGAAAGTTTCTATCAGAGATTGGTGTTGAGTTTATTAAATTTGTTGTTGTTGTTGTTTTATCCACCAAGATGACCATATAGTGACCTCTCCTTCCCTCCACCACAACTTTATTGAGGTATAATTGGTATACAAAAAACTGCACATAATTAATGTATATAATTTGATGAGTTTGGATATATGTATAAACTTCTGTTACCATCACTGTAATCAAGACAATAAACATATCCATCACCGTCAAAAGTTTCTATGTGTTTCTTGTCTTATCTTGTTTAATGGTAAGCACTCGTAACATGAAATCTACCCTCTTAACAAATTTTTTTTAGGGCACAGTACCTTATTGTTAAGTATAGATACTATGTTGTACAGCAGATCTTTGGAACTTAGTTATCTTGTATAACAGTAACTTTACACCCATTGAACAATTTCTTGGATCTCCCTCTAGTGTATCCTTCATTATAGTCTGTTAGTTTGCTAAATTTACACTAATTGAATCTCAAATATTGAGTGGACCTTGAATTCTTGCCACAGGCAACACTTGGACATGGTACAGTATCTTGATATTCTGTGGGGTTTATTTTTCTTATAATATCTTTGTATGGTATTGGATCAGGGCAATACTGACCTTATACGTGAGTTGGAAGGGATTCCATCCTCTTCTCTTTTCTGGAAGTTTATATAGAATTAGTATTATTTCTTTCTAAATGTTTAGCAGAAGTAACTGTTGAAGGTGGGTGTGAAGTTTTCTTAATGAGAAGATTTTTTAGCTCTAAATTTTGGTATTCAGATGATTTTTTTGAGTCAGCTTTAATAGTTTGTGTCTTTCAAGAAATTTTAAAATTTATTCTAAATTGTTGAATTTATTGGCCAAATTAAATTACCAATTATCAGTTTGATGTCTGTAAGATCTGTAGTGATAGCTTCTCTTTCATTCCTGATAATGTAATTTGTCTTCTCTCTTTTTTTCTGATTGATCTGGCTGGACCAGTGGTTGGCAAACTGTATTCTCTAAAACGTCAGATAGTAACTATTTTAGGCTCCTTCCTCCTCCTCCTTGCTGCCCTGCTCCTCCTCCTCTTCTTCTCCAATATCTTTTTTTTTTTTTTGGGTGGGGGGGGTTGGTACACGGGCCTCTCACTGCTGTGGCCTCTCCCGTCGCAGAGCACAGGCTCCGGACGCGCAGGCCCAGCGGCCATGGCTCACGGGCCCAGCCGCTCCGCTGCACGTGGGATCCTCCCAGCCCGGGGCACAAACCCGTGTCCCCTGCATCGGCAGGCGGACCCTCAACCACTGTGCCACCAGGGAAGCCCTCAAATAAGTTTTTAAAATATAAAACTTATCTGTAGCTTGCAAATTATACAAAATCAGGTGACAGACTGGACTTCGTCCGTTGGTCATAATTTACCAACACTTGGGCTAGAGTTTTATCAATTTTAAAAATAATTTCAAAGAAACAGCTTTTGTTTTCATTGATTTTCTCTACTGTTTTCTATATCACTGATTTCTGCTCTGATCTTTATTATTTCTTTTGTTTACTTGGTGCTTTATTTACTCTTCTTTTTCAAATTTCTTAATGTAGGCACTTAGATCATCTCTTTGAAATCTTTTTTCTTTTCTAATACAGGAAACTAGTGGTTTAAATTTAGGTTTAAGCATTGTGTTAAATGCATCTCACAAGTTTTGATATGTTGTGCTTTTGTTTTCATAAATCTCAAGATATTTTCCAGTCTCTCTTGTGAACTCTTCTTTGACCTATGGGTTAGTTGAAATACATTGACTGATTTCCAAATATTTGTAGATTTTCCATATAGCTATCTGTTATTGCTTTCAAATATAATATCAAAGAACATATTTTTATTGTCAAAGAACATATTTTTATTGTTTCAATTGTTTTAAATGTATGACACTTATTTTCTGACCAAGATAATGGCCTTTCTTGGCCATGTATCATTCTGCTGTTGTTGGGTAGAGTATTTTATAAATGTCAATTAGGTCAAAGTTTTGATAATATTATTCAAATCTTTAAAAATTTATTTTCTTTGTACTTGTTTTCTGAACTACTGAAAGAAAGTTGAACCCTCCAAGTATAATTGTGGATATATTTATTTCTCCCCTCAGTTATATCTGTCTTGTTTTATATGTATTATATTGTTTTTGTACTTTGAAGTTCTTTTATTAGGTACATATATGTTTAGTATGGTTATGTCCTCTTGATAAATTTACCCTTCATTGTGAAATTACTTGTTCATCCTGGTGTTATTCCTTGCTCCAAAATCTACTTTGTAGGGTATTAATATAGCCACTCCAGCTTTCTTTTAATTAGTGTTTTCATAGTGCATCTTTTCCGTTCATTAACTTTTATCTGTGTCTTGCTATTTATATGTCTTATAGAGGGCATATAATTGGGTCTTCCTTTTTAAATCTACCCTGACAGTCCCGGCCTTTTAATTGGGTGGGGGGTGTTTAAGTCATGATATCTAATGTAATTATCAAAATCATTGGATTTAAATTCAACATATTGCCATCTCTTTCCCATTTGTCCCATCTGCTCTTTGTTCTGTTGTTTCCTTCTTTCCCTGACTTCTTTTGGGTTAGTTTGGCTTTATTTAAATTTCATTTCAAATTTAAATAAAATTCACTTAAATTTCATTCTCCATTATTGGCTTAGTTAAAACCACTTTGTTTTATTGTTTTAGTGGTTACTCCAGGGCTTCCAATATACATTTTAAACTTATTGCAGTTTACCTTCAATTCACATATAGCATAAGACTCATAACAGAATGTTTCATTTTCCCCACTTTTGTATTATTGTCATACATTTTACTTTTACATATACTATAAACCTAACAATTCACTGTTATTATTTTTGCTTTAGATAGTCAATTATCTTTTAGTGAAGTTTCAAACTAAAAAAATCTGTTTTCTATTTAATCATATTTTTACCATTTTCAGAGCTCTTCATTTATATAAATTCAAATTACCATCTGACATAATTACTTTCACCTAAAGAACTTTTTTAACATTTTTATGGAGCAGTTCTGCTAGTACCATTCTCTCAGGCCTTCTTAAAAATTATTGAGATATAATTGACGTATCATTACAAATTTTTTCTTGTGGTGAAAAATTTTAAGATTTGTTTTCTTAGCAACTTGCAAATAAACAATACAGTATTATTAACTAGAGTTGCCACTATATATTATATCCTTAAGACATTAATTTTATAACTGGAAGTTTGTAACTTTTGAACACCTTCACCCATGTCACACACCTCCCACCCCCCACTTCTTTCTGGCAACCACTAATCTGTTCTCTGTATCTATGCACTTGTTGTTTTTCTTTTTGAGATTCTACGTTGAAAGTGAGATCATACAGATACAGTATTTGTCCTACTTCGTCTGACCTATTTCACTTAGCATAATGCCCTCAAGTTCCTTCCATGTTGTCATGAATCCAAGATTTCCAAGATTTTCTTCTTTTTCATGGCTCTGAATATTCTATACACACACACACACACACACACACACACACACATACACAGGGGTGTGTGTGTGTGTCTAACGATATGTGTGTGTGTATGTCATATTTTCTTTCTCCATTCATATTGATAAACCTTTTTAAGTTAGTGTTGTTTGTTTTTGTTTTTTAAGTTAGTGTTTTTTAACTTTTTAAGTTAGGAGTTTGTATTTTAATCTAAGTGTGAAGGGATGCTATTGGCAGGTTTGGAGCAAAAGAGTGACATAATCAGATTTACATTTTAAGAAGGTTACTCTGGCTATTGTATGATAGAGTCTAAAGAATGGAAAGGTGGGAGACGAGACCTTTGCAATAGATCAGTCCAGAAAATTTAAATTCTTTGCATGTAAAGTCAACAGGCATTTGAAAAAGGAGAGGGGAAGAAGGTGGGTCCAGGAAAGCAAGACTGAGCAATTAGTCATAAGGCTGGAATTAATGAAGAAAATCATCTACTGAGAAGTAGTAACTAGTAAGATTCCTGGTGTCAGGATGTCTGGGAGACATTTTAAAGCAAGGCTATCTACTAGTTAATTTTAAGTTGTCTGTGGTTCAGTGATGTAAACTTCCTCTACTATTCCAAGACTTAGTAAAAATTTGCTGTATGTACTGTCCTGTATTGGTAGTACTTTGAAGATAGAAAGCAATCAGGTTGGTGTCTAGACCTATATAAGACCACACAGTAAAGGGAAAGGAGAGCATACAGAATATGGCAAGATAATTCACAAGATGATCTAATTCATTGGATTTGGGAGTATGAAACCATCAGTGATGAGAAAAAAAAAAAAAGAGATTGCTCTAAGATTCTCAGGAGGGTTTGGGATAAACATTGGGTTTCCCAGGCCGTAGGTGATGGTGGTCTGAGCTAACTCATCTGAAGCCTGAAGGGCAGGGTGACCTAGCTGATTCCAGGTCACACATGTAACTGAAGAACAAACAGATAGAGTACAGTTTTATGATGTGACTGTATCAATGGCATAAATCTTTAGGCTTATCTTTTCCAATCAGATGTTTTCGCCAGCCGTTATTTTTATTAATAATTAATTTATGCATTCACTGGACGAATATGTACTCAGCATCTAGCACATGCTAGACATCGTGTGAAGGGCTGAGGATACTGCACTAAACAGCACAGCACATACAGCACAGCAAAGCCAGTTCAAGTAACTTGACTGCACTCAAGCCTTAGGAGTAGCTTCGCTTTTGGCCTAATTCAGAGGTGGGTATTTGCCCCAGTGAGACACAGGGACATCCATGCCGGGGCATTTGGGGGAAAGAAGCTGCTCTCCTTCATGAGGGGAGCAAGTAGGTGCTCAGGAAAACTTAGCTGTTATCATTATTACTGTATATTCTTTCTCTTTTCCTTAATTTTCTGATTTCCCTTACTGTGTTTTGTGTGAACTGAATTTCTAAGATAGTTTCCTTACATAGTCAGAATCTTTTGTAATCTACTCTGAAACACAACTTGCACTGACAGAATGTTTGGTGTATGATCAAATTATTTACAGGAAAGGTCAAAATCAGTTCTAGAACAGAGTATTTTCTAAACATTTAAACAGGAAAAAAAAAAAGTAATTGCCACTTTGGGAAATTGTTTGGCAGTATCTATTAAAGTTGAATGGATACATAACCTGTAACTCAGGAATTCTACTCTCAGTATATACACAATAGATATAGATAGATAGAAAATATATATAGATGAAAAGACACTACAAGTATGTTCATAGTAGTGCTGCCATAATAGATGAAAACTGGAAATAACTCAAATGTGCATCAATAGTAAAATGGATAAATAAATTTTGTGAATTTCAAGCAATTAAAATATATTCAACAATGAAAATGAAAGGAGTACATGCAATAATACAGCTGAGACTAACAAACATAATGTTGAGTGAAAGAAGCCAGAAACAAAGAATACTACTTGTATTATTTCTTTCATTTACAGTTTGAAAACTGGCAAAGCTCTTCCCTGGGGATGAAAGTCAAGAGATTGACTCCTCTGAGGGTGTGTAAGGACCAGAAGGAAGCAAGAGGGAGTTGGGCAGGGCTGTGGGCTGGTCGGTCATGTTCTGTTTCTTTTTTGTTTTTCTTTTTAACATCTTTATTGGGGTATAATTGCTTTACAATGGCGTGTTAGTTTCTGCTTTATAACAAAGTGAATCAGTTATACATATACATATGTTTCCATATCTCTTCCCTCTTGCGTCTCCCTCCCTCCCACCCTCCCTATCCCACCCCTCCAGGCGGTCACAAAGCACCGAGCCGGTATCCCTGTGCCATGCGGCTGCTTCCCACTATCTATCTACCTTACGTTTGTTAGTATATATATGTCCATGTCTCTCTATAGCCTGGAGGTGGAAACAACCTAAGTGCCCATCGTCAGATGAATGGATAAAGAAGATGTGGCACATATATACAATGGAATATTACTCAGCCGTAAAAAGAAACGAAATTGAGCTATTTGTAATGAGGTGGATAGACCTAGAGTCTGTCATACAGAGTGAAGTAAGTCAGAAAGAGAAAGACAAATACCGTATGCTAACACATATATATGGAATTTAAGAAAAAAAAAATGTCATGAAGAACCTAAGGGTAAGACAGGAATAAAGACACAGACCTACTGGAGAACGGACTTGATATGGGGAGGGGGAAGGGTGAGCCATGTTCTGTTTCTTGATCTGGGTGCTGGTTACATGGATATGTTCACTCTGTGAAAATTCATTGACATGTATAGTTAAGATTTGTGCACCTATATTTATGGACAGTATGCTTGAGTGAAAAGTTTAATTTAAAAAGTAGAGGTAAAATGCATTTTATTACATTTCCTTGAGTTTATAATTTGCTATTTTGAAATGCTATGGATTCTGAATGAATATTTGGTGATGATAAATTTTGTCATTGATTAAAATTTTCCTTTTATCATCCTCCTTGAGGGATCATTTTTCAGCAAATATATGTTAGAAAGTCTTTAAAAAAAAAAAAAAGAAAAGAAAAACTAACCAAGCAAAATGGTTCTAAGCCAACCTTACATTTAGCAACCATTCCAAAAAAGGGTGTGTATCACTGAACTCTCAAGCAGACAGAATTTACAAATTCTATTGAGCTAGACATTTGTTTTTTTTTTTTAATTAAAGTTTTGAGCTTATGTCCTTTGACATTACTTCTTTTGCTACAGTTATCAATAAGTATAGAAAGCAGTTTTCTCCCATAAATATTTCTTGAATTTGGTCTATCATCTGCATTTCGGCTTCCTTGCTCCGGTGCAGGTTTTAATTATCTCTTTCCTGGACTACTGTGATAATTTGTCACAACGTGACAACACAGTCTTGCTCCTTCAGAACAGACGCCATCTAGCCACCATAGTGACCCACTTAATCACAGATCTGAATATTATATTCCCTGCCTTGAAACTATCTCAATTAATGGAAGCTTCATCCTTAGACTTCTTTCCAAACACCTTTGCCTCATCCTTGATTCTTTCTTTCTGTCAGAAAAAGCCAATTAACTCTTATTTTCAAAACGTGGTTGGAATCTGTCCATTTAATGTCATCAACCTTACTACCATGTTAGTCACCATCATTTTGTGCCTAGGCTATTGCAAAGGCCTCATATCTCATCTCCTTGCTGCCATTCTTGTCTCCCTATAGTCTATAGGTAGCACCAGAGTAGAAAAATATATATAAGTTAGACTATGTTACTTCTCTGCCCCAACACCGCCCCCCTCCCCAGGGGCTCTCACTTTCACTCTGGGAAAGATCCAAAGTCCTTGGGCAGCCCTGTAAGACCTCTGCCCCTGTTATCTCTCTGTCCTTATCTCCTACTCAGATTCTCTGCTCGGCACACTGGTTTCCTTGGTGTTCTGTGAACACAGCAGGCACACTGCTAATGCAGGTATTTCACAGTTGCTGTTCCCTCTGCCTGGAATGCTCTATCCATAAACCTCATTCCATTACTTCTTTCCAGTGTTTGGTTACTGGAGATGTCCCCTTCTCCATAAGACTTACCTGAACAGGCCGACTTACTCTGGAGACCTGTTGGGTAAGGAAGGAAGAAAAACGGTAAGGAGAGGATGATATGGTTCCTCTCTTTAGGGGATTAGAATCTGATTATCTCAGACTGCTAATAGACGATTACAATAAAGTATAATAAATGCTATGATTGAATTTAAAAATATAATTCTAATTTCTGAAGAAAGGCAGGAGTAGGACCCATAGATGTGGGAGTAAATTACGTGTAGATGGAAATTTATGAGAACAGAGAGAGCAGGAAGAGAAAAGGACTGAGGATAGAACACGAGGGAACAGTAAAAAGTGTAGCTGAAAATTTAGACAGGAAACGTATCCAGGAAGCCATTATGTATACAACTCCAAGAAGAAGGGCAATGGTCTGAATTTAGGTATTAGAGTTGGTAGTTAGGTCACTAATGACCTTGATATATAGAAGTTCAATAGAGAATTAAAGAAATAGTGTGGTTGGCAGTGGATAGGGGCCTGAATGAGGTTGGAGGAGAGAAATTGGTGGGTGTATCTATGTATAAATTATTCTTTCAAGAAGTCTATCGAAGGGAAGAAAGAAGTTGGGGTGAATAAAGGGGAATTTAATCTTTGTACAAAGCAATGGTACAAAGAGAGGAAAGAAAGAAAGTCTGAGAAAACGAAAATTCTATGTGATTGAAGGGGAGCTTGCCATCCTTAGAGGAAACTCCCTAGGGTTATAGGGTACTAGGATAGCTGGAGAAAAACTGGCATATGAGACGGTAGATAGGTAGAAAGTGAAACTAGCCTGGCTGAGTAGGAAAGCATAGGATTGTACCTAACTGCCATCTTGAATTATACAAAGGAAAAGAGAAGAAGAAATGGCTGTATTTAGGGAACCAAGAGATATTTTCAGAGTATACCTTACGATCAACATAATATCAGTCACTGTGAATAGCATTCCTTTTGGTCACGGCTAGTATTTGGGGGTGGGGTGCCTATAGGGAGGTTAAGTTTCATTTTCCAGAATGGTCACGTTTACTGTTCCTTGTTTTAGAGACTTTAATCATATTGTCTCTTTGGCTTTATCCACCAAATCTAAGACTTCTAGTTCATTTAATATATCTTAACTTGGAAAGCACTAAATTTCCATAATATTTTAAATTTCATTTCTTTGGGTCTTCTGGCATACTATTCCATCTGTATCGAGGTATAGTGACATAGCTTCCTTAGTACAAGGCAATGATTATATTTTCTCTTCTATCTGAATATTCCATTTAAGGATGCCCAGCACTTTGTGAGTCCTTATGGCCACAGCAGCACTGATGCCTCTAAGAATAGTTGACAAGGCTTCGGAACCTCCCTCCTAAGTAGAAATTGATAATCAGAGGTAGAAACTGACACATCATTGCAGCGATAATGATTCTTAAATTCAACTGACTTCAATACTTTCTTTACCCCACTCACTTCCTGCCCTTTAAGACTTGTATTAACTTGGTTTGAATTAGGGGCAAAAATTTGGTTTAATTTGCTGAGCTTATCAAATTTATGTTCAGAGTGTGTCTAATAATATTATTGGAAGAGGGGAAACAAATTATACTCAAACTTCCTTTTGAGTTTTCCAGCCATGACCTTAGAAATCATGGAGAAAACCATAAAACTGAATATTACTTGTCATTATATATTATTACCTGTTATTACAGAGCATTTATTATTTCATATGATATGTGATGATTAATGAAATTTCCCCTTATAAAATTAGAAAGCAGAACTGCATTTTTGGTAATTCCATCCTTGTGTTTTGTAGTGTTTTAGTATCTTGGATTTAATAAGTACATTAAAAATTTGAAATCAAGTTAGGAATTAGATGGCAGACTATCAAAATTTTTATTTAACCCCTAACTGTTAAAGCTAGACACAGAATGATGAAACTAAAACCCTTATAGGTGAGGAAATATGTAATAAAAATATCTCTATCGTGTATATTACATATTCTGGGAGTGGATTTTAGCACTGCCCCACTGCTGATGGCATTGCTAGATAGTGCTCTGTGGTTCCACCACAGTAGGGATGGAAGAACTTTCCGTTTACACTGCCACTATGCTGCCCCATAGCCAGGGTTCTAGTGACGGACAGCCATTGTGGTGCTCATCGATAGGGTCCCTTCAAGGAAATTCTCATATTCCAGCTTGTTATGGGTTGAAATGTGTCCAATCCCTCCCTGCCCCCCGATTCATATGTTGCAATCCTAACCCCAATACCTCAGAACGTGACCTTATTTGGAGATAGAGTCCTTACAGAGGGAACCAAGTTAAAGTGAGGTCATCAGGGTGGGTTCTAATCCACTATGACTGGCATCCTTATAAAAAGGGAAAATTTGGACACAGAGACACATGTAGAGGGAGGACAATGTAAAGAGACCTAGGAAAAGATGGACAATCTATAAGCCAAGGAGAAAGACCTGAACAGCTTTTCTCTCACAGCCTTTAAAAGAAACCAACCCTGCTGACACCTCAGTTTCTGACGTCTAGCCTCCAGAATGGTGAGAGACTACGTTTCTGTTGTTTAAGCCACCCAATTTGTGGTAATTTGTTATGGCAGCTAATACACAGCTCTTCTGACATTTCTGTTTCTTTGACCTCCCTCAGCCGGCCCCCTCTT
>NW_006792596.1:1072810-1082091 GCF_000442215.2 Lipotes vexillifer
CCTACTCCGCCCCCATCTGTCCCTGGTTTGTCCACCATCCAACTTCCCCTTCACAAGTCATGTCTAGTTTCATACCTAATGGGAGAATTTTTCTTCCTCTCAAGCCTTCATCTCAAATTGTTTCTGTGCTAGAACCCACCCTTTGACCCCTAAAGATCTACACTTCTGCAGCTCAATATTCAGGAAGTGGATTCCTTTTTCCTCTGCTTTTTGTGCTCATATCTCTTCTTTGAGCAATGGATGTGAGCCAAGCTAGGTGACTACATGCGACAACTTTGGCGCAAGGATGTAAAGGAAGATTCCAAGGAAAAACCTCCTTTAATTAATAGCTTAATAACATCATCATGCTGCTTATATGTAGATATGGATTTATCAATAGAGTTGCCCCAGAATGGGCCTCTGTGTTCCCTGCCCCCATACCAGAGTCTCTTTAACCTCAGAGAAATAAACTAAAACAAGGTAGTAGGAGGATTGAAAGTTAAGGAAATGCCCAAGCCTATAAGACTTGGATGTTTTTAGCGCAAGCAATGTTGTCAGCCTATGGTGGCAGCACAACTACAGTCAGGGAAGCAATCTTCGGTATCTCACTCCGTGGTCACTGGTGGTTTCCAACACACAGCCAAGGGGTTTTAGGCTTGTGGATGCAAGAGGGAAGTGTTTCCATGATGGAGAAGGAAAGGCCAAGGTGAGTCTCTCTTAACCTTTTAAGAGAGTGGGTGAAAATGGAAACAGAATCAAGAGAGCCGGGAACCATGGTCAGTTGTGACGCATTTAATACAGTGGCTCACGGTGAGTACTCAGTAAGTGTCAGTTGGTATCATTATTATCACATTTTGTTAACTCTGAGCAGCACTTTTAGAATTTTTTTCTGGAGTATTTTAAAGTAATACTGGACATCATGTCGTTTCACCTGAAAATACTTTCAGTATGCATTTCTAAGTTCTTGCTTTTTTTAAACATTAGCCACTCATGGAGACATTCTAACTGTTCACATTTTCCAGGCTTCTCAGTCTTAAAAGAATTTCCACAGACTCCCTTCACCATATCTACTGACACACCCACCACCTGCACCATATTCTCAGCCTCATGCCTATTCCAGTCATCAAATTCACCACACTGCTCCCACCAAATCCAACCCCCCACTTTTACTCTATTTTCCATTTCTTTTCACCCATTCAAATGATATCACTACAGAAATTTGCAATTTTCTCTTACATCATCCAATATTTCCCTTCCACTGAATCATTCCGTCAACACACACACATGCTGTTCTTTCTTGCAATTTTAAACTTTCTCTTGGCCACACTTTTCCTTCCAACTAGGGTTCTTTTCTCTCTCCCTTTGTATCAAAACTCCTCAGAAGAGTTAAAAGGCATAATTTCCCTCCTCTCCCACAGTTTTAACAGCTTTGAAATAGGAATACTCACAGTTACTTACAGGAGTCTAGCAATGATTAGTAACAGCCCAGCAAACTTGTAGCTGCTTGAGATCGGGAAGCTCTAGTTCAGGGGTCCCCAACCGCCTGGCCATGCACTGGTACCAGTCTGTGGGCTGTTAGGAACTGGTCCGCACAGCAGGAGGTGAGGGGCAGCCGAGTGAGCAAAGCTTCATCTGTATTTACAGCTGCTCCCCACTGCTCGCATTACTGCCGGAACTTTGCCTCTTGTCAGATCAGCAGTGGCATTAGATTCTCATAGGAGCGAGAACCCTACTGTGAACTGCGAATGCCAGGGATCTAGGTTGCCCGCTCCTTACGAGAATCTAATGCCTGATGATCTGAGGGGGAGCTGAGGCGGTGATGCTAGCGCTGGGGAGTGACTGCAAGTACAGATTATCCTTAGCAGAGAGGTTTGACTGCCCAGAGACCATAATAAATCAATTGCTTGCAGACTCATATCAAAACCCTATCAGTGAGGGGCAAGTGAAAACAAGCTCAGGGCTCCCACTGATTCTGCATTATGATGAGTTGTATAATGATTTCATTATATATTACAATGTAATAATAATAGAAATAAAGTGCACAATAAATGTAATGCACTTGAATCATCCCCAAACCATCCCCACCCTCCCACCCCCGGTCCATGGAAAAATTTTCTTCCACAAACCAGTCCCTGGTGCCAAAAAGGTTGGGGACCACTGTTCTAGTTGAACCGTATGGCTCAGAGAATGGGCTCTGGAGACTGAGTGGATTCAAATCCTGGTTCCTCTAATTATTATATGTGTGATCATGGGCAAAATTTTTTGTCTAACTCTCTAAATCTTGGTTTACTCAACTATAAAATAGGAGAATAATAAAATTACCCAGGTATTAAATTTGTTATGAGAATTAAGTCAGATAATATATATTTATATATATATATATAAATATATATATAATGTATATTAAGTGCTTAGCAAAGTGCCTATTACATGGAACTAATGGAACTAATCTTCATTAGCATCCTCAGCCTCATGATAATACATCATCTTAAGTGCACATGTAAACACATGGACCATGACGGGCCATGCCAGAATGATCTGTAAAGGGTTTGATTCACATAATGTGAATCAACAAGCAGGGTAACATTTAACTGTTTACCCCATCCTCTCTTGGTGAAAATATCTGCCATTCAGTTGTGACAGAATCATGGTGTTATCAACCTAGCAAGGAGACACCAGAATATTGTAAAAGGCAAAGTCTACTTTTGGTCTTCAGCAAAATGAAAATTAAAATGCAATTAGTGTGTCAAAACAATAGTTTGCATCTTTTAATTCCTGTTCTATTTTTTGGCAGAATGTTTTAATTATTGTTTTCTTTCGTCTTTTCTTTTGTTTCTATTGATTTGTTGCCAGTTTAATTGTGCCACTAGGACCTCCCAGTTCTCAGTGGGTTGCCCTCAGGGGGTTCTGCCTGCTTCATTGTTTTAAAGTAAACCAGATCTCCAAATAACCTACAAAACAAAATCTGAATTTGAAGGGATTTTTTTTTTTAATGAGGAAAAACTAGGAGGAATAAATAACAAGACATAATATTCACGGTATAAAGGGAAGTTTAAAAGAGAGAGCTACTGTTACTAACTTTAGATCTAAAGGAATGATCATTATTAATAAATGTGCTATAGGCTTATCTATTTAAAGCAAAGGAGCAATGAAAGAACAGATTTAAAAAACCTTTTTGTTTTGCTTCACAAGCCAAATTATTTTTTCTACTTGTATTAGAAGAGCTGTATTTGGATGAGTACAGTGTACAGATAGACGATCACCACAAAGTCAATTCCATCCGTCACCGAATTAGTGTTCTTAGTTGATTCCTAGTTTATTGAAAATTTTCAGCTGCTTTTAGGGTGCAAATTTAGTAGAAAGAAATTTTAAATGGCAGTAAAAGGTGATTAAGACACTGATTATTGTTTGTTTTTATGGTCAGTTGGCCTAGAAAGCAAAGAGAAGAGGTGTTCAAGTTGTGAATGGCTGATTCTATGTGAACAACACCATGAATGATCACAGTATTGTCTCTGTGGGAGTGTTGGCCCCACCATTATGTGGACCTTGAGCAAATTACTTGACTTTCTGAATCTCAACTTTGCTACACAAAAATGGGAATAATGTTAGAACCTTCCTTATAGGCTTGATGTGAAAAATTAAGTGAGATAATGCATATAAAGCATATAAGTGCTCAGTCCTTATTAGTTGCTGTTATCATAGTATTATGAAGCTAAGATTCAATGGAAACCCTCCTCAGTGAGTATACACATAAACACCTCCCCTCCAGAAGAAGCAAAAACAAATGTACAGAGTACTGCAGAGTGATCTGGCTGGGAGCATTGGCTGGGATTTTGTGTCTCTTTGTCTGAGTATGTTCTCTTGTGCTATCCCATGAGCCAAATGATATCCTGGAACCACTGCCATGGCTCAGTTGGGATATGAATGTGGGGCAGATCCAAGTGTCATACCAATGGTAACCTGTTTTTTTGTTTGTTTGTTTTGTTTTGTTTTGAGGAATTTAGCTTGATGAGTATATTGAAGCAATTGTATAATACAGTGTTTTTTATATGATTTTCACCATGACCCACAGTCAAAATCAAACTTATTCTTATGAGGTACCCTCTGTTATTTCCCCCCTTCTTTTCCCTTTTCTCCTGTCTATTCTGTTTCATTTTTTAAAAAAAATACAGGCATCCTTCATTTTATTGCGCTTCACTTTGTTGGGCTTTGCAGATATTGCATTTTTTAGAAATTGAAGTTTTGTGACAATCTTGCATCAAGCAAGTCTATCAGCACCATTTTTCCAACAGTGTTTGGAAAAATGCTCACTTCGTCTCTCTGTGTCACATTTTGGTAATTCTCACAGTATTTCAAACTTTTTCATTAGTATTATACTTGTTATGGTGATTGCAATCAATGATTTTTGATGTCCCAGTTATTGTTTTGGGGTGCCACAAACTGTACCCATATAAGATGGCAAACTTAATCTTAAAATGTGTGCGTGTTTTGACTATGGTACTGCCATTCTCCCATATCTCTCCCTCTTCTTGGACCTCCCTATACCCTGAGACACAATAGTATTGAAATTAGGCCAATTAATAACCCTACAGTGGCCTCTAAGTGTTCAAGTGAAAGGAAAGTTCATGCATCCTCTCACTTGAAATCAAAAGCTAGAAATGATTAAGCTTAGTGAGGAAGGCATGTCTAAAGCTGAGACAGACCAAAAGCCAGGCCTAATAGTTAGCCAAGTTGTGACTGCAAAGGAAAAGTTCTTGAAAGAAATGAAAAGCGCTACTCCAGTGAACACACAAATGATAAGAAAAAAGAACAGCCTTTTTGCTGATATGGAGATTCGTGGTCTGCATAGAAGATCAAATTAGCCTCAACATTCTCTTAAGCCAAAGCCTAATCCAGAGCAAGGCCCTACCTCTCTTCAATTCTATAAAGCCTGAGAGAGGTGAGGAAGCTGCAGAAGAAGAGTTGGAAGCCAACAGAGGTTGGTTCATGAGGTTTAAAGAAAGAAGTCATTTGCATCACATAAAAGTGCAAGGTGAAGCAGCAAGTTATCCAGAAGACCTAGCTAAAATAATTAAGTAAGGGGCTACACTAAGCAACAGATTTTCAGTGTAGATGTAACAGCCTTATATTGGAAAAAGATGCTATCTAGGACTTTCATAGCTAGGGAGGAAAAGTCAATGCCTGGCTTCAAAGTTTAAAAGGACAGTCTGACTCTCTTGTTAGGGGCTAATACATCCGGTGGCTTTAAAGTGAAACCAATCCTCAACATGGTTTACTGAACGTTTTAAGCCCACTATGACTTCTCAGAGAAAAAATATTCCTTTCAAAATGTTACTGTTTATTGACAACGTACCTGATCACCCAAGAGCTCTGATGGAAATGTACAAAGAAGTTCATGTTGTTTTCAGACCTGCTAACACAACATCCATTCATGGAGTAATTTTCACTTTCAAGTCTTATTATTCAAGAAATAAATTTCATAAGGCTTCAGCTGACTTAGATAGTGATTCCTCTGAGGGGTCTGAGCAAAATAAACTGAAAATCTTCTGGAAAGTGTTCACCAATCTAGATGCCATTAAGAACATTCATGAGGGCTTCCCTGGTGGTGCAGTGGTTGAGAGTCCGCCTGCCGATGCTGGGGACACGGTTTCGTGCCCCGGTCCGGGAAGATCCCACATGCCGCGGAGCGGCTGGGCCCGTGAGCCATGGCCGCTGAGCCTGCGCTCTGCAACAGGAGAGGCCACAATAGTGGGAGGCCCGTGTACCGCAAAAAAAAGTATTAAAGACCTAAATGTAAGACCAGACACTATAAAACTCTTAGAGGAAAGCATAGGCACAGCACTCTTTGACAGAAATTGCAGAAGATCATTTTTGATCCAACCCTAGAGTAATGAAAATAAAAACAACAAAAAAAAATGGGACCTATTGGAACTTAAAAGCTTTTGCACAGCAAAGGAAACTATAAGCAAGATGAAAAGACAACCCTCAGAATGGGAGAAATTATTTGCAAATGAAGCAATTGACAAAGGATTAATCTCCAAAATATACAAACAGCTTATGCAGCTCAATATCAAAAAAACAAACAACCGAATTAAAAAATGGGCAGAAACCCTAAATAGACACTTCTCCAAAGAAAAAAAAAAAAAAAGAACATTCATGCGTCATGGGAAGAGGTCAAAATGTCAACATTAAGAGGAATTTGGAAGAAGTTGATTCCAACCCTCATGGATGACTTTGAGGGTTCAAGACTTTAGTGGAGGAAGTAACTGTGGATGTGCTGGAAAGAGCAAGAGAAATAGACTTAGAAGTGGAGCCTGAAGATGTGACTGAATTGCTGTGATCTCATGATAAAAATTGAATGGATAAGGAGTTGCTTCCTATGGCTGAGTGAAGAAGGGGTTTCTTGAGATGAAATCTACTCCTGGTGAAGATTGTTGAAATGACAACAAAGGATTTAGAATATTACATAAACTTTGTTGATAAAGCAGCAGCAGAGTTTGAAAGGACTGACTCTAATTTTGAAAGAAGTTCCACTGGGGGTGAAATGCTATCAAACAGCATTGCATGTTACAGAGAAATAATTCATGAAAGGAAGAATCAGTCGATGTGGCAAACCTCACTGTCATCTTTTTTTTTTTTTTTTTTTCCTTGCGTTATGCGGGCCTCTCACTGCTGTGGCCTCTCCCATTTGCGGAGCACAGGCTCCGGACGCGCAGGCCCAGCGGCCATGGCCCACGGGCCCAGCCGCTCCGCGGCACGTGGGATCCTCCCGAAACGGGGCACGAACCCGCGTCTCCTGCATCGGCAGGCGGACTCCCAAGCACTGCGCCACCAGGGAAGCCCTCACTGTCATCTTTTTTAAAAGAATTGCCACAGCTGCCCCAATCTTCAGCAGCCGCCACCCTGATCAGTCGACAGCCATCAACATCTAGGCAAGATCCTCAACCAGCAAAAAGATTATGACTCACTAAAGGTTCAGATGATGGTTAGTATTTTTTAGCAACAAAGTATTTGTTAATTAAGTTATGTGCATTATTTTTTGGACATGATGCTATTTCACACTTAATAGACTTAATGATAGTGTAAACATAATTTTCTCTGGGTAGGGAAACCAAAAAATTTGTGTGACTCACTTTATTGCAATATTCACTCTATTGCAGTGGTCTGGAACCAAACCCACCATATCTTCAAGGTATGCCTGTATTTGGTTTCACCAAATTGATTTCACCTCTCCCCCCATGCCCCCAAAGGATCTCAACCTGCAGTTTGAAAAGCATACTGTAATGAACAGTATTCTCTACTGGTTTCCTCAGGTCATCTTTGCTTTCTTTATTCATTTTTTTCCAGCAACTTTATAATTCTATCTCTGAATGAAGTAGGTGCTGTTATATGATAGGAGAATTCTACTGGCAGGAATGAGTTTCTAAGTTGAGTGAAAATTTTTGTTGTGTGTAGGTTTTCAGAGCACACTGAGATGTAACCTCAGAAGCATAGAATTTGAAAGCAGTGAGTGTCCTTTTAGCATTGAGGGTCAGGCCATACCACCTTGTTTTTTCCCCAGAGGATTTCAAAATATCTCAGATGCCTGCTTGTGCTTCCCCTACCTGAGCAGAGTCACTGACATGAAACACCTTTAGATGACTGACCTGCGCCTCTTCATGTCCTCCTTCAATCTCTTTGAGTCTGGATAGCCTCTGCTACTGCTCCTTGCGGTGTTCTATAAAGGTTACTTACTTGATGAGATGGAGGTGTAGGAGGGGCTGGAATCTGCTCATTATCAGCAGCATCTCATGACCAGAGCTGTTCAAACATGCAAGGCAAGGAAGTCTCGGATGTTCTGCAACGCCAGAAGGTATAATACCCATAGGACTGGTTGGGAAGCTGGCATCAGAGCATCAATCTCAGTGCAGCTTATGTGTGAAGATGATTGGGACTCAGAGAAACACCTGCCTCTTCTAACTGGTGATCCTCGGCAGAAAAAATTGTGTCGTAACGTCATGTGCCATTTTTATATATCATATCTCAGTAGTTAGATCGTAAGCTCCTGAAAATAGGAGTAATACGTTTATCTTTTGTCTTCCTCCATCGAGGCATACGTGCTGTTCACACTCAGTCTGTGTGGACTGAATGAACAATATGCTATGGCTGTATTTCCCAGATCTGCTATTTAATTTTAGTCTGTTCTATAATGCAAAATGCTACTTTCCCCCCCTGGAGTCTGGGTTGATTAAACTAGATTTTAAAATTTTTAGAAAGAAATGTGGAAAAGCTGACAGCTTGTGGATGTGCACAATTAGTTATCTGGAAGAATACAGGTGTTTGAAGTCTTTCTGATGACCTTGAATAGGATGTGTGAAACTTGTAAGAGTTCAAACAATTCATAAACCCCTAAATATCTTGGCAATTTCATTTTCAAAATTACAGAGGTGATGAGAGAAACTTCTATAATGTTTGAATGCTTTTTACAACGAGAGTATTATATATTTATAGCCAGGAATAACAGGAATAAAATAATTTCCTTTTGAAAAGAAAAAATATGAAAAATAGCAATATCTTCTATTACAAATGTGGCAAAAAGTCTACAGGGCTCAAAATAGCTCATATCTATTGTTGGTGTTGAGAGAAACTTATGAGGAGCTGGGCAAATTCTTCACCAAACTTTTGTTGTTTTCTTAACAGTACTAAAGGAACTACAATGGAAGAATGAATTAGGATTCAAGCCACTGGTTTTGTCTCCCTTTTCAAAGTTTTGAATAGTTTTCAAAAAGGGACAGGTTGCAAATGTAGTTTGGGAGGGAAGTAGACTTGTCCCTGAGCTGAAACTTCATACGACCGGTTGCAATAAAGACCACGTTTTATGATAGAGTTAACATCAGTACATGAGCCACAGGCGTTCTCGGGAAAGGACCAGGGAATGGAGGTGCAACTGTGCGAACAGGTCTTCAGATTTTATTTTCCTTATTTGGTTGAGTCCACTTATCTCTAATGATTCTTTAAATAAAAGGGAAGTGCCCCCTTTCATTTAGCTTCCTCTGAGCTAAAGAGAAAAATGTAAGGGTTTGAAAAATTCCTCTAGTCTGTAGGCTTCATTAAAAGCAAAACAAAAGCAGACACCAGCTGTAATTTCATAAGGACAGCAGTAGCCATACCACCCAATGAATGGGTGAGCTCACCAGTCATATAGATACAACGTCCATTAGAAAGGTTGATCAGCTAGGGCCAACCGCAGATGAAAGATGGAAACTTATTCACAGCACAAATGCTGTCAAGTGCCTCGTGGTTTGAAGAGTGATTCGGAAGAG
>NW_006792596.1:1082101-1091024 GCF_000442215.2 Lipotes vexillifer
TTAGATAAAAGGTAAAGTGGCCATTTGAACACTGGCAAACTGGAAGCCTGAGCTCCTTGGAAACTTGGGGCTTGCCAGGTGGTTCACTTTGGCATTTTAGGGGATGGGTGAGAGTGTGTGTATGGAGTCTGTGAAGTGCAGCTACCAGAATAAGGGGTTTCCAGAATTCATTCATCCATCAAACATAAACTGGGTACCTACTCTGGGGATTATATTTGTTTTATTGATGGGGAAATGCGGAAGCCCAGGTCCTTATTGGATATCCTTCAGTGCCTGAAGTTTGGAGCACTGTTCTCCCCCATTCTCTTTCCCCAACTCCCTTGTTCTCCAATTTATTCCCTCCCCAACTCTGCGCACCAGCCCTTAACTCCAACTCATGATTCAGTTTTCAGCTTCAATGTGACTTCCATAGAAAAGCTTCTTATACCCCCCACCCCTGTCCTTCCCAAAAATTAGGCTGGATTCTTCCAGTACGTTATGTCATTATCTTCCTTCCCAACACTTACCCAACCTCAAATAAATAACTGTCTTTGTAATTATTTGTTTAAAGTCTGCCTTCCCCACTGGGCAGAAAGTTCCGTGAAGGCAAGGACGAGCCTGTCCTATTCCCTATGTCCTAGGGACCTAAACAGTGCTAGTCTCAGGGCAAGATTAGAGGACCTGCTGCTTCCCAGATTGTGTCACTGAAGCTAAAACAATACACATGTGTGTGGAAATTCAAAGAAGTACTTTTGGATTTTCAGATTTTTCTGACTGTAAAATTCTGGACCCACAGCTGTTGCTTTGCTGGAAATCTACGCGGGAACTAGTCTGCCTACCAAGCAATCTGAGCTGTCACCTGGTAATCTGTCCACGTTCACGTAAGTAGTCAGTGGGAGAGTTGGGATTCCAACTCATGTCTGACTGATTTCCAAGTCTACCATCTTCTTTCACACCAGGCCGGAGGGGTGGGAGAGGGAAGGAAAGAAAAGGAGAGGAAGCAGAGTCATGGTTTCTACCTTTGTGAGATTGGTTTGTGTGTCTAAGGCTGTACTGTAAATGTATACCGCAAGGTCTGGGTTCCTTGTAATTATCCTTTCATTCACTCCTTCATATAGTTGATACTTATTGAGTGTGTATTCGGTGATAGGCATTGGGACACTGAGGTAGAGAAACTCCAGTTCGTGACCTTAAACAGCTCAAGGTTCAGTGGAGGTGACACACAAGACTGCACAAGATGGCAATCTAACCTGGCCACAGCTCTGACAGAAATAAGAACAAAGCCCTGAAGGAACTCAGTTCTAGTACTCTGGGTCTCCACAAGTAAATTTTGGAGTAATAACTCTCTGTATTAAAACAATTATAGTTTCTCTTTAGGAGAAAAGAAATGAAAATATTTTGTGGCATTGTTGAGCTATCCCTTGAATGTATTCAGTTCAAGAAATGCTGCTTTATGTCCTTAGGGCAGACATATACACTGCATGTCTACCTTGAGATTCCTGTATTAGAAAAAAGCACTCATACCAAAAAATCCTACAGCACCCAAGAGAAGTATTTAAACAGATTCTGCATTAAGATAAAGTTTTTAATCTCTCTTCCTATCCAATATTACATTCACATGTGAAAATTTGCCACTGCTTTGATTTAAAACATCATGACATATGCAAAAATAAATTTTCTCCTGTATCTTACTTGCCAAGGAATGATTTTAAATGCGTTCCCTGATCTACCCTCCCAATCATGCTGTGTCTACTGCAATTCCCATCTCAGATGATGGCACCTCCATCCTTCCAGTTACTTAGGGATCTTTAACTCCTTTTTCTCAAGCCCTTCATTCATATAATAGGAAATTTCATTCATTACGCTAAAAAGGTATTCTGCATCTGATCTCTGCATCTGATCTCTCTTGGTCACCTTGGTAGGTGCCATGATCATCCCTTGCTTGGATCATACTAATAGCCTTCTCACTGATCGCCCTGCTTCTGCCCTTGCCCACTCACTCATCGTAGTGTATTCTCCACACAGCAGCCAGAGTGGCACTTTTACAACTCTCCAATAGCTTCCCATTTCATTCAGAGTACAAGACAAAGAATCTAGCCAGAGTGGCACTTTTACAACTCTCCAATAGCTTCCCATTTCATTCAGAGTACAAGACAAAGAATTTACACAGGCCAAGGAAGCCCTAAAGGATCATTCCTGTCACCCCTCTGACCTCAGCCCCAACTCCCTCCTTCTGTCCTCCACTCTAGCCATATCTTGATTTCATTTTGTTTTTTAACCCTGCTAGCCATGCTCCTCCCAGACCAGTAACTCTCAACAGTGATTTTTTTTTTTTTCCACCAGGGGTCTTTTGACTATATTTTGGAGACATTTCTGGTTGTTACAACTGGAATTGCGGTGCATATTACTTGCACCTAGTGGGTAGAGGGAGGCTGCTAACCATCCTGTAATGCACTGGACGGTCCCTACCACAAAGAATTACCTAGCCCATAATGTCAATAGGACTGAGGTTGAGAAGCTGGCTTTTCCACGTGTCTAACTCCCTTCCCTCTTTCAGCTCTGGGCTTAGTTGTCACTCTTTCAGTAAGGTTTTTTCTGATCACCCTATTTAAATGGACTACTGACAGGTACCCCTTGAATAAGGTACCCTCTTATTCTACTCTACATTTTCCTTTCCATAACCCTTGTCACCTATTCACATACTATATGATTTACTTTTGCTTATGGTTTACCTTCTACCTGCCCAGCTAGATTATAAACTTCATTAAGAGCAAGTGTATTTGTCTGCCTTGTTTCCTAATGTGGCCCAGAGGACTCCCTGGAGATAGTAGGCCCTCAATATATTTTGCTGCATAAATAAATTTAATGCTCATGCATGAAAGACTAGTAGTAGGACTTTGGTAAAGTAGGAACTTTTTTTTTTTTTTTAGCATCTTTATTGGGGCATAATTGCTTTACAATGGTGTGTTAGTTTCTGCTTTATAACAAAGTGAATCAGTTATGCATATACACGTGTTCCCATATCTCTTCCCTCTTGTGTCTCCCTCCCTCCCACCCTCCCTATCCCACCCCTCCAGGCTGTCACAGAGCACCGAGCTGATATCCCTGTGCTATGCGGCTGCTTAAAGTAGGAACTTTTTGATCCTCACTTGCAATTCAGTATCCTCCTTAGGGGCGTTTTAAAAGGAAATAATTGTCTTATCAAAGCTATCAGTTTGTATCACCTATTGAGGGGTAGTTTGAAATTCTGGACTTGGGGGTTTGGTGAACTTTTCTTCTGTATTTTATGACCTTGTTTCAAGTACTATCAAAGTACCTTTGATATAATTAGAATAATATCACTAAGAAGCTCTGTGTTATTTTTCTCCAGGTATAAATAAAACATGTGCATTCAGGAGATTTCCTTTCTTCGTAATTGGTGTCACTGTCAGGCAATATTTATTTAACAGTTTCTTAATTTGTCACCTTTCTTTGACTAAATAATGCTCAAAACATGGACAATAGAGAATATTTTTAATTTTTAGACTCAGAAGGATAGATCCTTTTTCTTACCAATGCTATTGTTTAGGCAATAATACAGATTTAGATTTTAGTGTTTGGTCCTACTCAGCTTGAAATGTCTCCAGGCATAATGAACTGGTTGTTTCCTCTCAAAGTTCAATAGCCATGATTCTCAGGTCTTTATAATAGTTTACATTTGAATTTGTCTTATGTTCACTCCGTGGTGAGTTTGCTTTTATTGGAACTTGGTTTTTACCAAATAGATACAAGTTGAGTATAATTTTTACACTTGGGGGTCTCTCTAGCCTGCTCTTTCTTCAAGAGCAAAACTTGTCTCTCTGGAGGGAAAAGGTTCCAAAAATATTGCTTATTCTTACAATTTTGCAAATGTTTGCCTTCAGGTCTCATAATTCCCCTACTCCCAACCTGTTTCCATTCACATGTCAGTTGCTCATTACATGAGGAGTCTGGAAGTCCAGGGCAAGGAAACAACACATTTTCAAGTAAATTACAGGTTTGGAGATGGTAGAATTTGTTGTCTGGGCACACACTATGGTTCTTTTCCTTCCTTCCAAACATGTAATATTGATTTTCTCTTTAAAGGCTGTTCACTCTGTGTATGTCTCTCTTAAACCTAATGAAATAAAAATATGGGAATCATTGCTGTCTTTGTTCTGATGGCACTGTAAGGTTGGTTGCGACACGAGGGAGGGAAACTGGCAACTGGCTTTTTACTTTTAAGCACAGCTTTCAAAATAAATCTTCAGGCAAATGCTTTGGAGACATCTCAGCAAATGCCCTGTGATCTTCAGTTGGACTGTCAAGTTATTTTTTCAAACATCAGTAGCTTTACTGGTTTTTCTGTAAAACAAACAGAGCCAATTTTTTGCTGGGGGGAAGAATCACTAATTACAGATGATTTCCATTAGGATTTCTCTTTTCTGTGTTAAACACCCAGGCAAAATCTCTTTTTACTTTCATGATTTGAATGTGTCCGAATGAATTGAATTGTTAACTTTACAGGGACCCCAAGAGTTCCAGGAGATAAATGTGAACAATTTTAATCTCATGACTTGTCTTAATTTTGTTTACCCTCTTTCATTTATAAAATAAATTTATCCTCGACCAGTATTGGTAAGAACAGTTATTTTCAAACACTGAAATGATTTAAAATTTCATTATCTGAAAATCATATGTCTGAGAAATAAGTCCCAGACTTCCTAGGGCCAACTTTGTTTGCAGAAAAAATAGAGCTAGAGACTTACATGGATGATGAAGTGTATCATTAGAATGTACAGGCATTATATAGACTTATATCAATGCCTTCCTCAAACTGATAATAACAAGTATTTTCTTAGGTTGTCCCTTGGAACACAAACTATTCATTTAGTACATGCACTAAAGAAGAATTTACATCTTCTATATAATTGAGTGACATGAATATGCTATTAATGTCTGTATGATCCAGTGCCCCATGCATGTGCAGTTAGAATGGTTCTTGAGTGTTCCTGAATGTTTAGTTTTTCTGAAATAAACTGCAAATTATATCATGCAAATGATCATTCAACAAAAACAGAAAGACATAAAGCATATCAAATTATTATTCTAGAAGGACTCTTGTGTACCAATATAAACTTCCAGTTGAGAATAGCACACAGTGGCAATTGTATAATTAAGAGTCAGCATCAGGCTAAGATACTCTAAGGAAAGATTTTGCTAGGCTTAAGAAGACAAGAACCAAGTGGAAGACACTCAGCTATTTGTCATAACCAGTGACCTTAACGGAAAAAACGTGACCGTAGGTTTGTTTCCCCAAATGGTATGCTGTCTTGGTGATTCAGAGGGGGAAGTGCAAGTTTTAAAAATGGTTTATGCTCAGGAACAAAAATCAGGTCTCTTCTCTGTTCCTATAGTGGTATATGCCAGAAAATAAGAGTTGGTTCTCTGTCTGATGTGTCCACAGATGCATGGGTTCTTTCTTTAACCAGCTGTAGCTAATTGCATGAGGGCCGCCTCTTGTGCTGAACATGAAAAGGAAACCTGTAATTTATTGCAACAGACCATACCATTTCTGTTGTACAACTGCCTTTTCTGTCATGTCGATGAGTAGATTTCTCATGGTACATTGGCAGCTCAGAAACTGGAAAACAGCATTAGCTGGAGAGAGAGAGAGAGAGAGAGAGAGAGAGAGAGAGAGAGAGAGAGAGAGAGAGAGAAAAGAAAGAGAGAAGAGTTTTGGAATACCTTCATGTACTTTACACAGAACTCAATAAAAGAATAAACTAGAAACAGAATTTCCCTTTGCAATCTGCCAGGGGCATTTTTTTCCCCCCGCTATTGTTTATACATAACTCTTTGAATCAACTACACTGACTTATAGACGTACAAGTATGTGTGACATGCAGCAGAGTATTAGTTTCTATTGAGCAACACTCCTCACATGCCTGCTGATGTGGCCGGGGAGACCTCCACTGTAAATAGAGTGAGACCCCCCCCAATGCACCCTCCATACCCTTCATCGGCCTTTCATGGTTTCAAGGGACTTGAAGAGTCCAGCCAGGTATATAATAGGCACGAAATAACTAGGCCTGATTTTATACCCATCAAGGTGTTTACTAGAAGTTCAGTTCCTTACGAACTAGACTCCGCCCTGCCTTAAGGCCCACGTGTAAATGCTTGTCAAAGTGGTGCTCTTCTTTTGTTGAGGGGAAATTCAAATGAAAAGACATGCTATTTTGCAGGAGTGGAAAGAAACAAGTTGAGAAAGTGCCGTTTATGTTTTCCGGTTGACTCATGGCTCCCTCAATAGTCCTTTGTGTGAGTGTGGTAAGTTTTCCCCTGACACTCTGAGGAAGGGAGCCCTGGGAACACTGATTCCCAGACGGCAGGCATGGAAACTCCACAAGGGTCTCCAAACTGAGCTGTTCTCATTATGTCGGTGCACGTGGTACCTGTTGCCACACAGGTTTGGAGACTTACACCCCCTGTCCCACCATGCCAATAGTTTGGGGAAGATTCTAATTAGGCATAGGATCCCTAAGGGCCATCTATCTGCCCATCTGCCTATGACTGGCTCTCCAGATGCTCCCTGTGGTCATTTCCAATCTGGGTTACTTCTCAGTACAATTTGAATCAATTAAAAATGCCCAGTTTTGCTTTTATGGGTTCAGAAGCAAATCCTGCTACATGTTTGCTTGTGTACATTGTTAGGCAATGATAGCACTAAGGAAATCAGTAAATTATGTCCATGTACATAATTAAGAAGTAACTGAACAATATATTAAAGTGCGTTTAAGAGAAAAATGCCATTGAACCATACACACATATATGAATCAAATATACATGTGTATATATGTGTATGTATATATACACACACATATACATTCGTTACATTCTAGTGGTCAGCGATGTCTAATCAGATTAATGTTTACTAACTGGAAAAATATAATATGATTGTCTACATCCCAATTCACATGATGACTATTTTTCATCCTTCGTGGAAATAAGGAGAAGGGACTTTTCAAAAACCTCCAAAAGTGAATAGTGACCAGTTTTCCAACCACAACCCTCACAAATAAGCTTCTGTTTTTGATTTCCTATACTACTTTTCCATAGGGAAGTTGTTCCTTCCATTCTGCAGGGAAAAAAAAAAGGATCCGTCATGCAAAATCACACAACTAGCTCTGTCTATGACACTATAAACCTTTAAGTTACAGAAAGTCTAGAATTGTTGTAATTTTACTAAATTCTCTTCATTTTCAAACTATTTTGGCAAGAAACACAATGGTTTTGCAGTAGAAAAGTTAGAGAGAGCACACACTATACTACACAGTTCTTAAAATTTACCCTATAAGTAGTCTTTGAATAAATCAGATACAAATGGGTTCCCTAAAAACTTTAATTCCGAGGAAAGTTACACTTTATTGATGTAAAATATTTAATTTTTATCAACCCTTTGAAAATTAACACTGTATACTTTGATTTCAAATATATTCTCAGAAGAGCTTTTCAGGAATTCCATTTAACTCAAGACTTCAAAAATTTGAGTTATACTTAATTAAATTGTACCTAATTCAAGAATGTATTTAGTTGTTTGAGATTGCTAGCAGAATTTGTTAGTTTTCAGGGTTTGTGAGAATACTCTGCATTATTTTCTTAATGTTGGGGTTCTTGAAATGATTGTTTAGTCCAGGACTAAATATAGTTCTTAGGCAGATTAATCCATGAATATCAATTTATTCTCAAGGCTGAAACAAGAAAAAATTGTACTTTGATATTAAGAAGTTTCAGTTCTATTTGGAAGCCGAATTGGCCACCCCAAATGCCTGAGAGTATAGAATAAAGTCCTATTCCGTGAGGTATAAGATTTAGTTGTTGTGGGTCAGTAGCACCTGGAGGTCAGGAGACCTTTGAGTCACGTTGGTTTTCTGAAGGCAATAATTTATACTCATCCTATCAACTCTAACTTTGTGAAAACTTGTGAAAGGACTAATGGCTTTATATAACTGGCAGAGAGAAAAAGTAGAAAGAAGCAGGAGAATGAAAGAGATATTTGTTGAGCCCTTATATGCCAGACACCGGGCTGGAAGCTTTGCTTATATGTATTGATATTATGCCCTTAATGTTCACAATGACCCAGTAAGACAGTTTATTACTCTCATTCTACAAATGAGGACACCAAGGCTCGGCGTGATTAATGATATCACTCATGGTCACAGCTAATGACTGTTAGAGCCAAGATTTGAAGCTACGTAAGTCTCATTCCAAATCCCACTTTCCTTCGTTTACAGCGTACTGCCCTTAGCAAGGTCAACCTGGAGGCCTCTTTTTGAAAAATTTTATCCTTTGCAGTAGAGAAGAGTTATTAAATATATAGTAAATGTAACTTAATTTCTTTAGTGTGGTCCAACTTTGTATGTGAATTCATTCATAAAATCCTTAGACTAAAATCATTTTTTAGATTATGTGTTTGGATTTTGGGTTCTGAAAATGTGCTATCTTTCCTATTTTAAAAAAAAAGGTCTGGAGGAGCTTCAAGATGGCGGAAGAGTAAGACGCGGAGATCACCTTCCTCCCCACAGATACATCAGAAATACATCTACACGTGGAACAACTCCTACAGAACACCCACTGAACGCTGGCCGAAGGCCTCAGACCTCCCAAAAGGCAAGAAACTCCCCACGTACCTGGGTAGGGCAAGAGAAAAAAGAACAAACAGAGACAAAAGAATAGGGACGGGACCTGCACCAGTGGGAGGGAGCCGTGAAGGAGGGAAAGTTTCCACACACTAGGAGCCCCTTCGCGGGCGGAGACTGCGGGAGGCGGAGCGGGGAGCTTCGGGGCCGCGGAGGACAGCACGGCAACAGGGGCGCGGAGGGCAAAGCGGGGAGATTCCCGCACAGAGGATCGGCGCCGACCGGCGCTCACCAGCCCGAGAGGCTCG
>NW_006792596.1:1091034-1102576 GCF_000442215.2 Lipotes vexillifer
CGGGACGGGCGGGGCTGCGAGCCGGGGCTCGAGTTTCGGTCGGAGCTCAGGGAGAGGACTGGGGTTGGCGGCGTGAACATAGCCCGAAGGGGTTAGTGCGCCACAGCTAGCCGGGAGGGAGTCCGGGAAAAAGTCTGGAGCTGCCGAAGAGGCAAGAGACTTTTTCTTCCCTCTTTGTTTCCTGGTGCGCGAGGAGACGGGATTAAGAGCGCTGCTTAAACGAGCGCCCGTGCGAGCCGCGGCTATCAGCGCGGACCCCAGAGACGGGCATGGGAAGCTAAGGCTGCTGCTGCCGTCACCAAGAAGCCTGTGTGCAAGCCCAGGTCACTGTCCACACCTCCCCTCCCGGGAGCCAGTGCAGCCCGCCACTGCCAGGGTCCCGGGATCCAGGGACAGCTTCCCCGGGAGAACACACGGCGCGCCTCAGGCTGGTGCAACGTCACGCTGGCCTCTGCCGCCGCAGGCTCGCCCAGCATCCGTACCCCTCCCTGCCCCCGGCCTGAGTGAGCCAGAGCCCCCAAGTCAGCCGCTCCTTTAACCCCGTCCTGTCTGAGCGTAGAACAGATGCCCTCAAGCGACCTACACGCAGAGGTGGGGCCAAATCCAAAGCTGAACCCCAGAAGCTGTGCGAACAAAGAAGAGAAAGGGAAATCCCACCCAGTGGCCTCAGGAGCAGCGGATTAAATCTCCACAATCAACGTGATGTACCCTGCATCTGTGGAATACCTGAATAGACAACGAATCATCCCAAATTGAAGAGGTGGGCTTTGGGAGCAATGATATATATATATTTTTTTCCCCTTTTTCTCTTTTTGTGAGTGTGTATGTGATTGCTTCTGTGTGTGAATTTGTCTGTATAGCTTTGCTTTTACCATTTGTCCTAGGGTTCTGTCTATCCAGTTTTTTTTACTTAAAAATTTTTTTTCCTTAGGAATTATATTTTATTTTTTATTTTAATAAGTTTATTTTATTTTATCTTCTTCTTTCTTTCTTTCTTTCTTTTCTCCCTTTTACTCTGAGCCATGAGGAGGACAGGCTCTTGGTGCTCCAGCCAGGCATCAGGGCTGTGCCACTGAGGTGGGCGAGCCGAGTTCAGGACACTGGTCCACAGGAGACCTCCCAGCTCCACGTAATATCAAACGGTGAAAATCTCCCAGAGATCTCCATCTCAACGCCAAGACCCAGCTCCACTCAACGACCAGCAAGCTCCAGTGGAGGACACCCTATGCCAAACAACTAGCAAGACAGGAACACAACCACATCCATTATCACAGAGGCTGCCTAAAATCATAATAAGGCCACAGACACCCCAAAACACACCACCAGACGTGGACCTGCCCACCAGAAAGACAAGATCTAGCCTCATCCACCAGAACATAGGCACTAGTAGCATCCACAGGAAGGCTGCACAACCCACTGAACCAACCTTAGCCACTGGGGACAGACACCAAAAACAAAGGAAACTACGAACCTGCAGCTTGCAAAAAGGAGACCCCAAACACAGTAAGTTAGGCAAAATGGGAAGACAGAGAAACACACAGCAGATGAAGCAGCTAGGCAAAAACCCACCAGACCTAACAAATGAACAGGAAACAGGCAATCTACCTGAAAAAGAATTCAAAATAATGATAGTAAAGATGATCCAAAATCTTGGAAATAGGATAGACAAAATACAAGAAACATTTAACAAGGACCTAGAAGAACAAAAGAGCAAACAAACAGTGATGAACAACACAATAAATGGAATATAAAATTCTCTAGAAGGGATCAATAGCAGAATAACTGAGGCAGAAGAACGGATAAGTGACCTGGAAGATAAAAGAGTGGAAATAACTACTGCAGAACAGAATAAAGAATGAAAAGAACTGAGGACAGTCTCAGAGACCACGGGGACAACAACAAACACACCAACATTCGAATTATAGGGGTCCCAGAAGAAGAAGAGAAAAAAAAAGGGACTGAGAAAATATTTGAAGAGATTATAGTTGAAAACTTCCCTATTATGGGAAAGGAAATAGTTAATCAAGTCCAGGAAGCACAGAGAGTCCCATACAGGATAAATCCAAGGAGAAACATGCCAAGACACATATTAATCAAACTATCAAAAATTGAATACAATGAAAAAATATTAAAAGCAGCAAGGGAAAAACAACAAATTACACATAAGGGAATCCCCATAAGGTTAACAGCTGATCTTTCAGCAGAAACTCTGCAAGCCAGAAGGGAGTGGCCGGACATATTGAAAGTGATGAAGGAGAAAAACCTACAATCAAGATTACCCAGCAAGGATCTCATTCAGATTTGATGGAGAAATTAAAACCTTTACAGACAAGCAAAAGCTGAGACAGTTCAGCACCACCAAACCCGCTTTACAACAACTGCTAAAGGAACTTCTCTAGGCACGGAACACAAGAGAAGGAAAAGACCTACAATAATGAACCCAAAACAATTAAGAAACTGGGAATAGGAACATACATATCGATAATTAACTTAAATGTAAATGGATTAAATGCTCCAACCAAAAGATATAGACTGGCTGAATGGATACAAAAAACAAGACCCGTATGTATGCTGTCTACAAGACACCCACTTCAGACCTAGGAACACATACAGACTGAAAGTGAGGGGATGGAAAAATATATTCCATGCAAGTTGAAATCTAAGGAAAGCTAGAGTACCAATTCTCATATCAGACAAAATGACTTTAAAACAAAGACTATGAGAAGAGAGAAAGAAGGACACTACATAATGATCAAGGGATCGATCCAAGAAGAAGATATAACAGTTGTAAATATTTATGCACCCGACATAGCAGCACCTCAATACATAAGGCAAATACTAACAGCTATAAAAGGGGAAATCAACAGTAACACAATCATAGTAGGGGACTTTAACACCCCACTTTCACCAAAGGACAGATCACCTAAAATGAAACTAAATAAGGAAACACAAGCTTTAAATGATACATTAAACAAGATGGACTTAACTGATATTTTTAGGACATTCCATCCAAAAAGAACAGAATAAACATTCTTCTCAAGTGCTCATGGAACATTCTCCAGGATAGATCATATCTTGGGTCACAAATCAAGCCTTGGTAAATTTAAGAAAATTCAAATCGTATCAAGTATCTTTTCCGACCACAATGCTATGAGACTAGATATCAATTACAGGGAAAAAATTTGTAAGAAATACAAACACATGGAGGTTAAACAGCACACTAGTTAATAACCAAGAGATCACTGAAAAAATCAAAGAGGAAATCAAAAAATACTTAGAAACAAATGACAATGAAAACACAACAACCCAAAACCTATGGGATGCAGCAAAAGCAGTTCTAAGAGGGAAGTTTATAGCAATACAATCCTACCTTAAGAACAAGAAACATCTCAAATAAACAACCTAACCTTACACCTAAAGCAATTAGAGAAAGAAGAACAAAAGAACCCCAAAGTTAGCAGAAGGAAAGATCATAAAGATCAGATCAGAAATAAATGAAAAAGAAATGAAGAAAACAATAGCAAAGATCAATAAAACTAAAAGCTTGTTCTTTGAGAAGATAAACAAAATTGATAAACCATTAGCCAGACTTATCAAGAAAAAAAGGGAGAAAACTCAAATCAATAGAACTAGAACTTAAAAAGGAGAAGTAACAACTGACACTGCAGAAATATAAAGGATCATGAGGGATTACTACAAGCAACTATATGCCTGTAAAAGGGACAACCTGGAAGAAATGGACAAATTCTTAGAAATGCACAACCTTCCGAGACTGAACCAGGAAGAAATAGAAAATGTGAACAGACCAATCACAAGCACTGAAATTGAAACTGCGATTAAAAATCTTTCAACAAACAAAAGCCCAGGACCAGATGGCTTCACAGGAGAATTCTACCAAATATTTAGAGAAGAGCTCACACCTGTCCTTCTCAAACTCTTCCAAAATATAGCAGAGGGAGGAACACTCGAAAACTCATTCTACAAGGCCACCATCACTCTGATACCAAAACCAGACAAAGTTGTCGCAAAGAAAGAAAACTACAGGCCAATATCACTGATGAACATAGGTGCAAAAATCCTCAACAGAATACTAGCAAACAGAATCCAACAGCACATTAAAAGGATCATACACTATGATGGAGTGAGGTTTATCCCAGGAATGCAAGGATTCTTTGATATACGCAAAGCAATCAACGTGATACACCCTATTAACAAATTGAAGGAGAAAAACCATATGATCATCTCAATAGATGCAGAGAAAGCTTTCAACAAAATTCAACACCCATTTATGATAAAAACCCTGCAGAAAGCAGGCATAGAGGGAAATTTCCTCAACATAATAAAGGCCATATATGACAAACCCACAGCCGACATCGTCCTCAATGGTGAAAAACTGAAAGCATTTCCACTTAGATCAGGAACAAGACAATGTTGCCCACTCTCACCACTATTACTCAACATAGTTTTGGAAACTTTAGCCACAGCAATCAGAGAAGAAAAAGAAATAAAAGCAATCCAAATCGGAAAAGGAGAAGTAAAGCTGTCACTGTTTGCAGATGACATGATACTATACATAGAGAATCCTAAAGATACTACCAGAAAACTACTAGAGCTAATCAATGAATTTGGTAAAGTAGCAAGATATAAAATTAATGCACAGAAATCTCTGGCATTCCTATACACTAATGATGAAAAATCTGAAAGAGAAATTAAGGAAACACTCCCATTTACCATTGCAACAAAAAGAATAAAATACCTAGGAATAAACCTACCTAAGGAGACAAAAGACCTGTATGCAGAAAACTATAAGACACTGATGAAAGAAATTAAACATGATACAAACAGATGGAGAGATATACCATGTTCTTGGATTGGAAGAATCAACACTGTGAAAATGACTATACTACCCAAAGCAATCTACACATTCAATGCCATCCCTATGAAACTACCACTGACATTTTTCACAGAACTAGAACAACAAATTTCACCATTTGTATGGAAACACAAAAGACCCCGAATAGCCAAAGCAATCTTGAGATAGAAAAACGGAGCTGGAGGAATCAGGCTCCCTGACTTCAGACTGTACTCCAAAGCTGCAGTAATCAAGACAGTATGGTACTGGCACAAAAACAGAAATATAGATCAGTGGAACAGAATAGAAAGCCTAGAGGTAAAGCCACACACATATGGTCACCTAATCTTTGATAAAGGAGGCAAGAATATACAGTGGAGAAAAGACAGCCTCTTCAGTAAGTGGTGCTGGGAAAACTGGACGGCGACATGTAAGAATGAAATTAGAACACTCCCTAACACCATACACAGAAATAAACTCAGAATGGATTAAAGACCTAAATTTAAGGCCAGGCACCATCTAACTCTTAGAGGAAAACATAGGCAGAACACTCTATGACATAAATCACAGCAAGATCCTTTTTGACCCACCTCCTAGAGAAATGGAAATAAAAATAAACAAATGGGACCTAATGAAACTTCAAAGCTTTTGCACAGCAAAGGAAACCATAAACAAGACCAAAAGACAACCCTCAGAATGGGAGAAAATATTTGCAAATTAAGCAACCGACAAAGGATTAATCTCCAAAACATACAAGCAACTCATGCAGCTCTATATCAAAAAAGCAAACAACCTAAATCAAAAATGGGCACAAGACCTAAATAGGCATTTCTCCAAAGAAGATATACAGATTGCCAACAAACACATGAAAGAATGCTCAACATCATTAATCATTAGAGAAATGCAAATCAAAACTACAATGAGATATCATCTCACACTGGTCAGAATGGCCATCATCAAAAAATCTAGAAACAATAAATGCTGGAGAGGGTGTGGAGAAAAGGGAACCCTCTTGCACTGTTGGTGGGAATGTAAATTGATGCAGCCACTATGGAGAACAGTATGGAGGTTCCTTAAAAAACTAAAAGTGGAACTACCATACAACCCAGCAATCCCACTACTGGGCATATACCCTGAGAAAAGCATAATTCTAAAGAGTCATGTACCAAAATGTTCATTGCAGCTCACTTTACAATAGCCAGGACATGGAAGCAACCTAAGTATCCATCAACAGATGAATGGATACAGATGTGGCACATATATACAATGGAATATTACTCAGCCATAAAGAGGAAGGAAACTGAGTTATTTGTAGTGAGGTGGATGGACATGGAGACTGTCGTACAGAGTGAAGTAAGTCAGAAAGAGAAAAACAAATACTGTATGCTAATACATATATATGGAATCTAAAAAAAAAAAAAAGATCATGAAGAACCTAGGAGCAAGACGGGAATAAAGACACAGACCTACTAGAGAATGGACTTGAGGTTACAGGGAGGGGGAAGGGTAAGCTGGGACAAAGTGAGAGAGTGGCATGGACATATATACAACTACCAAACGTAAAATAGATAGCTAGTGGGAAGCAGCCGCATAGCAGAGGAAGATCCGCTCCGTGCTTTGTGACCACCTAGAGTGGTGAAGTAGGGAGGGAGGGAGATGCAAGAGGGAAGAGATATGGGGACACATGTGTATGTATAACTGATTCACTTTGTTATAAAGCAGAAACTAACACACCATTGTAAAGCAATTATACTCTAATAAAGATGTTTTTAAAAAAGTTATAATTTGCACTAAGCACGAGATAGTAAGTGTGTATGTGCCGAGAAGGCAATTTTATTATGGAAATGCGTGAGGCGAGCATCCTGCGGAGAGAGAGATGACTCAGCATCCAGGCTCAGCATGGCTACTCTATCTCTAAACGACATAAACCATGTATCCTAACTTGAGTGAGGCTCACCGTTTTGCTCCTTTTCCATACTGTGAGACTGTACAGAAGCAAAGCCATCAGACGAGCTCAATTTGCCCACGTATCCATGAGGAAATGTTATAGAATAGTAATAAACTAGCTTGGTTTATGGTCCCAGAAAAATATTGCTTTAATCGATGTTGCCTTTGACCAAGGCTGTGATTTTAGTAAGATTAATTTCGATTGCAGATTTTGGGTTGAATTACAATGTCAACCCTTTGAGTTGTTTCTGCCCTTCTAGTTTATGTGACAGAACTAAATATTCTCTGAACTTTTATTTCACCTTTGGGCAGGAAGAATACCCCCCACAGTGCCATAGCAGCTTTAGATGATGATACCCGCAGTTGGATTGGGGCATTATATTGATGCCGTACAGATCTGGGAACCAGACAGCCAATGGTCTCATTAGGCTGGTACTTGAAGCCAAGGCTTCCTATTCTGAATGTAAATAAACTATCAGGCAAGTTTATAGCTTGAGTTGAATATATGAGGATGAGTGAGGTACAAGCATTCAAACTCTGCCCTGCGTTACTTATTTTTTGGGTGACTTGGGGGTGGGGGTCAGGCACAGCATATATGAATATAGATTTATACATTTTAAGTTGGACGTAACTACCTTGCATCTGCCAGTGAATCAACCTGGATAGATAAGAATCAGTAGCCACTGACGGTCACAGGTGGGGAACAAGGAAGGTGGCACTCACAGGCACCAGGCAACTCTGCCCACATCAAAGTCCTGAGTGCACTTTGATTTCATAGCCCTTTCCACCACCCTTTTATGTTACTGTAACAGAGGTTTCTGTGGTTAAAATCATACGGTGTATCTGCCACTCACCCATTCAGGATCAGGTGCCCAGAATTTTAAAGTAGTGTAAAGAACACTGGAGAACAAGTGAGCTGCTTCTGTTTTTCAATGGTCCACACCAATGTCTCTCACCAAGATACTGCATGCAGAAAACTTTCAGAGCTATACAGATTTTAGGTTTGAGATAAGTCATAGTCATCTTTCAAGGAAAAAGATGTTTGTATTTTTCTTGACATAACCACTGTGTCTCTCTTTGTTTCTTCCCTCCCACACCCTTTGCAATGCCATATTTTCCTTTGTGCTGGTGTGATGTACACCTCTGGCATGCTGGCAGAGTGTTTTCATGTGGTAGAGGAAACTCCCAGATTCCAAGATGGCCCTTCCTTGTCATTTTGACCATTTTATGAAATGTGCTGCTCTTGCCAGACTTAAAACAAAGCAACACATGGAGATGAGGAATACAGGTACTGGGTCAGAGTAAATGAATGTACTGATGACTACTCCAACCTCTATTCTTGTCCAACACATTCCCTATTTCGGATACAAACTCAGTCCTATGGCTGGACCTACCAGTTTCCCAAAGGGGAAGGTAAAGGTCTTGGCTTTTGTGGCAAGTTTTTTGATGTTGTTATTGTGGTGAGAGAAAAGCAATGCTACATTTAAATTATAATAAAGAAACATCTCCTAACTATTCACAAAACTCCGTGGCCTCATCCAGTGATTTTCAAACTTTTTGAATCCTTCATTTCATCATATAATGTAAAAGCTCCTGGATTTCTATCATGACAAAAACAAAATCTCACTTTTGAAAAAGGATATTTATGGTATACTATTATATTGATAATTTATGGTAATTTTTTTTTTAACACCCATGTCTGTGTGCCCATCTGCCTCCCCAACATGACTAAAGTAACCTTAGGTAGGGGCTGTATAGACTTTTCTCTTTTTTTTAAATTAAATTAAATTTATTTTTTTATACAGCAGGTTCTTATTAGTCATCCATTTTATGCACATCAGTGTATACTTGTCAATCCCAATCTCCCAATTCATCCCCCACCCCGCCCGCTGCTTTCCCCCCTTGGCGTCCATACGTTTGTTCTCTACATCTGTGTCTCAATTTCTGCTCTGCAAACTCGTTCATCTGTACCATTTTCTAGGTTCCACATATATGTGTTAATATACGATATTTGTTTTTCTCTTTCTGACTTACTTCACTCTGTATGACACTCTCTAGATGCATCCATGTCTCTACAAATGACCCAATTTCATTCCTTTTTATGGCTGAGTAATATTCCATTGTATATATGTACCACATCTTCTTTATCCATTCATTTGTCGATGGGCAATTAGGTTGCTTCCGTGTCCTGGCTATTGTAAACAGTGCTGCTATGAACACTGGGGTGCAGGTGTATTTTTTAATTATGGTTTTCTCAGGGTATATGTCCAGGAGTGGGATTGCTGGGTCATATGGTAGTTCTATTTTCAGTTTTTTAAGGAACCTCCATACTGTTCTCCATAGTGGCTGTATCAATTTAAATTCCCATCAACAGTGCAAGAGGGTTCCCTTTTCTCCACACCCTCTCCAGTAATTGTCGTTTGTAGATTTTCTGGTGATGCCCATTCTAACTGGTGTGAGGTGATACCTCATTGTAGTTTTGATTTTCATTTCTCTAATAATTAGTGATGTTGAGCAGCTTTTCATGTGCTTCTTGGCTATCTGTATGTCTTCTTTGGAGAAATGTCTATTTAGATCTTCTGCCCATTTTTGTGTTGGGCTGTTTTTTTTTTTTAATATTGAGCTGCATAAGCTGTTTATATATTTTGGAGATTAATCCTTTGTCTGATGATTTGTTTCCAAATATTTTCTCCCATTCTGAGGGTTGTGTTTTCGTCTTGTTTATGGTTTCCTTTGCTGTGCAAAACCTTTGAAGTTTCATTAGGTCCCATTTGTTTATTTTTGTTTTTATTTCCATTTCTCTAGGAGGTGGATCAAAAATGATCTTGCTGTGATTTATGTCAAACAGTGTTCTTCCTATGTTTTCCTCTAAGAGTTTCATAGTGCCTGGTCTTACATTTAGGTCTTTAATGCATTTTGAGTTTATTTTTGTGTATGGTGTTAGGGAGTGTTCTAATTTCATTCTTTTACATGTAGCTATCCAGTTTTCCCAACACCACTATTGAAGAGACTGCCTTTTCTCCATTGTATATCCTAGCTTCCTTTGTCATAGATTAGATGACCATAGGTGCATGGGTTTATCTCTGAGCTTTCTATCCTGTTCCACTGATCTATATTTTTTTGTGCCAGTACCATATTGTCTTGATTACAGTAGCTTTGTAGTATAGTCTGAAGTCAGGGAGTCTTATTCTTCCAGCCTCGTTTTTTTCCCTCAAGACTGCTTTGGCTATTTGGGGTCTTTTGTGTCTCCATACAAATTTTAAGATTTTTTGTTCTAGTACTGTAAAAAATGCCATTGGTAATTTGATAGGGATTGCACTGAATCTGCAGATTGCTTTGGGTAGTATAGTCGTTTTCACAATATTGATTCTTCCAATCCAAGAACATGGTATATCTCTCCATCTGTTGGTATCATCTTTAATTTCTTTCATCAGTGTCTTATAGTTTTCTGCATACAGGTCTTTTATCTCCTTAGGTAGGTTTCTTCCTAGATATTTTATACTTTTTGTTGCAATGGTAAATGGGAGTGTTTCCTTAATTTCTCTTTCAGATTTTTCATCATTAGTGTATAGGAATGCCAGAGATTTCTGTGCATTAATTTTATATCCTGAAACTTTACCAGATTCATTGATTAGCTCTAGTAGTTTTCTGGTGGCATCTTTAGGATTCTCTATGTATAGTATCATGTCATCTGCAAACAGTGACAGTTTTACTTCTTCTTTTCCAATTTGTATTCCTTTTATTTCTTTTTCTTCTCTGATTGCCGTGGCTAGGACTTCCAAAACTATATTGAATAATAGTGGTGAGAGTGGACATCCTTCTCTTGTTCGTGATCTTAGAGGAAATGCTTTCAGTTTTTCACCATTGAGAATGCCGTTTGCTGTGGGTTTGTCATATATGGCCTTTATTACGTTGACGTATGTTCCCTCTATGCCCACTTTCTGGAGAGTTTTTATCCTAAATGGGTGTTGAATTTTTTCAAAAGCTTTTTTGCAGCTATTGAGATGATCATATGGTTTTTATTCTTCAATTTGTTAATATGGTATATCACGTTGATTGATTTGCGTATATTGAAGAATCCTTGCATCTCTGGGATAAATCCCACTTGATCATGGTGTATAATCCTTTTAATGTGTTGTTGGATTCTGTTTGCTAGTATTTTGTTGAGGATTTTGCATCTATATTCATCAGTGATATTGGCCTGTAATTTTCTTTTTTAGTAGTATCTTTGTCTGGTTTTGGTATCAGGTGATGGTGGCCTCATAGAATGAGTTTGGGCATTTTCCTTCCTCTGCAATTTTTTGGAAGAGTTTGAGATGGATGGGTGTTAGCTCTTCTCTAAATGTTTCATAGAATTCACCTGTGAAGCCATCTGGTCCTGGACTTTTGTTTGTTGGAAGATTTTTAATCACAGTTTCAATTTCATTACTTGTGATTGGTCTGTTCATATTTTCTATTTCTTCCTGGTTCAGTCTTGGAAGGTTATACCTCTCTGAGAATTTGTCCATTTCTTCCAGGTTGTCCATTTTATTGGCATAGAGTTCCTTGTAGTAGTCTCTTAGGATGCTTTGTATTTCTGCAGTGTCTGTTGTAAGTTCTCCTTTTTCATTTCTAATTTTATTGATTTGAGTCCTCTCCCTCTTTTTCTTGGTGAGTCTGGCTAATGGTTTATCAATTTTGTTTATCTTCTCAAAGAACCACCTTTTAGTTTTATTGATTTTTGCTATTGTTTTCTTTGTTTCT
>NW_006792596.1:1109486-1136643 GCF_000442215.2 Lipotes vexillifer
GGTGATGGTGGCCTCATAGAATGAGTTTGGGAGTTTTCCTTCCTCTGCAATTTTTTGGAAGAGTTTGAGATGGATGGGTGTTAGCTCTTCTCTAAATGTTTCATAGAATTCACCTGTGAAGCCATCTGGTCCTGGGCTTTTGTTTGTTGGAAAATTTTTAATCACAGTTTCAATTTCATTACTTGTGATTGGTCTGTTCATATTTTCTATTTCTTCCTGGTTCAGTCTTGGGAGATTATACCTTTTTAGGAATTTGTCCATTTCTTCCAGGTTGTCCATTTTATTGGCATTGAGTTGCTTGTAGTAGTCTCTTAGGATGCTTTGTATTTCTGTGGTGTCTGTTGTAACTTCTCTGTTTTCATTTCTAATTCTATTGATTTGAGTACTCTCCCTCTTTTTCTTGAAGAGTCTGGCTAATGGTTTATCAATTTTGTTTAACTTCTCAAAGAACAAGGTTTTAGTTTTATTGATCTTTGCTATTGTTTTCTTTGTTTCTATTTCATTTATTTCTGCTCTGATCTTTATGATTTCTTTCCTTCTGCTAACTTTGGGTTTTGTTTGTTATTCTTTCTCTAGTTGTTTTAAGTTTAGGGTTAGATTGTTTGAGATTTTTCTTGTTTCTTGAGGTTGGTGTGTATAGCTATAAACTTCCCTCTTAGAACTGCTTTTGCTACATCCCATAGGTTTTGGATCATCATGTTTTCATTGTCATTTGTCTCTAGGTATTTTTTGATTTCCCCTTTGATTTCTTCAGTGATCTCTTGGTTATTTAGTAATGTATTGTTTAGCCTCCATGTGTCTGTGTTTTTTATGTTTTTTCCCCTGTAATTGATTTCTAATCTCATAGCATTGGGGTCAGAAAAGATGCTTCATATGATTTCAGCTTTCTTAAATTTACTGAGGCTTGACTTGTGACCCAAGATGTGATATATCCTGGAGAATGTTCTGTGCCACTTGAGAAGAAAGCATAATCTGCTGTTTTTGGATGGAATGTCCTATAAATATCAATTAAATCTATCTGGTCTATTGTGTCATTTGAAGCCTGTGTTTCCTTATTAGTTTTCTGTTTGGATGATCTGTCCATTGGTGTAAGTGAGGTGTTAAAGTCCCCCACTATTATTATGTTATTCTTGATCTCCTCTTTTATAGCTGTTAGCAGTTGCCTTATGTGTTAAGGTGCTCCTTTGTTGGGTGCATATATATTTATAATTGTTATATCTTCTTCTTGGATTGATCCCTTGATCATTATGTGGTGTCCTTCCTTGTCTCTTGTAAGATTCTTTATTTTACAGTCTATTTTATCTGATATGAGTATTGCTACTCCAGCTTTCTTTTGATTTCCATTTGCATGGAATATCTTTTTCCATCCCCTCACTTTCAGTCTGTATGTGTCCCTAGGTCTGAAGTGGGTCTCTTGTAGACAGCATATATATGGGTCTTGTTTTTGTATCCATTCAGCATGCCTGTGTCTTTTAGTTGGAGCATTTAATCCATTCACATTTAAGGTAATTATTAATATGTATGTTCCTATTACCATTTTCTTAATTGTTTGGGGTTTGTTTTTGTAGGTCCTTTTTTTCTCTTGTGTTTCCCACTGAGAGAAGTTCCTTTAGCATTTGTTCTAAAGCTGGTTTGGTGATGCTGAATTCTCTTAGCTTTTGCTTGTCTGTAAAGCTTTTGATTTCTCCATTGAATCTGAATGAGATCGTTGCGGGTAGAGTAATCTTGGTTGTAGGTTCTTCCCTTTCATCACTTTAAGTATATCATGCCACTCCTTTCTGGCTTGTAGAGTTTCTGCTGAGAAATCAGCTGTTAACCTTATGGGAGTTCCCTTGTATATTATTTGTTGTTTTTACCTTGCTGCTTTCAATAATTTTTCTTTGTCTGTAATTTTTGCCAATTTGATTACTATGTGTCTCGGTGTGTTTCTCCTTGGGTGTATCCTGTATGGGACTCTCTGTGCTTCCTGGACTTGGGTGGCTATTTCCTTTTCCTTGTTAGGGAAGTTTTCGACTATAATCTCTTCAAATATTTTCTTGGGTCCTTTCTCTCTCTCTTCTCCTTCTGAAACCCCTATAATGTGAATGTTATTGCATTTAATGTTGTCCCAGAGGTCTCTTAGGCTGCCTTCATTTCTTTTTATTCCTCTTCCTTTATTCTGTTCCGCAGCAGTGAATTTCACCATTCTGTCTTCCAGGTCACTTATCCATTCTTCTGCCTCAGTTATTCTGCTATTGATTCCTTCTAGTGTATTTTTCATTTCAGTTATTGTATTGTTCATCTCTGTTTGTTTGTTCTTTAATTCTTCTAGGTGCAACCACTGCGCCACCAAGGAAACCCTCATTCTCTTTTCTTTATTCTGTTCTGCAGCAGTGAATTCCACCATTCTGTCTTGCAGGTCACTTATCTATTCTGCCTCAGTTATTCTGCTATTGATTCCTTCTAGTTTATTTTTCATTCCAGTTATTTTATTGTTCATCTGTTTGTTTGTTCTTTAGTTCTTCTAGATCTTTGTTAAACATTTCTTGCATCTTCTAGATCTTTGCCTCCATTCTTTTTCCGAGGTCCTGGATCATCTTCTCTATCATTATTGTGAATTCTTTTTCTGGAAGATTGCCTATCTCCATTTCATTTAGTTGTTTTTCTGGGGTTTTATCTTGTTCCTTCATCTGGTACATAGCCTTCTGCCTTTTCATCTTGTCTGTCTTTCTGTGAATGTGATTTTTGTTCCACAGGCTGCAGGATTGTAGTTCTTCTTGCTTCTGCCTATGGTAAGTTTTAAGGAACTCAAAATTACAATATAATTTTGGGGAATGTGATTTATTTTGCACACCTTTTCACCAGGAAATATGGAAATTAGAAGAAGCTTCTAATATCCAAGGTTACTGTCCCATTTCAGAAGTTCTCATCTGAAGTCGGCAAACCCATTTAGGGCCAATTCTCTGTAATTACTACATAGACAACATGTGTAGATCCATGTGGCTACAGACCACCAGCTGAAAATTGACCAGTGCATATGCCATTCAGTCAGAAAGAGTTTGTGGGATGCTCATGTTATGCTGTACTAGACTTTGATATTCTGGACTCACTGGAACATGAACTGGGGCAAATGGCTCAGGAAGGATGTCTTCAAGCTCAATTAGGCTGGCACCAGGCTATTTATTCAACTCAATGACTAGAATGTGTTGAAGGGAGTGTATGTGTGTGTGTGTTTGTGTGTGTGTGTGTGTGAGTGTGTGTGCACGTGTGTGTGTGTGAGGTGGGCGGTGATAGTGGTGCTAAAGTTTGTCATAAGTGGAAATCCTAGGTTAAAACACACACACACACACACACACACACACACACACACACACACTCACACACTCCTGGCCATCCATGACTTCTCTTGTATCACACCTTTGTGGGATATGGTATTTGATACTCTGGACCAACCAAGGTAAAAAGCAAGATTCTTCAAAGGTTTGAAGGAAACAGAGGAAAAACAATACCATGTCAAGTAAAGAAATAATTACAGAATTATGATTTTCAATCATCAGTTTAAAAAGTCAAGTAATTAAAAGCCCCCATCCTGTGAACTTTTCATGAAGTCTGACCCCTAACTAACTCACCTTCCAAATAATGGCTATGTTGGAGTGTGTACACAGCTTATACCCAGCCTCTTTGCAATGAATCAAGCTTCATTCTGCCAGCAGTGACAGTGCAGTGGGTCAATAATTGCCAAGTGGAAGTCTGTGGGCCTTTGCTGCTAATTAAGATCACCTGGAGAAACTTTCTAAACTATACATGTGCAGCCTCCTCTTAATCAGAGGAATGAATTGCACTGCTCCTGTTTAATAAGCTATAGAATCATTCTCTACTATGTAAAATTCTCATCTTTATATGTACTGCCTTATTTTTACTATTTTGAATTGGAAGAAGGGAACTTGTTTGGATAACCAATTTCAGAAGGGCTCTTTGAGGAGATTTCTGAGGAATCTTAGTAATATTTAATAACCTGTTGAGAAGTAGGTATGCTTTCTTTTCTTTCCCTTCTTTTATTTATGTATTTCTTTGTTTATTTATTTTTGTTGTTGTAAACTTCCCTGTAACAAGAATAGGCCTCAGAGACAAATTTGTTGGCCATTTTCTAATTTGAAGCCAATTCTTAGCTTCCTCCATCTTTTATGCTGTTGTTTTACAGACTTCTTGGCACCTGCCTTTTAAAATGCTTGAATGTTTGTCTTTTGGGGGCTCTACCTTTTGTGCTTCTGCAAAAATGTCTTAAAATATCTAGAAATTTTGATTAAATGATGACTTCACTCAAAGGCAACTGAAATTAACCCTAGGTTTAAAAAGCTCAAAGAAATAAAATATCTTCTTGTGTCAGGATACATTCTTCTTTCCTCTGGTCCTTCATCAATATCTCTAGCTACCTGGACAGCTTTATTTTGTCACATGTCATTTCTCACCTAACACATTATATTTTTGTTTATTTCTTTATTGTACATCTCTCCCACTCACCCCACAGGAATGTAATCTCCATGAAAACAAGGACTGTTTTTTGCTCTTGTTCTATTTTTTTTAATAAATTTATTTTATTTTTGGCTGTGTTGTGTCTTCATTGCTGCGTGCAGGCTTTTCTCTAGTTGCCGCGAGTGGGCGCTACTCTTCATTGTGGTGCACAGGCTTCTCATTGCGGTGGCTTCTCTTGTTGTGGTGCACAGGGCTCTAGAGCGCAGGCTCAGTAGTTGTGGTGCACGGGCTTAGTTGCTCTGTGACATGTGAGATCTTCCTGGACCAGGGCTTGAACCATGTCCCCTGCATTGGCAGGCAGATTCTTAACCACTGCACCACCAGAGAAGCCCTGATCCTGGTCTATTAAATGGTGTCTGGCACATACTGAGTGCTTCATAAGTACTTGCTGAATACTTGAACATTCAGCAAAAGCAAGGCTAAATGTAAGAATTAATTTTTCTCCCTTGAGATAAAGGCAAAAAATATCAGCTCTAGTGGCAAGTCTGTTGCTAGATTATTACTTTTGCCTTTCAAACAATTTTGAGAATTTTTAAATACTTTGTGGCTATAGAGAAATAAGCGTGATTTTCTAGCAAACTAACCAAACTTCTACACCCAAATAACTACTGTATTGTCCTTTATGGTGGTACTCTTGAAAGAACATATATCTGTTCAAATAAAGCTCAGAATATTTGGGTAACGTCTCTTTGAAATCACCTTAATGGCTATTTGTCAGCTATGCAAAAAAAAAAAAAATTAACCCCATTGCTTAAAAACCCTTTTTATTTAATTAATTTTTGAGGAGGCAATACACTTACATGAATGTATTGTTTAGATTCAAATATTTAGGAGTATTTCAGATAGCTTTCTTTTATTGATTTCTAATTCAATCCCACAGTAGTCAGAGAACATAATTTGTATCATTTGAATTTGAATTTGAATATTTTAATAAATATTCTGCTTGCACTTTAAAAAATGTGTATTCTTCTGCTGGTGGGTAATGTTCTACAATGTCACCCAAGTCAGTTTTGTTGATAGCGTTGTTTAAGTCTTCTATACCATTACAGATTTTTTGCCAGTTTGTTCTACCTATTATTGAGAGAAGGGTTAGGAAGAATCTCTGGCTGTAATTGTAGATTTGTCTGTTTCTTATTGCAGTCCTCTCAGTTTTTGCTTCATGTATTTGGAAGCTTTTCAGATGCAGAAACATTTAAAATATGTGATAAATTCTACAATACAATGTATTTTGCTTTAAACAGTCATTTTTCAAAGAGATTTAAGTAACAAACAAATCTTTTGTGGTTAGCCACATGGTACCATTTCATTACTCACCATTCTTTTGGCTAGACTTAGATTCCCATCTTTAATGATCAATATTTTCCTTCTACCTAAATGACTTTCTTTTAACATTTTTACAGTACATATCTGCTGGTCATAAATTCGTTCTGCTTTTGTGTGCCTGAAGAAGTCTTTTTTCACATTTGTTTTTGAAAAAAAATTGCTAAGTTTAGAATTCTAGATGCCTTTTTTTTTTTCTTTCAGTACTTTAAATATATTGCTCTACTATCTTCCGGCTTGCATTGTTTCTTACAAGAAGACTGCTTGTCTTTTTTCCCTGACTGCTTCTAAAGTTTCTCTTTTTCACTGGTTCTAAGCAATTTGATTGTGATGTTCTTCATAGCTTTATTCATGTTTCTTGCATTTGGGGGAATATTGGATCTGTGTGTTTATAGATTCATCAAATTTTGAAAAGTTCAACCATTATTTATTCAGATTCTTGTTACTAGTTTCCTGTTCATCTCTATTTGGGATACCAATTATATGTATATTGGTGGATGCTCTGTTACTTTTATTTTTTCAGAGATTTTCTTTTGATGTTTAATTTTGGATAATTTTTATATTTATATTTCAAGTTCACTAATCATTTCTTTCTTCTGGTCTAATCTGCTGTTAATCTCATCCAGTATATTTTTCATCTCAGAAATATATTTTCCATTTTTAGAAGTTTGATTTGATCTCTTCCATGTCTCCCATGTTTCTACTTAACTCTCAATCTTTTCTCTAGCTTAGTGAACAAAACGAATAATATATAGTAATTGTTTTAATGTCCTTATCTACTAATTTTATTACCTGTATCATTTCTGGGTTAGTTTCAATTGATTTGCTTTTCTCATCTTTATGAATCATACTTTCCTTCTTCTTTATATGCCTGGTGATTATTGATCACATGTTATACATTGTGAATGTTACTTTGTTATGTGCTTGATATTGTTATATTTATATAAATATTCTTGAGCTTTCTTCTGGAACACAGTTAAATTACCTGGAAACAGTCTGTATATTTTGGGAACCTGGCTTTTAAGCTTTGTTAGACAGGGCCAGAGCAGCATTTATTTTAGGGCTAATTTTTCTGCAGTATTAAGGTGATAGCCTTCTGAGTACTTTACCTGAAGCCCTTTGAATTATGTGGTTTATCACTCTGGATAATGAGAACAGAAACTCTTCTTGGTCTTGTGTGAGCTTCAAGGAATGGTTCCTTCAATCCTTTTGGATGATTCGTTCTCCAGCCTTAGTTTCCCTATCTATGTATCTCTGTCTCCATCCTTCACTCTCTCTTGCTCTCTCCTCTTCAGAACACAGCAACAGCTAAAAACAAGACTGACTGATTAGATTGCGACTGCTTCCCTCATATGTACCCATGTCCTGGTTCCCTGGAAATGTCTACCTAAACCTTCAAATCCATAAGTCAGCATTTCCTGTTATGTTTTTAACTGTATGTGAGTAGATTCTTTCAAATTAGTTATAGCTCCATCTTGCAAGATTTTGATTCTGGCAAGAAAAATTAACATTTTCCTCCTTTTTCCTGAGTTCTTGACAAATTTTCTTGGGATTGTGATTCAGAAAAACATAAAATTTCTATGAAATGCCAGAATTGAATTCCAGCACTATTTTACAGTCTCCCTTGCAGTTAAACTTGGCCATGTGACTAAGTATATGAGTGGAAGGAAATAGTGCAACTTTATTTCTAAAGAGGAAGCCACTTGTTCTGGCCTTCCTTTTTCCCCTTTCTTGGGGTTATAAGGATAATAAACCAGCCTAGATAATGCTGGTGAGGACAACATACTACAAATGTCCAGGCTACAAGGTAGACAGAACCTGAGTCCCTGGATTGCCTTATGGAATAGAGTTTCCCAGCAATCCTGGAATGTTTATTTCTGGAAAGTTTTACAAGAAAGAAAAATTTATTTTATTCAGTCCACTATGGTTTGGACTCTCTTTGATGTAACAGCTTAGACTCTAATACAATATGTGTATTAAATTCATTTATAGTTATCATTATGACAGATAAATATGATCTTAGATCTGTCATGCTATTTTATGCTTTTTATTTTTTACAACTAAAGAAATTTAACTATGTAGTTTATTTTCTTTGCTTTATGTATGTAGGTATAGTTATTCGGGAAGATTTGTATTTTTCTTTTCCACTGACTAGCTTTATAAGAATTTTCTCTCTTTCTTTTCTTTTGCCTCTCACAATTTTTTGGGTATCATTTCTATTTTATCAAAATATTTCCATTCCATTTTCTACCCGTTAAATATATTAAATGTTTGTTTCCTGTCCAACTGTCATAGTTTTCCCGGTCATCCTTTGGTTGGTTATAGTTCGTCTCTAATAGTATCCTCATAAAGGGCTCATGGGAAAAATATTCCTTGAGTTCTTGCCTGTTGAAAGGTGTTTGTTCGCATCCTTTATACTTTCTGGCTGTGAGATCGTAGGACCACATTTTCTTTCCTTGAGCATCTGTAAATTTTTTCATCATAGAACATTGATACAAGGAACTCAGCCCATTTTGCCCCCAAATACTAGTATAATTTAGACCCACATTCTCAGAGGTTATAACATAGCACTGATTTACCAAGTGATAGTGAAAAAGGATAGGAAGATCATATTTTGGTTTTGGATATAACTGTCATTGGCTTTTTTTTTTTTTTTTCGGTATGCGGGCCTCTCACTACTGTGGCCTCTCCCGTTGCGGAGCACAGGCTCCGGACGCGCAGGCTCAGCAGGGAAGCCCTGGCTTTTATCTTTAAGAATTACATAAGGATAGGGACTTCCCTGGTGGCACAGTGATTAAGAATCCACCTGCCAATGCAGGGGACACGGGTTCCATCCCTGGCCTGGGAAGATCCCACATGCCGTGAAGCAAATAAGCCCGCGAGCCACAGCTACTGAGCCCACGCACCACAACTACTGAATCCTGCGTGCCTAGAGCCCGTGCTCCGCAACAAGAGAAGCCACCACAATGAGAAGCCCACACACTGCGACGAAGAGCAACCCCCACTCGCCACAACTAGAGAAAGCCTGTGCACAGCAACAAAGAACGAAAAAAAAAAAAAAAAGAATAAATGCAAAATAAAGACATTTTCAAAAAAAAAAAAAGAATTACGTAAGGATAGAACACTGCCTCAGGGAGAATGAGAAATACAGAGAATGAGAATGTAGTCTATATCTGTAATTCATGTGTACATACCTTTAAAGATAAAAGGAGAAAATATTGGGCTTCCCTGGTGGCGCAGTGGTTGAGAGTCCGCCAGCCGATGCAGCGGACACGGGTTCGTGCCCCGGTCCGGGAAGATCCCACATGCCACGGAGCGGCTGGGCCCGTGAGCTGTGGCTGTTGAGCCTGCGCGCCTGGAGCCTGTGCTCCGCAACGGGAGGGCCACAACAGTGAGAGGCCCGCGTACTGCAAAAAAAAAAGAAGAAAATATTTATAACGTCATTAAATTAACCAAGTATATGATTTAAAACTCTCACACCTTTATTGTTCAGATGAGTCTATTTATTGTTAGAGCAGTGACCCAGGAGGGAGGTCATGTGGACAGAGATTAAACCATTTACCATGTTTCTTTCATTTACATATTGGGGAGTTGGTGGTCCTCATATACCACTTCAAGTTGCTTGCAAATTCTTTGAGGTAAACCAACTCAAATGGTTTGACATTTGAAATATTTGACATAACATACTCATAATTAACCATGGATAATTCAAGATATTTATAATCAATGACATTTTCTATGCAGTAAGGATGAAATGGCTAAAGACAATCATTTCATTATAAGTGACAGAAATTTCAACTAGTCCTTGTAGAAATCTTATATTTTTAACCTGGATTTCAAATTTTATCATTTCCAATCAAAATATTTTATGTTTTCTGAGAACATTTCTATGTACAGTTCTTTACTGTTCCTTTGCTTCTTTATTTATTCAACAAATATTTATTGGGTGCCTACTGTATGTCATGCAGAGAATCAGGAGTGAACCAAAATCAGACAAAGCCCTGGTTCTCCTGGAGTTTATATTCTAGTGTGGAAGATAGATAGATAGACAGACAACTAACCAACCAGCCAACCAACCAGCCAGATGTCAGATTCTTATTAGGAACTATAAGCCTGAATAGGGATAGAGCTATGGGTGAGGGAGTACTGCCTCAGATAAGGTGGCCAGAGAAGGTTTCTCTGAGGGAATGAGCAGAATCCTAAATGGGAATAGCTGGGGAAATGTGTTCCTGGCAGAGAGAAGTCTTAAGAGCAAATGCCCACTGTAGGAACATGCTTAGGTGTTCTGGGAATAGCCAGGAGGCTGCACAAACTAAGCAAGCAAATGTGGTTGGAGAGTTTGTGGGAGAGGATGGTGGGGATTTTATAGGGTCTTGTAGGGCATGGCAAGTGCCATGGACTGTATTCTATGGAAACAATGGTTTTATATCTATGGAAAGACACTGAGTAGAAGAGTGCCATGACTTAATTTGCATTTTAAAAGAATCCCTGACTGCCATGCGGAAAATCAACTTTAGGGAGCCTGAGTGGGAGTCTGGAGACCAGTTGGGAGGTTATTGCAATAGTCTAGGACAAAGATGAAGGTGGTTTGGCCTAGGATGGTAGAGACAAGAGGTGGTGAGCACTGCTCAGACATAGGTCATATTTTGAAGGTTAGAGCCAATTCATTATGCTATTAGATTGAATGTAGTTATATGAGAGAAAGAGAACAGTCCAGGACAATTCCAGTGTCCAGCCTAAGTGCATGGCTGAATGCTGGAACCACTTTCTGAGAAGGGTAATGTGGGAGAAAGTGTTGGATGGCAGGGCTTGAATGAGCTCAGTTATGACAGTTTGATATGGAAGCAGTTTGATATGGAAGCCAGGAATTCAATGCAGGCTTCAACACTGGAGATGGTAATCTGGGAATTTCTTCACATACATGCTATCTGAAAGTACAGGACTTGACAAAGTCATGTGAGATGTGAATTTGGATGAAAAAGAGGTATGATGATTGAGCCCCGGGGCATGCCGACTTTTAGAAATAGGGAAGAGGAGGGGTCTCCTCCCAAAAGACTGAGAGGAGAGGAAAAACCAGGAGGATGGTGGAAATAGAAGCCAAGTGAGGAGAAGGTCAAAAGAATGAAGGAGCAGGTTCTAAAGTTTCAAGCACACTTGCACCATGGTTATGAAAGGTGCTATTATTAGAGGAAGCTGAGCGAAGGGTGCACAGGAACTCTGAACTATTTTTGCAACTTCTGTGTGAGTCTAAAAGTATTTGAAAGTAGACATTTTAAAAAATGGTTCAAGGCAGTTTCAAGCAGAGGAGCAAGCAGATGCCACTGAGAAGGCAGTTAAGGAGAGGACTTGGAGTGGAGTACTCCATGTGTCAACATGGAACTCATTGACTTTACGAAGAGCGATGGCATGGACCGGTGAGAACAAAAGTTTGATGTGAGCGTTTTCAAGAGAGGGTAGGAAATGAGGATGTCAGGACAGGGAGTAGAGACAATTCTTTGGAGGAGTTTTACTACAAGGGAGAGCAGAGAAATACTGTAGTAGAGGTGTAAACAGGGCCAGAAGAGCATATTAAAACACAGTTGAGAGTTGAACTTCCTGCCACTTCACTCCTCATGTTTCACTCGCCACTATCTCTTGCTGTGATATTTTAAATCACTTAGTTCTGATAGTTTTGCATTTTCCCTTGCTACTCATGAGTTTGCTTTTTTTTTTTTTTTTTTTTTTTTTAATTACGACTGCCCTTTAATTAGTTCCTTTGGTCTCACTCAGCCATCTATCACTTTGTGGAAGTTTGCATCACTCAAAGTGTCTATCAGGTTCTATCTTCCACAGACTGTTTTCTGCCCAGTAAAACATAGAACTAATTCTAACAATTTTAGGACTCTGAGAACATTATAATATTTGCACAGAATTGAGATTCAGGGGTGTGTGTCTGTGTGTGTGTCTAGTGGTTAATCAACAAAATTCATTTAGGAAACTTCGTGGAAGGGATGTGGCCCCAGGTATTGTGAGGATACAAAAGAAATGGAGCATGTGAAGGGCTATGTGCCTCTCATGACTTTGGAAGTCTGAGTGCTCTAGCTAGCTGTGGTTATGGCTTAACTTAATGGGCTGACTCATTTCTGTGGCTGCTTTATAATTTTGAATCTCAAAGGACTGCAGATTCTAAATACCTCTTGCTGTCTCCTTGAACATCTCCTGCCAACACTTGTAACTGAAGTCAAACAGGCATGGCAGGGTGGTGCTTTTTAACTGACAGTGCACACAGCATTTGCCTAAATGCAGAGCAGGGAAGTGTAGAGACTTCCTCTCTCCCACTTGCTTGTCAGAAAGATTCAACAACAACAAAAGGCAAACGCTGAGTTTCACAAAGCACTTTAAACAGGGCAAACAGGCCTCTAAGCCAATGGTTTAATTACAGTATAGGGCATTCATTGTGGCAAACCATGCTTAGAATTTCAAACCATTCCATGTGTTTCTTGATAAAAAAGAAAGCCCACCCAAAACCCTACAAAGTTTCTCACACCCTGCAAAACCAATGGTGTCACAGGACAGTGTTCTGTTAGTTTGGTTTTTAAGTTTTCAAACCATCCCAATTTAACAAGAATTGACCAAATTTTGAGGGACCCTTTTATGCTTTTTTCCTATCTTGTAGCCAACCTGTCTGCCTGTCCTCGTGCCTGCATGCCTCACCACCACCTCCCCTTTATTTAGGGTTTTTGGGGGGAGGAGTTGTAGGTGCACATTTCTGAGCTAGTCATTTCACTAGTTCAAGACCCACTATCATCATCAGTCCAATCAAGGCCTCTGCAAACCAAGATTTATTTCTTTATTTCCCCCTCCACAAGCAGCCCCTCTTGAATACTTATATGTCTTTGGATGTGCGATAGACTTTAAGAATATTGTGTGTATGCATGTGTTTTGAATTTGCGTAAATGGTTTTGTTCTATCAAGTTCATTCTTTAATTTACTTTTTTTTAATTGAAGTATAGTTGATTTACAATATTATATTAGTTTCAGGTGTATAGCATAGTGATTCAAAATTTTATATATTATACTCCATTTAAAGTTATTATAAAATATTGTCTCTATTCTCTGTGCTGTACAATATATCCTTGTAGCTTATTTATTTTATGTTTAATATTTTTTATTTGGTTTCACTGTGTCTTAGTTGCAGTTCACAGGTTCCTTAGTTGTGGCACGTGGGCTTCTTAGTTGTGGCATGTGAACTCTTAGTTGCGGCATGCACGTGGGATCTAGTTCCCCGACCAGGGATCAAACCCGGGCCCCCTGCATTGGGAGCATGGAGTCTCATTCACTGTGCCACCAGGGAAGTCCCAGCTTATTTATTTTAAACACAGTAGTTTGTGCCTCTTAATCCTATTAGGTTTTTAAGATCTTTTCATATACATGTGAAAATATATACATATTGTGTTGGCCAAAAAGTTCGATTGGGTTTTTCCATAAGATATTTTGGAGAAACCCGAGCGAACTTTTTGGCCAACCCAGTATGTATTCATCTAGTAAATTTCATTGCTTCTGATTACTTCATGGTATTTTGACAGTGTGCATGTGTTGTATTTAGTTACTCCATTCCCTTAGTAATGAACACGTGGGTTGCCTCCAACCCTTAATGTAGCGGCCAGCCTCACATATGTCCACTCACAGCATATACCCAGAAGTGGAATGACTGAGTCATATGGTAAATATATACATAACTTCACAAAGTATGGCCATGTTGCTCTTCAGAATGGCACCTACCAGAAGTGCATGAGGGCTCTCATTTCCCTGCATCCCAATGAACACTTGATATTATCTGACTTTGTGATTTTTGCAAATATGTTGGATACAAGTTATTATCTCTTTTGCATTTATCTTATTACTATTTCCATTGAAAAACTCCTTGTATATGTACTAGCCACTCAATTTTTCTTTCTGTGAACTGTCAATCCTTCTCTCTTCCCCCCTCTTTCCTGTTAGGTTTCCCATATTTTCTTATTGATTTGTAGGGGTTGTGTGAGTATTTGAGTGACGAATACCTTGTTGGTTTTAGATAAGGTGACTATATGCCAGATTTATGCCCATTGTCCTGAGTTAATAGGACCTTCTTTTGCATTCAGATATGTTCTTAAGTTTAGATGTTGCAAATACCTTCTCCCAGGCTGTGACTCTTCTCTTGATGTCATCATTGGTGATTTAACAGTTAAATCCATTAACTTATTGCCTTATGGTTTGTGCTTTTGTGGTCCTCTAAAGAAGTCTCTTTTTTAAACCCAGTTTTGTGTTGTTGTACATGTAGATTTTTCTGGCCATCTGCTATTTCAGACAATGCCATATTGACCATCCTTTGACACTTCATTGTTCAAATGTGTGAGATATTCTCTAAGTTATTTATCTATGTGGCTGAGACTGCTATGTACTAAACAATTCCTGTTTTCTTTTCTTTTCCTCTGTACACACTGTGGCTGGTATACATTCCACAGATTCTGTTACAGTTGTTAACTGAGTGCTATATGACTGGCTTCTGGCCAGTAGAAGGTGGGTAAAAATGATACATGATGTTTCCAGTACTGGCTCATGAAAACTTCCCATAGAGGATCCTCCAGTGTTTCTCTCTCCTCTCCTGCTTTCTGGTTACACACAGAGGATGCAGTGGAGAACTACAGTCTGGGTGATGGTGGTGCCACCAGAGGGAAACACCTTGGGACCTGAAATCAGTAGATGGAAGGCCATCCCTGAATACTAGATTAGGATTTATGTGAGCAGAGAAAAAAATGTTCTGTTCAGCTACTGATGTTTTGAGGTTTTTTACACTAGTGTATTAAGTTCCTAGGGCTGCCATAAAAAACAAACAAACAAACAAACCAAGAAAAACAAAAAAAAACCCCACAGACTGGGTGGCTTGAACAACAGAAACTTATTTTCCCACAATTTTGGAGGCTAAAATTGCAAAATCAAGGTGTTGGCATAAGTTTGGTTTTTTCTGAAACCTTTCTCCTTGGCTTGTATATGGCTGCCTTCTCACTGTATCCTCATATGGCCTTTCCTCTGTGCATGTACATCCCTGGCATCTCTCAGTGTGTGTCCAAATTTCCTTTTCTTACAAGGACATTAGTCAGATTGGATTAGGGTGATCTATACAGCCTCATTTAACATAAATTACTTCTTTAAAGAACCTTTCTTCAAATAAAGTTACATTCTGAGGTACTGACGATTAGGGCTTCAACATATAAATTTTGAGGGGGATGCAATTCCATACATATCAAGCAGCTAGCAGTATTTACCTTGACCAGTATTACCAAGTAGTGGCATTGCTAGATCCTGGGACCTTTGTAAGATATTGCAAAATTGCTCTCCAAAATACGAATATTAACTTACACTCTTAGCCTTTGTGCATAATAATTCTTATCTTTACATTTTTGCCTTCATTTTGTTTTGTCAGAATTTTCCATTTCCTCCAATCTGTTGGGTATGAAATGGGTATATTTTTTTCCTGTCCCTTTACTTTCTACTTTTATGAAGCATTTTCTTTTCACTATATAATAGCCAAAATTTTATTGATTCTCATTTATTCAGTTTGAGATCCTTTGTCTTTTAATTAGCAAAGTTTAAATCATTTACATTTATTACAATCATAGTTTTAATAGACTTACTAATGCTATTTCATTACCTACACTTTTGCTTTGTTTTTCCTCTTTCTCTTATTTTCCCCTTTTTGTCCCTATTCCAATCAATCTCCCAACCACCATTTTGGAAATGTTTGGATTGTTATTCCAATTATTATGTACTCATTTTTCCTGTTTTGTGTGTGTGTGTGTGTGTGTGTGTGTGTGTGTGTGTGTACCTCTGCATGCACATGTTGGTAATTGCATGTAGAGACACCGGTTATTTACTCAGACTTATTTCCCATATCATATAATTTCCTCTTGCATTTAGTTCTCTTTTTCTTGAAATATATCCTTCGCATGTGTTTTCAGACTGTTTTTATGTGATAAACAATTTTGGGTCTCATAACTATAATAAAATCTTTATTTTGCTCTTGTAAGTAAACAATAATTTATTTGACTATAATATTCTAGTTTCACAGTTTTTTTTTTCTTTTAACACCAAAAAATGTCTCTCCACTGTACTTTTGCAACCAGGGATGCTACTGAGAAGTTTTATGTTAATCTGCTTCTTGTTTCTTAGGTAGGCGATAGCCTTTATTCTCTGGAAGCTTTCAGAATATTTATTTTCTTTGATGTTCTTAAATGTTCTTATTTATGTTTCTAGGTGTGGCTTATTGTTTTTCTATACTTGTTATTCTATGAGACCTTGCAATCTCAGATATTATGTACTTCTTTAATTTTAGTAAATTCTGGGCCATTATTTCTTCAAATATTTTGATTACTTTGCTCTTTTTTTTTTCCTCTTGGGATTTCGGTTTTATGAATGCTGATACTTCAGCTTCTCGTCTCCATATTCCTTACTATTATCTTATCCTTTCTCACTCTCTTTATTCTTCTCTGATGTCTGACATATCCTTTACCTTGGCCTTCCAAATTCCTAACTCATACTTCAGTACCACTCAGCTGCACATCTAATCCATTAAGCACATTAAAATCAATATATTTTCATATCCCGTATCTATAATTGATTATTCTTTATAACAACTTTTCCTTATATATTTTCAATATTTTTATTTGATAATATTTATTTTGGCTTTAAATTTTGTGTTTTGCTGCATTATGACAAAAATAATCAAAAAAGTATACAGATTGGAAAGGAAGAAGTAAAACTCCCCTTTTATATAAAGGACATGATTATCTATACAGAAAATCCTAAATAATCTACCAAGAAGACTACTAGAACTAGTAAGTGAGTTTTTCAAGGTTGCAAGACACAAGGTCAATATACAAAAAGAAAAGAATATATATAATACACACATATATATGTCTATATACTAGCAATGAACAATCAGCAACTTAAAATTTTAAAAATACCATATGAAATTGCATCAAAATATTTAAAATATTTAGGGATAAATTTGACAAAAGTGTGTACAACTTGAAAACTACAGAACATTACTACAAAAAATTAAAGAAGAATGAAATATAAGAGAGATATAATATGTTCCTGAATTGGAAATATCAATACTGTTAATATGTCATTTCTTTTCAAATTAATCTATAGATTCAATGCAATCCCAATCAAAATCATATCAAACTTACTTGTAGAAATTTAAAAATTGATTCTAAAATTTATATGGAAAAATATAAAGTATTTAGAATTGTCAAAATAGCTTTGAAAAAGAAGAACAATATTGGCAGACTTACACTAGCTGATTTTGGTCTTATTACAAAGCTACAGGAATCAAGATAATAAGATTTGGCATAAAAAGAGGCATATTTATCAATGGAATAGAAGAGAGTCTAGAAAGAAACACACACATCTATGATCAAATAATTTTTGGCAAAGATATCAAGGAAATTCAGAGTAGAATAATAATCTTTTCAACAAATGATACTGGAACAATTAATCATATGTAAAAAATCAACTGTAACCTTACCTCACACATAATATATATAAAACTGAACTCAGAATGGATTTTAAATGTAAAACCCCAAATTATAAAACTTCTATAAGAAAACAAGAGAAAATCTTAGTAACTTGGAAATTGGCAAAGGTTTCTTAAATACTACACCAAAAGCAAGATGTGAAAAAAATAAATATATAAATTAGACTTAACTTGAAAATTTTTTGAAGTTTGCTCCTCAAAACCATTGTTACAAAAATGAAAAGGCAACACACTGTTGCAAAAAAAAATAGAAAAGCAAAATACATATCTGACAAAGAACCTGTATCTAGAATATATAATGAATTCTTACAATTTGATAGGAAGACAACCCAATTTTTTAAATAGTCAAAAGATCTGAACAGATAGTTCAACAAAGAAGTTATACAGATAGGAAATAAGCACGTGAAAATATGCTCAACATCATTAATCATTAGAGAAATGTCAATTAAATCACAATGGGATAATGGTAGATACCCCCTAGAGTGAATAAAATTCAGGAGGCTGTCCATATCCATGTTCTGGTGAGGATGTAGAGCAAGTGAAATTCTCATGCACTGCTGGAAAAAATGTAAAATGGTACAGCTACTCTGAAAAACACTTTCACAGTTTCTTAAAAAGTTAAACATATACCTACAATACATTCAACCATCCCACTCCTAGGTATTATTGACCCAACAGATATAAAAGAATGACTTGTATATTAATCTTCATAGCAGCTTTATTTGTAATAGCAAAAATCAAGAACCACCCAAAAGTTCATCAGCAGGTGAATGAATAAACAAGTTGTGTTATTGCTATACAGTGAAATACTACTTATCAATAAAAAGGAATGAACTATTGACATACACAACAGCATGAATGAACTTAAAATAATATGCTCAGTGAACCAAGCCAAACACAAAACAGTGTATTGCAAAATTCCATTTATATAAAATTCTAGAAAACATAAACTGTAGTGACAGAAATCAGACCAGTGGTGGCTTGGGGACAGATGGTAGAAAAGGAATAGTGAGGGAAGCAATGAGGAAATTCTTGAGGGTGATAGAAATGTCCTTTGTCTTGATTCTGGTGATGGTATCATGGGTGTATAAATATGTCAAAACTCATCAAATTGTACGCTTTAAATAGTAGTTTATTGTACACCAATAATGCTGTTCAATAAAGCTGAAAAACAAAACAGGACAAATTTTAAAAATAACAGTTATAAGGCAATAGCATGTGTAAAGCCAAGACTCTTTTCCGCTCAGGGCATTTGCTAGTTTGATTTGCAAATATTTTTTCCCAGTCTGTGGTGTGTGTTTTTATTCTTTTAATAGTGCCTTTCAAAGCATAGAAATTCTTAATTTCAGTGGACTCCGATTCACTATTTTTTTTTTTCTTTTCTGGAATGTACTTTTGGTTTCATGACTGTGAACTCTTTGTCTAATCCAAGGTTGCAAGCTTTTTTATCCAAAGTTTTCTTCCGGAAGTTTTATAGTTTTAGGTTTTACACATAGGTCTATGATTCATTTTGAGTTTTATTTTTGTATCTGGCTTGAGGTTGGATCAAAGTACATGCTTTTGTATATGTTATCAAGTTCCCTAGCACAATTTAGGGAATTTAGGGCATTTAGTCTATTACTAATGCTGCATAGATGAATATAGATAGATAGACAGATATGTATATATAGACTTAGATACAGATATAGATATATAATTTCCTAAGTAAGTGTGCTGGCTGAGAGGATAAATATTTTAGCAGATTATACTATGTGTTTCAGACCATGAGTGTGGGTTGTGTCAGTCAGGGTCCCAGAGGGAAACAGAAGTTACAATTTGATAAGATTTTTATGAGAATTTAATAAAGGGACACTTAGTACAAGTGTAGGCAACATTAATGGAAAAAACAAGGGGGCCAGAGACTAGCAACAGTGGGCAACATTTACCAATCCCAAGTCTAAAGAAGTAATGAGAGAAAATAGTGTCCAGTGTCTAATGTGAACTGGAACCAGGGAAGAAGGACTTCCTGACAAAAGGTGTGCAGCAACTGCTACAACTGAGATCCTGAAGCAGAAGCGAGTGGGCAAGAATACTGCCCAACCTCTCCCTCTTCCCCACAGCTTCTGATGCTGAATCCAACAAGAGGCCAGAGTACCAGAAAGCCCAGATGACACAGTCCATATGGTAATGTTCACAGCCCCCCTACTACTCCCAGAGAAAGACAGAACAGAAGATTGAGAACTTAATCAAATTTAAATATGGCTCCAACAGAAAAAAGAAGAAAAATTAATAAACCCAAAAATTGGTTCTTTGAAAATGTCAGCAAAATTGATGAATCTTTAGCTAGATTGATCAAAAAAAAAAAAAAAAAAAAAAAAAAAAAAAAGAGAGAACACTCAAAATACGAAAATCAGGACTGAAAGAGAGGAGCTTACTACTTAATGAAATTAAAAGTATATAAAGGAATACTATAAACAATTGTATGGTTAGATACCCTAGATGAGATAGACAAATTCCTAGAGAGACACAAGTCACCTAAAGTGACTCAAGAGGAAATAGAAATTAATGAAAGGATTAAAATGATAGGTAAAATCAAAAGTTGGGTTTTTGAAAAGATCAACAAAATAAAACTCTACCTAATCTGACCAAGAGAAAAGGAGGAAGACTCAAGTCACTAAAATCAGAAATGAAAGAAGGGACATCACTACTGACCTTACAGAAATAAAAGAAATTATAAGGGAATACTATGAACAACTGTATGCAGCAAATGACTTATGTAAAATAAACAACTTTCTAGAAAGACACAACCTACCAAAACTGACTCAAGAAAAACTAAAAAATTCAGATAGACCCATGACAAATAAAGAGATTGAATTAGTAACAACAGCAACAAAAGTCCCATAGAAGAAAGCCCAGGACCAGATGGCTTCACTGGTGAAGATTATCAAACAAAAAGTATTAAGTAAAAATTAATATTAATTATTCAATAACTTTTCCCAAAAAAATGGAAGAAAAGGGAACACTTCTCAACTCATTTTAGAGGCCAGTATTATCCTGATACCAAAACCAGACATGGTCATCACAAGAAAACTACAGAATAATATCTCTTATGAGTATAGATACAAAAATCCTCAGCAAAATATTAGCAAGTTGAATGAATCTGGCAATCTGTAAAAAGAATTCTGTACCATGACTGAATTAGTCAGGGTTCTCCAGAGAAATAGAATGGGCCAAAAAACGTGAAGATATTTGTCTCATGTCAATGCTCACCAAAGAGTGATCTCAGCAGAGGGGAATTTTAATAATCATATTGATAAGGTGACCCATTCTGGGGATACCAGTCAGCCTCTTTCCCCAGCCACCCCTGTCATTGCCCAATGGGCTTATGAACAAAGTGGCCCTGGTGCCAGGGATGGTGGTTACACATGGCTCAGCAACATGGACTTCCACTCACCAAGGCCAACCTGGCTACAGACACTGCTGAGGGCCCAGTCTTCCAGTAGCAGGGACCAACATTGATTCCTGGTATAGCACCACTGCTTGGGGTGATCAGCCTGCCACCTGGTAGCAGGTTGATTACCTTAGACCACTTCAATCAATGGAAGGGGCAGCATTTTGTTCTTATTGGAATAGACACTTACTCTGGACACATGTATTTGCCTTCTCTGCACACAATACTTTCTGCCCAAACTACCATCTGTGGACTTAACAGAATGCCTTACCCACTGTCATGGTGTTCCACACAGGATCGCTTCTGATCAAGGAACTCACTTCACAGAAAGTGGGTCCATGCTCATGGAACTCACTAATCTTACCATGTTCCTCATCTGGTTTGACAGAACAATGGAATCACCTTTTGAAGACTTAGTTACACCACCAGCTAGGTGGTAATATTGGGTTGGCCGAAAAGTTTGTTCGGGTTTTGCGTAAGATGTTATGGGAAAACCTGAATGAACTTTTTAGCCAACCCAATACCTTGCAGGGCTAAGTTAAAGTTCTCCAAAAGGCAGTAAATAGTCTGAATCACCTACAAATATACAGTGATATTTCTCCCATAACCAAAATTCACGGGTCCAGGAATCAAAAGTTAGAGAGAGAGAGAGATAAATTTCCTAGCCACCAATTTTTCCAATTATGTTCCTTCCAAGTCCCTGACCATCCAGCCAAACCACTGGCCACAACCCATGAATCAGTATAAATTTGTACATCTGGCCATTTTTCCTTCCAGGTAAAGTGAGTAATTGAGTATACTGCTTGAAGTTCTGCCTACTGGAAAGATTTCCCTTTATGACTGTCCTTCAGAGATGTTCCAGAAAGGGGCAAAACTGATAACTGTCTGCTCTTGGGTGGTACCTGCTTAGTGTGTGGAATCATCTGTAAACCAGGCCTAAGTTGTCTCTTCCTCTTTCAGCTGATCATAGGGAACTCTCCATGAGGCCCTAGGTATAGGCTTGGAGTGAGAAGGCATTATAGGAGGAGTGGGGAGCATGGGCCTTTGGGCCACTTATAGATGTAACTTGCTTGTGCCTTCAAGGCCTGCTCAAGCTCAATCATATATATATATATATATATATATATATATATATATATATATATATATATATATATATATATATATGTATGTATGTATGTATATGTGAGTGTGTGTGCATATATACATATACACGCACACATATATACACACACATATACATACATATATATATATTTATTTATATATATAATCTTCCATTTGATGATGGAATGCTGCTGTGCATGCCCAACCTCATGGCTTGGTGGGTCAGATAACATCCAGTTCCTCATGGGCAGCCTAGCTCACATGGTAACTTTGTGGTTCATGTATAAGCATCCAGTCTCTACTAAGGCCAAGTAGCAGGCCAAGAGCTGCTGCTCAAAAGGAGAGCTGTTATCTGCAGAGGATGGCAGGGTTTTGCTCAAAAATGGTAAGGGTCTGCACTTCAATTACCCAAAGGTCCTGCCAGAGGCCCCAAACTACATCTCTATCTGTCACTAACCTTTCAAGGTCTATTGGGCCTCATGAATCATATAGCCTATGGTAGAGCAGCTTGTACAGCAGCCTGGACCTATTGTAGAGCCTTCTCCTCTTCTGAGCCCCTCTCAACACTAGCTGTGATCTTAGACTTCCAGCCTCCAGAAACTGTGAGAAAATAAATTTCTATTGTTTAAGATACTAAGTCTGTTGTATTTTGTTATGGTAGCCTGAGCGAACAAAGACAAATTTTGGTACCAGGAGTTAGGTGCTGCTATAAAAAATACCTGAAAATGTGGAAATGGCTTTGGAACTGGGAAATTGGTAGAGAGTAGAAAAGTTTTGAGGTGCATCGTAGAAATATGGATGTTACAGGTGATTCTGGTGAGGACTCAGATGGAAATGAGGAACCTGTTATTAGAAACTGAAGGAAAGGTGATTCTTTTTATAAAATGGCAAAGAACTTGGCAGAACAGTGTTCTGGTGTTTTGTGGAAGGTAGAACTGGAGAGTGATACAACTGCATATTTAGCTGAGGATATTGTTAAGCAAAATATTGAAGGAGTGGCTTGGTTCTTCCTGACTGTTTATAGTAAAATGTGAAAAGAGAGAGATAAATCACTTTGCCTCTCTCTCCTCCATGTAAGGACACAGTGGGATAGTGGCCACCTGGAACCCAGGAAGAGAAACCTTACCAGAACCTGACTGTGCTTGCACTCTGATTTTATACTTCCAGAACTGTACCCAGTCACCCAGTCCATGTTGTTTTTTTTATGACAGCCTGAGCAAACTAATACAATGACCGATTGAGATTTATCCCAGGAGTGCAAGATTGGCTTCACATTCAAAAATCAAATAATATAATACATCACATCGATACAATAAAGGACAAAAACCACATGAGTATCTCAGTAGATGAGGAAAAAGTACTTGACAAAATTCAGCAACCTTCACAATGAAAACATTCAGCATCTAGAAATAAAAGGAAACTTCCTCTACCTGATAACTTTACACTTAATGAGGAAAGACTGTATGCTTTCCCAAGAGAAAGATGTTTGGTCTCACCACTTGTATTCAGCATTGTACTGAAATTTCTAGCCAGGGCAATTAGGAAACAAAATGAAATAAAAAGCATCCAGACTGGGAAAAAGTAAAACAGTTTTGGTTTGTAGATGACATGATCATGTCTATAGAAAGCCATAATGAAGTCTTAAGAATTCATTAAAAAATCTATTAGAATAAATAAATAAATTCAGCAAGTCATTGCTCTCCAAATTGATCTACAGATTCAATTGAATCTCTATCAAAATTCTACCCACCTTTTTGGAAGAGATTGACAAATTTCTCCTAAAATTCATATGAAAATGCAAGGGATCCAGAATAGCCAAAACAACCTTGAAAAGAAAAACAAGTTTGGAAGATTCATACTTTCTGATTTTAAACTTATTACAGAGCTACAATAGTCAAGACAGTGTGTTTCTGCTATAAGGATAGATGCATAAGTCAGTGGAAAAGAATTGAGAGTCCAGAAATAAGCCCATATGTTTATGGTCAACTGATCTTGAACAAAGATGCTAAGATCATTCAGTGGGGAAAGAATAGTCTTTTCTACAAATGTTGCTGGGACAATTGTATATCCAGATGCAAAAGAATGAAGTTGGACTCCTGCCTCACACCATATACAATAATTAACTCAAAATCAATTAAAACCTAAATGTAAATGCTAACATGATAAATCTCTTAAAGAAAACATAGGGTAAATCTTCATGACCTTGGATTTGGCAATGGTTTCTTAGCTATAACATCCAAACCACAGGCAACCAAAGAAAAAATAGATACATTGGACTTCATCAAAAGCAACAAGTTTTGTGTTTCAAAGGACACTATCAATAAAGTATAACAATAGCCCATAAAGATTCAGGAAATATTTGTAAATCATATATCTCACAAGTATTTATTATCCAAAATATGCAAAGAACTCTCATAATTCAACAAAAAAGATAAATAACTCAATTTAAAAATGGGCAAAGCATTTGAATAGATATTTCTCTAAAGAAAATATACAAGTGCCCAATAAGAACATGAAATGATACTCAGCATCATTGGTCATTAGGGAAATGCAAATCAAAACCACTATGAGATATCACTTCACACCCACTAGACTAGCTATAATCAAAGTGGAAAATACCAAGTTTTGGAGGATGTGGAGAAATTGCAACCCTCAAATGTTACTGATGAAAATGTAAACTGGTAGAGCCATTTTAGAAAAGAGTTTGGCATTTCTTCAAGAAGTTAAATCATAGAGTTACCATATGACCCAACATTCCATTTCTAGCTATAATATATACTCAAGAAAATTGAAAACATATATTCACATAAAAGCTTGTAAATCAGTGTTCATAGCAGCATTATTCATAATAACCAAAAGTAGAAACAGCCCAAACATCCAGCAATTGATGAATGTATAAACAGAATGTGGTATACCCATACAATGGAATATTATACAGCAGTAAAAAAGAATGAACTACTGATACATTATGTCACAATATGGACAAAACTTGAAAACATGTCCAGTGAAAGAAGCCAGACACAAAATGCAAGATATATATATATATATATATATATATTTTTTTAATTTTATTTATTTATTTATTTTTGGCTGCATTGGGTCTGTTGCTGCGTGCCAGCTTTCTCTAGTTGTGGCGAGCGGGGGCTACTCTTTGTCGTGGTGTGTGGGGTTCTCATTGCAGTGGCTTCTCTTGTTGTGGAGCACGGGCTCTAAGCATGTGGGCTTCAGTAGTTGTGGCACACGGGCTTAGTAGTTGTGGCTTGTGGGCTCTAGAGTGCAGGCTCTGCAGTTGCAGCGCACTGGCTTAGTTGCTCCGCAGCATGTGGGATCTTCCTGGACCAGGGCTCAAACCCGTGTCCCCTGCATTGACAGGCAGATTCTTAATCACTGCACCACCAGGGAAGTTCCGCAACATATTTTATGATTCTGTATATATGAACTGTCCAGAATAGGCATAGCCATAATGCCAGGAAGATGATTAATGGTTGCCAGAGGCTCAGGTGAGGAGAGAGTAGGAAGTGACTACTAATGGGTCTGAGATTCCTTTGTGGGGTGAGAAAAATGTTGTGGAAGTAGATAATGGTGATGACTACATAACCTTGTGAATATACTTTTAAAAACCCCAGTCAATTGTACACTTACGGGTACATTTTTTGGTACGTGAAATATCTCTCTATCTTAAAAACATGGTACTCTCTGTATTGGTATAACCACATAATACGACTTAATAAGCTCATCCTAGGAAACATGAGTGGAATCTGGGCTTATGGTGCTCTTTCTTGGTGCTCTGTTATTAATCAGTCGGGTTAAGCTGCTCCTGTCGTGTTCAAGGATCTCAGAGATAAAGGCTCCACTCCATCCAAGTGGTTATTACTGCCACCAGCCCACCATCTCTCGGCAGGGCTCTAAGGCTTAGGAGTGTGGTCAACTCCTTTGCCCTCTGGTGCCAGTGTCTTGGGAGCATGCCCATGGTGGTGACTGAAAGGACAGAGACTACTCCCACAGTGATGAAGTACCTCATTTTTATGGGGCAGCGTGGGAGCCTCCTCTGAGCCTGGGTCAGTTGACTCTCCTGGAGGAAACTGAGTGAGTGCTACATCCTCATTTTTATAGCACAGACCCCCGAATGATATCTGTCTGACCTAAATGCTGCTACTCATCTCAGTCAGACTAAAACTTTCTGCCCACACTCCCATAACAGATCAGGGCCACAGAAAAGCGCTGTTACTGTTGGGAATATTTAGTACCCTCATGTATGGCTGTGTAGAAAGAAGGAAGGGAGTCCCTACGGGTCCCAGCCCACTGTGCAGATACTTATCTTTGGTTTTGGCTTCTGGAACAATCTCTGAAATGAATAATCCTGCATATCCAGGTATTTTAAGCTTCTAATAGGAGAGGAGACAATTTTCTCTTTATTTGGGGGAAATCAGAGTTGGAGTAATATCCTGAGTTCTTTTAAAAGTATTTCTCTTCAGGGACTAACCTAAATTACAAAACAGAATCAAAGATTCAGAACACCATCAGAACTTACAGATTTTACTTCCCACTGAAGCAAACTTATTTATTCTCAGTTTTCAAGTTTTCTTACCCTGTCTTTTCTTCCACAGACCTTCATCTTTTCTGGATTCTTCCTATTCAAAGATTTTCTTCTTTCTCATCTCTAAAATAAAAAAGAAACAAGGAGTCTTAAATGACTTACTTGCTGCTGTTGTTGATCTCTGGCCTCTTCCCTCTTTCAGCATTGTATTTTTGAAGCATGAATCTGTGAAATTAACTTTAGTCTCAATGACTCATTATACTTACCTTCCTCTCAAAAATGATGTAAAAATGAGCACCTTATGAGTAATGCTTACAGGAAAAAGAGTAAGTTACCTAGATAGTAAATGATCATTTAGGTAAAAAATTGTTACTCAAAATGCCCTCAGATGTATTGAACTATTTATTTAGATGTCATTATGCTGTCTTAGAAAGAACTTCATTGTAAGGTGCCCCAACAAATGTCAGGCAAAGCTTTTCAGAGCAAAGCTTTTCAGAATATCTATCTTAGCTCAACCAAGACTCCATGGGTCACTTTCAGAGTAAGTAAACAACTGAGTCAGAAATAATTGGCCATAAAGAATTCTAATTCAAACTAATTAAAATGTGTAAGCTATGAAGCAGTTGCCTTCAAGATGGTTTTTAAAAAAAGAGGTGGGGGGGGGGGCTTCCCTGGGGGTGCAGTGGTTGACAGT
>NW_006792596.1:1136733-1145060 GCF_000442215.2 Lipotes vexillifer
CCGTGAGCCATGGCCGCTGAGCCTGTGCATCCGGAGCCTGTGCTCCGCAATGGGAGAGGCCACAACAGTGAGAGGCCCGCGGCAAAAAAAAAAAAAAAAAAAAAAAAAAAAAAAAGAGGTGGGGGAGGAGCTTCAAGATGGCGGAAGAGTAAGACACGGAGACAGCCTTCCTCCCCACAAATACATCAGAAATACGTCTACGTGGGGAACAACTCCTACAGAACACCTACTGAACGCTGGCAGAAGACCTCAGACTTCCGAAAAGGCAAGAAACTCCCCAGGTACCTGGGTAGGGCAAAAGAAAAAAGAACAAACAGAGAAAAAAGAATAGGGCTGGGACCTGCACCAGGGGGAGGGAGCCGTGAGGGAGGAAAGGTTTCCACACACTAGGAAGCCCCTTCGCGGGCGGAGACTGCGGGTGGCGGAGGGGGGAAGTTTTGGAGACACAGAGGAGGGCACAGCAACAGGGGTGCGGAGGGCAAGGCGGAGAGATTCCCGCACAGAGGATCGGTGCCGACCGGAGCTCACCAGCCCGAGAGGCTTGTCTGCTCACCCGCCGGGGCGGGCGGGGGCTGGGAGCTGAGGCTCGGGCTTCGGAGGTCGGATCCCAGGGAGAGGACTGGGGTTGGCTGCGTGAACACAGCCTGCAGGGGGCTAGTGCGCCACGGCTCGCCGGGAGGGAGTCCAGGGAAAAGTCTGGACATGCCGAAGAGGCAAGAGACTTTTTCTTGCCTCTTTGTTTCCTGGTGCGTGAGGAGAGGGGATTAAGAGCGCCGCTTAAAGGAGCTCCAGAGACAGGCGCGAGCCGCGGCTAAAAGCGCGGACCCCAGAGACGGGCAGGAGACGCTAAGACCTCTGCTGCCGCCACCAAGAATCATGTGTGCAAGCACAGGTCACTCTCCACACCTCCTCTCCCGGGAGCCTGTGCAGCCCGACACTAACAGGGTTCTGTGATCCAGGGACAACCTCCCCGTGAGAACGCATGGCGCGCCTCAGGCTGGGGCAACAGTCACACCGGCCTCTGCCGCCGCAGGCTCTCCCCGCGTCCGTACTCCTCCCTCCCCCCGGCCTGAGTGAGCCAGAGCCCCCGAATCAGCGGCTCTTTTAACCCAGTCCTGTCTGAAGGAAGAACAGACGCCCTCAGGCGACCTAAACGCAGAGGCGAGTCCAAATCCAAAGCTGAACCCCAGAAGCTGTGCGAACAAAGGAGAGAAAGGGAAATCCCTCCCAGCAGCCTCAGGAGCAGCGGAATAAATCTGCACAATCAACTTGATGTACCCTGCACCTGTGGAATACCTGAATAGACAACGAATCATCCCAAATTGAGGAGGTGGACTTTGGGAGCAACGGTATATATATATTTTTTCCCTTTTTCTCTTATTGTGAGTGTGTATGTGTATGCTCCTGTGTGGAATTTTGTCTGTATAGCTTTGCTTTTACCATTTGTCCTAGGGTTCTGTCTGTAAGGTTTTTTTTTTTTTAGTATAGTTTTTAGCACTTGTTATCATTGGTGGATTTGTTTTTTTTGGTTTGGTTGCTCTCTTCTTTCTTTCTTTCCTTTTTTTTATTAAAAATTTTTTTTAATAATTATTTTTTATTTTAATAACTTTTATTTTACTTTATTTTATTTTATTTTATCTTCTTTCTTTCTTTCTTTCTTTCTTTCTTTCTTTCTTTCTTTCTTTCCTTTTCTCCCTTTTATTCTGAGCCGTGTGGATGACAGGCTCTTGGTGCTCCAGCCGGGCGTCAGGGCTGTGCCTCTGAGGTGGGAGTGCCAAGTTCAGGACACTGGTCCACTGGAGACCTCCCAGCTCCATGTAATATCAAATGGTGAAAATCTCCCAGAGATCTCCATTTCAGTGCCAAGACCCAGCTCCACTCAATGACCAGCAAGCTACAGTGCTGGACACCCTATGCCAAACCGTATTAACAAATTGAAGGAGAAAAACCATATGATCATCTCAATAGATGCAGAGAAAGCTTTCGACAAAATTCAACACCCATTAATGATAAAAACCCTCCAGAAAGTAGGCATAGAGGGAACTTTCCTCAACATAATAAAGGCCATATATGACAAACCCACAGCCAACATCGTCCTCAATGGTGAAAAACTGAAAGCATTTCCACTAAGATCAAGAAAAAGACAAGGTTGCTCACTCTCACCACTATTATTCAACATAGTTTTGGAAGTTCTAGCCACTGCAATCAGAGAAGAAAAAGTGATAAAAGGAATCCAAGTTGGAAAAGAAGAAGTAAAGCTGTCACTGTTTGCAGATGACATGATACTATACATAGAGAATCCTAAAGATGCTACCAGAAAACTACTAGAGCTGATCAATGAATTTGGTAAAGTAGCAGGATACAAAATTAATGCACAGAAATCTCTGGCATTCCTATACACTAATGATGAAAAATCTGAAAGTGAAATCAAGAAAACACTCCCATTTACCATTGCAACAAAAAGAATAAAATATCTAGGAATAAACCTACCTAAGGAGACAAAAGACCTGTATGCAGAAAATTATAAGACACTGATGAAAGAAATTAAAGATGATACAAACAGATGGAGAGATATACCATGTTCTTGGATTGGAAGAATCAACATTGTGAAAATGACTCTACTACCCAAAGCAATCTATAGATTCAATGCAATCCCTATCAAACTACCACTGGCATTTTTCACAGAACTAGAACAACAAATTTCACACTTTATATGGAAACACAAAAGACCCTGAATAGCCAAAGCAATCTTGAGAAAGAAAAATGGAGCTGGAGGAATCAGGTTCCCTGACTTCAGACTATACTACAAGGCTACAGTAATCAAGACAGTATGGTACTGGCACAAAAACAGAAATTTAGATCAATGGAACAGGATAGAAAGCCCACAGATAAACCCACGTGCATATGGTGACCTTATCTTTGATAAAGGAGGCAAGAATATACAGTGGAGAAAAGACAGCCTCTTCAATAAGTGGTGTTGGGAAAACTGGACAGCTACATATAAAAGAATGAAATTAGAACACTCCCTAACATCATACACAAAAATAAACTCAGAATGGATTAAAGACCTAAATGTAAGGCCAGACACTATCAAACTCTTAGAGGAAAACATAGGCAGAACACTCTATGACATAAATCACAGCAAGATCCTTTTTGACCCACCTCCTAGAGAAATGGAAATAAAAACAAAAATAAACAAATGGGACCTAATGAAACTTCAAAGCTTTTGCACAGCAAAGGAAACCATAAACAAGACCAAAAGACGACCCTCAGAATGGGAGAAAATATTTGCAAATGAAGCAACTGACAAAGGATTCATCTCCAAAATTTACAAGCAGGTCAATATCAAAAAAAAAAAAAAAAAACAAACAACCCAATCCAAAAATGGGCAGAAGACCTAAATAGACATTTCTCCAAAGAAGATATACAGATTGCCAACAAACACATGAAAGAATGCTCAACATCATTAATCATTAGTGAAACGCAAATCAAAACTACAATGAGGTATCATCTCACACCAGTCAGAATGGCCATCATTAATGTACAAAGAATAAATGCTGGAGAGGGTGTGGAGAAAAGGGAACCCTCTTGCACTGTTGGTGGAAATGTGAATTGATACAGCCACTATGGAGAACAGTATGGAGGTTCCTTAAAAAACTACAAATAGAACTACCATACAACCCAGCAATCCCACTACTCGGCATATACCCTGAGAAAAGCATAATTCTAAAGAGTCATGTACCAAAGTGTTCACTGCAGCTCTATTTACAATAGCCAGAACATGGAAGCAACCCAAGTGTCCATCAACATATGAATGGATACAGAAGATGTGGCACATATATACAATGGAATATTACTCAGCCATAAAAAGAAATGAAATGAAAGTTATTTGTAGTGAGCTGTATGGACCTAGAGTCTGTCATACGGAGTGAAGTAAGTCAGAAAGAGAAAAACAAATACCGTATGCTAACACATATGTATGGAATCTAAAAAAAAAAAAAAGTCATGAAGAACCTAGGAGCAAGATGGAATAAAGACACAGACCTACTAGAGAATGGACTTGAAGATACGGGGAGGGGGATGGGTAAGCTGGGAGAAAGTGAGAGAGTGGCGTGGACATATATACACTACCTAATGTAAAATAGATAGCTAGTGGGAAGCAGCCGCATAGCACAGAGAGATCAGCTTGGTGCTTTGTAACCACCTGGAGGGGTGGGCTAGGGAGAGTGGGAGGGAGGGAGACGCAAGAGGGAAGAGATATGGGGACATATGTGTATGTATAACTGATTCACTTTGTTATAAAGCAGAAACTAACACACCATTGTAACGCAATTATACTCCAATAAAGATGTTTAAAAAAGAAAAGAGGTGTACTTCACCTATTTATTTTTACTTTTAAAAAAGAGCTTTGGATCATTGACCTCTCTTTTTTTGCGTCAAGATACATGAAAGCCATGAGAGGTGAAATCTCATTTGCACAACCAGTTCATATGTTCAGGGTCTAAGTCATTGCCTCCCTGCTGAAGTCGTTCTCATTTCTTACCATTCTTTACGGGTAGCTTCTTCCTTGTATCACAAAAGGAAACATGGTTTTCATCTGTTGATTTGTGTTTTATGAAAATTCCCCACTTTTCTCTGCCCACAACAGAGCAACTGTAGTTAAGTGTGGTCCGGTCGTAAGAAAATGAATCGATATTTCTATATATCTAGCATGGGTAGTTGGCTTAGCAGGCAACACATTGTCATTAAAATTCTCATCTATTCAAACAGATTTACTTCCCTAATTAAAGGCCAACACTTTTACATTTGAAATGACAATTCATTTTACAAAAAAGTGTTTTGCTTGGTATTTTCAAAACGCTTAGCTTTTGCCCTAAATTATAACTGCACCACAACTCATCTCACTTTCTGAAGCTTTTGCCTGCTCCATGGTTTTCTCTTTGTGAGTTCTTTAAGGATCTGGTTAATAATGCCTCCATCCCTTAAAAAGTTTAGCATCAACTAATGAACAGTGAATCATCATTGTTAACAAGTATTAACGCTAGAGTTGATTTCTGGTTTTATCCCAGGGTCAGTTCTAAATGGAACTGTATCTATATAATGCCCAAATCATCAGTTAAACAGTTCAGGAAGAAGTTGATCCTTTGGTTACATTGTCTGGATTTTTTCTTTTTATAAAATTAAATGATTGAGTCTTATAAATTGTTCATTTCAGCATTAGGAGAGTCTCATTAGTCCTAATCATTTAATTAAATATTTTTGGAGGATAATTAATGATGTTTAAGAAGGTACTGTGCTATTCTTGCTGATTCAAGTATGGCTACTCTACTAAACTGATATACAAGTAAAAGGTGAGAAAAAATGCACTGTAAAAGTTACGTATTTCAGATGTCACCAAATGAGAGTAATGGGTTCTAGTCAGTGTTCTGCTCCCTCCAATTTTGCTTTTCTAAGTTCACATCCCCCTCCCTCTTCTAGCCAAAGCACCATCATTTTTTCATTTATTTTGTGGTTTTAAACATGATAGTAGGATGGCTTTTGCAAAATACTTAGGTCAAAATTTTTTAGCTCTAAAAATGAATATAAAACACAGAAGCAATGATTGAGGTAACAGCATCTATAATGCTTCTTGAGATCTGCAGGTGTTGATGTTGTAACAGTGTAATATGAATTGTTATTAAGAGCTCTTTAATTCTCAGAGTCAGGTTTAAAGAGATTTCAATCTTTTTCTTGTGGACCCAGAATATTTAAAAAAATTCTCGAGAGAATACTACTCAGCCATAAAAAAAGAATGAAGTTCTGCCATTTGCAACAACATGGATGGACTTGGAGGGTGTTATGCTGAGTGAAATCAGTCAGACAGAGAAAGACAAATACTTTATGATACCACTTATATGTGGAATCTAAAAAATAAAACAAGCTAATGAATATAACAAAAAAGACACAAATTCACAGATATAGAGAACAAACTACTATGTATAAAATAAATAAGCTACAAGGATATATTGTAACAACACAGGGATTATAGCCAATAGTTTATAATAACTATAAATGGAATATAACCTTTAAAAATTGTGAGTCACTATGTTGTACACCTGATACATATATCATACATCAACTATACCTCAATTTTTAAAAAGACAAAAAAATTTTGCTATAATATATATCGAAAGACTTTTGAGATGTTTTCTTCTTTTTGCTGGCATTTGTGTTCCTTCTTATTTAAATAAATAAATACATATATATTGAAATTTAAATAGAGTTCTCAAAAGAGCACTCTAAGCAAAATACAATTGTTCTTTTGATGTACTTCAAAACAATAGCATGACCAAATTTTGTTATAAAAGTAATTTTTTAAATTTATGTGCTTTAAAAAATTCTCACAAGAAAACCAGCCCTTTGAGTTATTTTTTAAAAATTTAAAGAGCAGAATGCCTGAATATTTATCCAGAAATAGGCAAACTGGGGGTTTTGCTCAATTTTATTTTGCAGAGGATTAGAAATGGAGTTCAAACTACAAAAGAAAATTTTCAATATTCCAGAAAAGAACCGCTGGTACATTAAAAGAGTAGATTTGAGAAATGGCAGGAAATCAAGACTTATTAATGGGAAAATAAAAATAGAATGATTGTATTATGTTGAGTTTATATACAACTAAACCTTTAAAGTTTATAACGTACTTTTATATGTTAATTCAGTCAATTTTCACAACATCCTTGTGGGATAACTGGGGCAAAATTCTGTTTTTTACATTTGAGAAAACAAATATTGGGGGAGGCTAAATAATTTGCTCAAGGCTGCATTGCTGGTATCTTGTTGATGCCAGACTTGAATGTGTATCTTCTGATTCTTGGGAGTGATTGTTCTGTGCTTTAGAAAGGAAATCAGAGTTTTAGAGCTTCTGCTTTGCCATTAGCTGATTTCAGGGAAATCAGAAGATAAGAAAGAAAGGCACTATTTCTAATTGTTTGCTGTAAGATGAATTACTGTCCTTCTGTCTTACCATGAACATCCCAGAGGCACTTGGTCAATAAAGATACATTGGTCCACACATCTAGTTACTCCAGTCACCTGGTTCTTTTGCATTAATTTTAGTCGGGTGAAGACCAAGCCCACAAGAGAAGAGAGACCTGCTTTTAGAGCTTCATTGGATTGTCCTAAGTCACCTGTGGGGTATCATTTCTGTCTCTTCTTACCTAGTGGTTTCTCTTCATGTGCAGATAATTCTGTGGTTTGGGCTCATTCTCCGTAAGCATGGGGCTCAGCTCAACATCATGGGAAGACACAGAGCTACGTGTCCCTTCCCAACTCTAAAATGTTGAGTTTGAGAACAAAGAATTGGTGCATTGAAAAGGGAGAAATGGTCATGGAGGACAGATGTAAGACAGGTATGGGTGTTTACTTATTGGTTTACTCACCGCCCAAATCAGCACTCACACAAGCTGGGTGAATGGGAGCTCTTTTGCATAGTTACATTTACTGTACTGTCTATGGCTTTCCTCTAAGTTAGTGTATTTAAACTAGATGACAGGATTCTGGGGTGGCAAAAGTTTTTTCACTCAGCTCAGGTCATCAAAGGATGGGCTCTAGATAGGAAATGGAAGGAGTAAAGAAGCAGATCTTACTGAAAACAAAAAGTAATTTGAACAGTTATCCCAGGGGAGATACCCCTTTCCAGGGCACGTGAAACTCTCAGGGGTGCCGTGTATAGTCTGAAAAAAAAAGTAGTGTGCCAAACTTGTTCATTGTACGAACTAGAGAAAACCAAGCTTTAGCAAAGCTTTTCAGCTGAAAGAAATCTTCAGAAAACCGTGAGAAATCATCGGGGCAAGAGGCTTTAGTTAGAGAAGTTTCAGAAACCTTAAAGAAAAAGGAACTAGCCATTCCTAGAAGGAAAACAGTTTTGTAGGAAGCAGGGATTATCCCAACTCAAATGCTCATGAAAGCTGATAGCTCGAGTGACTTCTGTTTGACAAGGATATTGTCACTGTTGACAGGGATGACTGGCAGGGTGGAAAAAGAAGGGGGATAAAGCTTTGCAGAAAGGCTTCAGAGGAAATTTGACACCTTCCAAACCACAGGTGTGAAGGTAAGTGAAACCGGTAAGTAAAAGTTGGTGTTGTTTTTCAGGGTCTGACGCTCTACATACTTTTAGTTCAAAATTTAGAAGTTTGATTGGATAATGTGAGAGACGCTGGGACATGGGCAGCCAGGAATTAGGGGGTCAGAGGATTGTTCTCTGCCCCTGAAGAGACTCCTGAGGCTATTCTTGTATTGTATTCCACCGTATTCACCAGAGCTCCAGGAAGACAGGCTAGCTTCTTTCC
>NW_006792596.1:1145160-1184015 GCF_000442215.2 Lipotes vexillifer
TTTCCCTACCAGCCCAGCCTGTTTCAAATCCCAGGCTGAGATAGGCTTTCTAACTCAGCTCTCACTGGTCATTTATTGAGTGCCTGAGCTTGCTGGGTTTGGAGATATCACAATCTTTTAATATAGAATGCTTGCCTTCAAAGATTACAAAATCATCAGTGAAAACATGGGGCATAGTGAATTCAGCCTGAAGATGGATTATTCTCAAATAGAACTAACTGTAAAAAATAAAAAATGCCAAGTAAGCAGCATAAATATTAAGTTTTATAGGAGTTCAGAGATGAGAGCTATAAGTAGTTGGAGAAGCCTTTTTGGGAGAGGCAGAAGTTGAGTTACATCTTTAAGGCTGGGTAGAATTCAGACAGCCTGGGTGAGAATAGGTGGAGATGAAGGCGTGTGAAGAAATGGGGGAAGGAGTTAGAGGAATGCTTCCCAAGGGGGCAAAGAAGCTACCGGAGCAAAGGGACAAGGGATTAAATTTAATCCCTTGAGGGACTGAGAGGCCCCATCAGAGAAATCAAACATTGGTATTTGTAACAGTTATTTTTGTTTGGCTCTTGGAGCTAAGCATTTGGGTTTGCTGAGGATATAAACAATTCAGTGTTTTTAAGGGGTGGGCAGGGGAGGTACTGACCTGAAGTGGATAGTAGAATGGGCTCTGGGGGCGCCGAGCCTAGAACTGAACCCAGGTTTTGCCATTCTTTAGCAGCCTGGTTTCCAAAGAGTTCACCTCTTCTGGCCTCAGGCTCCTAATTTTTAGTTGGGGATGATCTTAGCATCTAATTCAACCAGTAGCTGTGAGGTTCAAAGGAGATATAATAAGATATTTAAATGTTTATCATAGTACTTGGCACAATAAATCTTAGCTATTATTTTAATGTTACTAAAATTATAAATAATATTAGCAACAGTAATGATAATAAAACCTCAAAGCCAAGGAACACCATGAAATTGTTAACGTGCAGGTGAGCACAGAGATCACGTGTAAAGAGTGGACCTTCAGAACCTGCTACTACTGTTTTCTGATCTCCAGGATAGATGGAGAAAAGAAAACAATAGCTTTTGTTTTCTCCGACCCTCCCACCAAGTCCAGGGGCCCGTGAGTGTTCGTGGGGATCCTGGCTTCTGCGTGGGTCCACGTTGCTTGCACTGATACTGAGGGGAAGGCCCTGTCTCACAAGGGGTATGGCTCCCGACTCAGGCCAAGATGGAGCAGAACGCTTTCTTGCATTTCCATCATGCTATGGTATGGGCACGCTCAGTAACCAGTGCCCTCTATTTGTAATTCACATGTAGTTGTTTATTTCTTGCTTCTCAGTTTAGCAGGATAAGCAAGCCGGGGCAGGCCACTTTCTAGTAGATTGTGAGAAGATAGATCTCAGCATTAGCTTGACTTGTGGGTCTGATGCGGAGAGAAGAGAGTCAAAAGGAAATATTCTTGTGGCTTTCTATATGACTGCAAGGCAGCAGGACTGTTGTTTGCTAGAGCAGCCAATTAAGAAGAGTGACATTCTGGCCACTGAATGTTAATAGGCCCAAGTGGAAGTGTGGTGACCAAAGTTGAGTCATAACTTGAGAGGAAACCAGTCTTACCCATGTTTTTTTGTTCTTTAGTGGAGACCCTTAGTAAGCTCTTCGAAGACAGTGGCTTTCTACAGAGGATAGTGATAGTAACCGTTGGCCATAGCAAATGGCTCTTCTCACTCTAGTGTCGGAACAAGAACCAATTATGAGAAGCCTGGGTTTGGCTCGCTTTTGGTGTGGTTAATGTTGGTGGGAAGGTTCCTTACAGATCTCTTCGTTTATTAATGCGTTTGGTCTAAGACAGGCTCTCAGGACCTCCTATTGCTGTGACTATATTGATCTGGCTGGCTCTGTCCAGGTTGTTAACAGAATTCAAGCCACCCTGTACCCCCGAGAGAGTCTCACCAAGCTTCCCTCTTGTCTGGTTGTGGCCATGTGAGGCATCCTCAGGTGGCTCTTTGAATATTAAGGCTGGGTGATCTTACACCATCCTTGTAGAGCACCTAAGACTTGAGGGGTTTTGTGATTTCTCTAGGTGCTTTACCAGACCACAGAAATGCAGAGGACCTCTGTTTCGATGCTAGAACCTACAGCTTTGTCCCATGTTTATTTTGGGGGATGACTGGTAACCTGAACTCTTCAAACTTCAGGGAGAGCCCGGTATCTATGCAAGGATAAATGTGCGATTGAGACCAACTCTACTATGGAGGAAATTGAGTTTTATGGGAACTGAAACAAACAATCTCTCACCCTCCTGCATCCCACAGTAAATGAAACAGTGCTCATATTGTGTTACCAGAGGCCTGGCCTCATTGTTTTTGTGATGTTACTTATCCGCTTTGCAAATATCCTCAGATCAAAATTTTCCAGGCCCGTTTATCTTTCTCATGCAAATAAATCATGCCCAGTGTTCTGTTTCAATTAGTTTACTGAATGAAGCATCATTTACAACACCTGTTGTCACTTTCCTGTTAGGAATTTGGTTCAAAAGTGAGTTCAGGGTGTAGACTGAGACCTAAGTAATTCTTTCGCTGTTCCATTGCGGAACCCCCGCTGGGAGGCTTGTAGGATAGAAACTGATACCGGCCCTTCCCAAAGGGGCCTCCTCCAGTGTGGAAGCGCCAGCACACAGGTAGACTGTTATTTCTAGGAATACTTGCACATCTCTCCTGTTGCGAGATGGCAAACTAATTTCTCTAGGAGAAACACTGGAAAATAATACCACTGGGCACTGCCTTCGTGTTTTCTACTGTGAGAGGCTGTTACATAAGCCAACCTCCAGGGATTTTCGAGGTGCTCTGTAAACCAAGTGGCAGCGGATTGATCATTCGTTACATGAATCAGATATTCATTTTCAGCAGCTAAAGTCCCTAACACCCGAAAAAACCGAACTGGTGTTCTGCTTTCCTATTAGGAGACACCTGCAGGCCACTCTGCACTTCAGAAGAAAGATCTTTGTAAAGGCTTGGGTTCCACAGTTTAAAAACTGAAACTTAAAAAATAAGACAAACAAGTGGGCTTTCTCACTCTGTTATCTAAATCAACTCAGAACTGACAAGAAGGCCAGTAGGGAAGCCTAGAGATTTTGAAAGGGAAGCCATGTACTTTGAAGGTTCTGTCCCACACTCAGGAAGGATGGCAGGAAGTACCTCTCTGAGCAGGTATTTCACATTCTAGAGCATGATGAGGACCGTTTTACTGCTGCCTCTGCTCTTGAATAAGACCTGCATGGTAAATTGTTTCTCAAGTAGGGTTTGCTTTTCCTTTTTAAATAAAAATATACTTACAGTTTTTCCTCAAAATGCTAAACAACTCTCTGAAGTAAACGTCATCTAGGTAATCTCTAGAAGAGACCTTTTGTAGTTGATTGCCCTCTGGTTCTGATGAAATAATGCATCAAAGTTAGAAAGAAAAAATCTTGACTCAAGTTTTACTAATAAGTGTTCTTAGCTAGAGGAGCTGAGGGGCGGGGAGAGGGTGGTGGTGCTGGTGGTGAATGGAGAACTACAAAGTCAAGCGTAAGATCCATCATAAGAATTCCACTCCTGTTCAATAGTTTTTTAAGGTATAAAGTTATTGTCTCTCATTATCAAGCTATTGTCTCTCAGCATCAAACCCATCCTTCTACTTCGATACTCTGCTGGATCTCTGCCAAACACATTTATTTCTCTGTTACTCCTAGTTCTCTGTTAGGCTCTGCCTATAGCGAATGCTACAGGGAGACTGTAAGCCTGGAGGAGGAGAGAGCTTCTTTTCCTTCCTGCTACCTCTGAGGCCAGTTTTGCTGGCTGTTCCCTTCAGTATCAGCCAGCAACCCCTCTTCACCCGCGCTGTGACAGTTGGTTGCAGTAGGAGCACTTGCTACCACCTTGCAGTGTTTCCAAAATTTGCAGAAGAGTCTCGGGGTAGCCCCTCAGAGACACTGTCTCGGCCGGCAGCATCTCCTTCTTAGATGTCTGGGCCAACACTGGAGGCCCCTCCACGGGCCTTAGATAGTCCAGCACCTGCCAGCTGCCACCTCCCTGTGAAAAGTATGTGTCTGCCCTCCGCAGGGCCCACCCTGCAAGGCCTGAGGCCCAGCACCATCAGAGCAGTGCTCCCGCCTCAGACATCTGAGTGAAGGATCAATTGGGGCTTTCTCTGAGGATCTGGTTTTAATAATTCCCATCTCTTCCTTTTGTTCCCCAGCCCCACAGGTGGTAACTATCCTATTTCCATGACAATTTAGTATTTCCTTTGTGCATCTTCAGTAATTCTGTACCTAGTAAATAATTCTTTGTATTCTTTATATTAAATTCTCTCTGTTGGTATAGTTTGTCTCTTGGCTGGTCCTTGACTGATAAAATAGGAGTTCTTTCCTTTATCTCACATCTGTTTCGCTTGGACATTGACTAGGTCTTACAAGGCCTACCTGGAGCTGACCTAAGAATGGTGTTCTTTGTGGGGAGTATCTTGTTATTCTTTATTCCCTGGGCCTAAAAGACCAGGGTTTAGTATCAGTTCTTATCCTGGGCTCCAAAAAGATGTGAGAGGTCTAATGACCAGCTGAGTTAGCCTTTAAGATGGAATGAGGAAAGGCTTTTCATTTTTAATTGATAGGGAAGATTTACAGACATTCCGTTTTCTCATTCTAAGTCTCTATGGAAAATTAAAATGTCGGAAGGGTTTTTTATTTTTTTACTCCAGGCATCAGATGTTATAGAAATAAAAAATCCAAAAGATTTATAGCATTTGTCAAGGGGAAAAGGTTGATGGGTTTCAGTGACATAATTGAAGTTCTCAGTGTTAGAAACACCTTTTATAAGCTGGGACAGCTAAAGGCTTGGCAAATATCCATACCCGTTAGCCGTCTGCATCACCGCTGACTGTGTGTATATGTTGAAGGATTTAATGAATCATAGACATATGATCACTGCATGGAAAAAAAAATGTGCTGTGCCCAGCACACTCTTTTCCATAAAGAAAGCATCATTGGGAGGTACAACATGTGGAAGCAGGCCACAAAAATGCAGCAAATTAGTCCTTATTATCCATTCATCCATGCAGGAAAAGTTTTAAAAGGTAATAAAGTCCTAGGTTCTTAAAATTGGCACTTTAGCCTCACTGTTTTTAGAGTAAAGTATACAGTGCTGGATAACCACTGTGTATCTAAGCATTTAGTTTAGCTTTTAGCTACCTTTCAATTCAAGAGTCATTTCAAATCATGCTGTCGCCTGTTCCCCAGTTTTCCATTGCAGGTTACCGTCCCCAACCACCTCATTAAAATAAACGAAAACAAATAGGATTATCCAAGTGAATTGTCACTAATGCTATTATAAAGTAAGAATGTTTTGGCACCATTCAATAAAGCTACAGTTCTGAGCTGTAAATGTAACCCATGGAAATTCGGATGACATCTCAACTCATTAGTTCGTCTGTTCCATATTTGTGCTTGCGCTCCGAATAAACGATAATGTCGTTCTGTACACGCACAGCATCATAAGGGTCATTGTTTTCTCTGATGAACAATGATGCAATTCTATGATTCCAATATCCTTGTTTGTCAAGTATCCTGTTTATTATAATTTCTGAGCACAATGGATAATCCTGTAACTTAAATATGGGTATGCCCACACCAAAAAGTCAAACCTATGCACCTTTCAAAACAGTTTTTCGGGGCTTCCCTGGTGGCGCAGTGGTTGAGAGTCCGCCTGCCGATGCAGGGGACGCGGGTCAGTGCCCCGGTCCGGGAAGATCCCACATGCCGCGGAGCGGCTGGGCCCGTGAGCCATGGCCGCTGAGCCTGCGCGTCCGGAGCCTGTGCTCTGCAGCTGGAGAGGCCACGGCAGTGAGAGAGAGGCCCGCGTACCGCAAAAAACACAAAAAAAACACACAAAAAACAAAAAAAAAACAGTTTTTCTTGAGGTGCTTTCTAATTTTCCAGTATTTATTGCGGGGGAGGGGAGTTGCGATAAAAACCTAGTGAACTATGCGCAGACTCTTTTAGAGTTTTTAACAATAGGCACTTGTTTTAAGTTCAGTATATCTCTGATGAGATCTAGCCTAATTGAAAGAGACTGAGAGAGAGAGAGAGAGAGAGATATGTAGACCAAAAGTAGAGATGAACTGTCAGAAGCAGAGATGATGAACTACCACATAAACAGCACAGGAGCTTATCTGCCTGACTCAGGACACCCCAAATTCAACACCAGTGAGGTGATGCAGAGTGTGAAGTCAACTTTAGAATGCAGTTTAAAAATCTTGTATGTAATCCAGCAGGCTGCAGCCACTGTGTACTACGGCCTGGTGCACAGCTCCATCCCCCCCAACTTTCCATCCGGCCATTCTTCAGCCAGATGTACAGGAAACTGAGAATCAGAGCAACTGATGTGGTCACATGTAAATAGCACATCTAACACTAGGGGAGCATCGGCCTTTTAAGCACAGGACTCACCACCAGGGTGATAGAGACTCAAGGGGGTGAGCAGAAAAATGATAATTTCTGAGAAGTCGGCACATATGCTGAAGCCACGGTACAGAAGAGTGTGTTGTCAGTGTAGAAAACTACAGTGTAGTCGTCTGGGAGATAAAGCTACATTTTTAAAGTTTTTCTTTAAGTAGTTTCTTTCTTTCAAATGACCAGCTTGTGGTGTTTCTGCCTTTCCAGCACCGGGAGATTTCGCATTTTCCTCTCCATTGGATGTGTCTCCAATGGTTGTGTCTTAAAGGAAGTTTCAATCATTATCACTTGGAACATCGGGTAGGATGAAGCCAATGACAAAATGAAGAAACTCAGGTGGAGGTGGGAAAGCAGAGGGTAACAAACGTTCCTTTAGCTGGCTCTTAAGAGCTGTGTGATATTAGGCAAGTTATCATCTTCGAGGCTTAACATTTCCATCTTAAAAATGAGTATAGGGCTTCCCTGGTGGCGCGGTGGTTGGGAGTCCGCCTGCCAATGCAGGGGACACGGGTTCGTGCCCCGGTCCGGGAGGATCCCACATGCGGCGGAGCGGCTGGGCCCGTGAGCCGTGGCCGCTGAGCCTGCGCGTCCGGAGCCTGTGCTCCGCAGCAGGAGAGGCCACGGCAGTGAGAGGCCCGCATACCGCAAAAAAAAAAAAAAAAATGAGTATAAAACACCTATCTCATAGCGTTCCTGGGATGATTGACATGAGACAATCTTTAGAGTGCATCAAACCCAGTGCCCAGCATGTTCTAGGGGTTCAAGAAATTTTAATTCCCCACCTGCTCGCTTCCCTTCTTCTTTATGTGTCCAGGCATCTTACCAGCTTTGAAATGTCTTGGCCTGAAAATGATAAAACCACATAACATATGTAGAAAATTTAGTTTATAACCTTATTTTTGACCAGGTTAGCTCAATTCATGGTGGAATGGATTGGTTCTGGAAAATGCTAGCCTTCTAGTCGTTTTGGGAAGGCTACAAGGGGATCAAGAGTTCATCCTTCTACCTAAGAAATGTACTCCGGTTCCTGCTTCCTACAGGAAACTGAAAGAACTTAAAGACGGTGGGGTATGGAAGGGAAGTAAAGAATAATGTGATTCTGGAACAGTTACTTCCACATTCTTTGGGCCACAACAGAATGTACAGACTCACCCAAAGCTAGGTCTGGATCCCTGGGGGCAACTTTAGAAATTAAAGTGCTCCCAAGGGCTTTAGAATTAATATGGAGTCCCTGGCATTATATGAGCATGGATACCGTGCCGGTATGTTCTGCTTTTCCCAGGATGGTCCAGAATTATGTGTTCTCTCACCATAATTATTAATAAAGTCCCTGTTATTCTCCAGAGTGTCACAGCTTGAGTGACATACAATATTATGTGGTTTTTATTGCCATGGGATACTCGGAAGGCTCTAACCCTCCAAGTGTAGGTCACCAATCAAAAGAATCTATGTTGGCCCCAGTTTTCTGCCTTTGTTATAGGTGCTTCTAATAAACACACATTTTCATTATCCTTGAATAATACCTGAGGGTACAGTAAAGAATTATTGGGGACAGCTACATCAATGAATGGTTTTAGATTTTTGATAATCCTCTGCTTTTGAGGCCATAATTTATATAGCATTCATTTTCTCAAGCTATAATTTTTTTCATGTACTTCTGAATTCTCCATTTAACTGATTTATCTTTTTGTTCCTGAGCACTTACACACATTTAATTACCATAGCCTTATAATAGGTCTCAATATCCGATAGCATCTGTTTTCCCCTCACCCAACTTTGTTCTTTTTTGTTAAAAATTGCTTGACCATCCTTGCAAATTTGTGTCAAGTGACAGACTTTTGTTTACCCTTTGCAAAGTAGGAATATCAAAACCCTGTAAAACTTCCTTCTACTAGTCTAACCTGTTCCATCTTAAGATCTCAGGTTTAACTGTGCACCTGGATTTGATTTTTTATATGTTTATACATGTTATGGATGGGTGGTGAGATGTGCTTGTCTTTGGTGACAAGTGTTATGAAATAAAATTGCCTCCTAATTCAGAGCAGACTATTAACATGATGGTACAATCAAGACATTCGTGGCAACTTAATGACAAAAACATTCAAAGCACTGCAGAAGGGCACTTCCCTCATCTTTTCACGTCACACCCATTAAAATGAAAACTCCTTTTAGCAAGCTAGGGAGACTCAAGGTAAACTGATTAGTTGGATTGTACCAGCCTATAAAGGGCCTTTCCCCCATTAAATCAGTATAAACTGAGTTATTAAATACATATGAAAATTAATGGCATTTACAGCCATTGTTACGGCCACGATGTTTGCCCAAAAACTTTCACATAAGTAGGGAAGAGAGTGTTTACATTTAACAAGTCTACACTGGTTGTTTTCCAACATCTTTGAAATGTATTGCAAATTGGGAGGCCCTTACAATTGCTAAAATGTCAGGGATAAGCTGACAACGGGACTGTTGGGGTGCTGAGTTGTGCCCAGAATCAGATCTTCTCCTAAGCCCATAGGAGTTTTCATGCCAAGCTTCCCAAGTCGAATTTATTGGGTAGGATGGTGCTCTTTAAGAAGAGATCTACAAATCTGTGGATTTCCCTATGAAATCTGCAGATCTCAATATAAATAAATGGGCTTGGATGGACTACAGATGTGGGCTAAGGGTCTGCAGATGCAGGTTGAATGTGCATATGATATTAATCAAAACACATGTGTAAATATGCCCTTCCTCTATCACCATGGGTATAATGCTGGCTAAGACATTGATTTTTGTAGGAAAGACTTAGGTTATCCATTTGGGTTATCCACTCAATATACAACACCCTCATTATCTACACTGGGCTGCTCCAGATCTCCATATTTCCACCAAAACAGGAATCATACCACTCTGCTCACTGACGGTGAACTTCAGTCTCCTACAAAGAAATCTTGAAGATGGAGTGAGTTGAGAACCTTCTCCTGTAGTCCTTGACCTCATGTCCAGAAGGGAGAATAAGATACTGTATGGCAGCCTAGATTCTCTACCCAGCAACTCAATTAATTCACAAAGCCCTCATTTTTCTATCATTTCCCCCCACCACATGCCCATGTTTCTTATCCTAAGGGCTCTCCAGGGTAGGCCTTCACACAAAAGCACAGAAGAACCCTCAGTGGTTCCTCCTCCAGTATCTTCTTTGCTAAGTGAAGGCTGGAAACCCCAGGTTAGCTTTCATGGTCTCTCTTTTAATATGTTTTATTTATGGTGCACATTTAAAAATTCAACCCCTAAATATTGAGTGCTTACTGTGTTCCAGTCTCTGCTGTAGATTTTTGGGACACACCATTTAACAACACAAAAATCTTTGCCATTGTGGCACTGACCTTCTAGCTCCTTCCCCAGGATCCCTGACCCTCCACGGGGAACAGGTGGAGGAAGGCTGAGCTCCGAGTTAGCATTCTATCAAAGGGAAGGTTTCATCCCTTAGTCCAAAATCTTGATTGAGGAACAACTGAAATTCAGGCATATTGATTTATTAACTAAAACTATATTCATCGTAAAGAAAATAACATGAGTCTGTTTTCAGCTTTTATTTATCATCTTATTTTCATACCTATCTATGCTATTTCCCTTTGGTCTTTTGGACATTAGTCATCACTGTGAGGAACATGTTTTGTGTACTTTACAACAATAGTTGGTGATAGCTGCTGCAAAACTTGGATTTTAATCCGTCTGCAAGAATTATAACAGGATAGAAACTGCCAAATTATATCACAGTCTCAACTGATATAAAAGGAGACTATTTAATCCTCTGATGCTCTTACTTTTCACCTTAATGTAGTGATGTATTCGGGGAGAGGATGGTGGTTAGACTGAAAATATCTTTATTTCACCCTTCCTCTCAAAGGACAGTTTCATTAGGTACACAATTCTAGGTTGACAGTTATTTTCCTTGGCATTTTTTTCTTCCTCAATCAACATTTCATATTAATTCTTAATAGAGATCCAATTTTCACTTGACATTCGTATTTCCCCAAATTCCTAAAAAAGATCTTTTTATAGTTGGTTTCTTTGAATTAAGTTTAAAACAAGGTCCATGCATTGTGTTTAATCATTAACTCTCATAAATCCCTTTCAAAGTTTACCATTATTTTCCTTTTTCTTAGCCATTTTTTTCTTCTGTTGAAGAAAACAGATCCTTCATCATGTGGAATACCCGCATGATTCTGGATTTGGTAGATTGCTTCCTGGTAACGTCTTTTAACTTGTTTCTCTAACTCCTGTATTTCCTGTAAACTGGCAATTAGATCTTGAGGCTTGATTGATTCAAAGTTAGTTTTTCTGCGGGGGGAAGGCGAGGGAAGGTGACAAAGAATATTTCACCAGTAGATGCTATGTGTGTCTAATTGACTCACATCAAGAAGGACATAATGTCTGATTGTCACAGTTTTAAAGATGCTAAAACTGGCCAGGCCTCTGGGTTTAAGTAATGTCAGCCCAATCCCTCTGTTATAAAATTCTGGCAGATTGGAGGGGGATATTTCTTAAAGTGTTTTTTGTCAATGTATAAGTAAGATGTCTTTCTTTCAAGAATACAAGCATGTACTACGAAGAAAATAAAAAGTTTCCTCACGCTCACCCTCCAAATTATAAACACACACACACACAAATGCTATGTGTATAGTTTTGTATGCGGCTTTTTTTCAGTTAACATGAACTGAGAAGTGTTTAGATGCGTTTACACTGTGCAACAAATAGGAAACAAAGAGCCTCCTTGGCAGTGTTCTTCTGATCATGAGATTTCTCTTGTTTCCTGATAGAATATCAACACCCACCATCTACTCCACAGACCTCCAAAGTAACATAAAAGACACACCTTCTCTTTCTGACTTACATCACTCTGTATGACAGACTCTAGGTCTATCCACCTCATTACAAATAGCTCAATTTCGTTTCTTTTTATGGCTGAGTAATATTCCATTGTATGTATGTGCCACACCTTCTTTATCCATTCATCCGATGATGGACACTTAGGTTGTTTCCATCTCCGGGCTACTGTAAATAGAGCTGGAATGAACATTTTGGTACATGACTCTTTTTGAATTATGGTTTTCTCAGGGTATATGCCCAGTAGTGGGATGGCTGGGTCATGTGGTAGTTCTATTTGTAGTTTTTTAAGGAACCTCCATACTGTTCTCCATAGTGGCTGTACCAATTCACATTCCCACCAGCAGTGCAAGAGTGTTCCCTTTTCTCCACACCCTCTCCAGCATTTATTGTTTCTAGATTTTTTGATGATGGCCATTCTGACTGGTGTGAGATGATATCTCATTGTAGTTTTGATTTGCATTTCTCTAATGATTAATGATGTTGAGCATTCTTTCATGTGTTTGTTGGCAGTCTGTATATCTTCTTTGGAGAAATGTCTATTTAGGTCTTCTGCCCATTTTTGGATTGGGTTGTTTATTTTTTTGTTATTGAGCTGCATGAGCTGCCTGTAAATTTTAGAGATTAATCCTTTGTCAGTTGATTCATTTGCAAATATTTTCTCCCATTCTGAGGGCTGTCTTTTGGTCTTGTTTATGGTTTCCTTTGCTGTGCAAAAGCTTTGAAGTTTCATTAGGTCCCATTTGTTTATTTTTGTTTTTATCTCCATTACTCTAGGAGATGGGTCAAGAAGGATCTTGCTGTGATTTATGTCATAGAGTGTTCTGCCTATGTTTTCCTCTAAGAGTTTGATAGTTTCTGGCCTTACATTTAGGTCTTTAATCCATTTTGAGCTTATTTTTGTGTATGGTGTTAGGGAGTGATCTAATCTCATACTTTTACATGTACCTGTCCAGTTTTCCCAGCACCACTTATTGAAGAGGCTGTCCTTTCTCCACTGTATATTCCTGCCACCTTTATCAAAGATAAGGTGACCATATGTGCATGGGTTTATCTCTGGGCTTTCTATCCTATTCCATTGATCTATCTTTCTGTTTTTGTGCCAGTACCATACTGTCTTGATTACTGTAGCTTTGTAGTATAGTCTGAAGTCAGGCAGCCTGATTCCTCCAGCTCCATTTTTTGTTCTCAAGATTGCTTTGGCTATTCGGGGTCTTTTGTGTTTCCATACAAATTGTGAAATTTTTTGTTCTAGTTCTGTGAAAAATGCCAGTGGTAGTTTGATAGGGATTGCATTGAATCTATAGATTGCTTTGGGAAGTAGAGTCATTTTCACAATGTTGATTCTTCCAATCCAAGAACATGGTATAAATCCTTTGTCAGTTGCTTCATTTGCAAATATTTTCTCCCATTCTGAGGGTTGTCTTTTGGTCTTGTTTATGGTTTCCTTTGCTGTGCAAAAGCTTTGAAGTTTCATTAGGTCCCATTTGTTTATTTTTGTTTTTATTTCCATTTCTCTAGGAGGTGGGTCAAAAAGGATCTTGCTGTGATTTATGTCATAGAGTGTTCTGCCTATGTTTTCCTCTAAGAGTTTGATAGTTTCTGGCCTTACACTTAGGTCTTTAATCCATTTTGAGTTTATCTTTGTGTATGGTGTTAGGGAGTTATCTAATCTCATACTTTTACATGTACCTGTCCAGTTTTCCCAGTACCACGTATTGAAGAAGCTGTCCTTTCTCCACTGTACATTCCCGCCTCCTTTATCAAAGATAAGGTGACCATATGTGCGTGGGTTTATCTCTGGGCTTTCTATCCTGTTCCGTTGATCTGTCTTTCTGTTTTTGTGCCAGTACCATACTGTCTTGATTACTGTAGCTTTGTAGTATAGTCTGAAGTCAGGGAGCCTGATTTCTCCAGCTCCGTATGCTAACACATATATATGGAATTTAAGAAAAAAAAAATGTCATGAAGAACCTAGGGGTAAGACAGGAATAAAGACACAGACCTACTAGAGAATGGACTTGAGGATATGGGGAGGGGGAAGGGTAAGGTGTGACAAAGCGAGAGAGAGGCATGGACATATATACAGTACCAAACGTAAAATAGATAGCTAGTGGGAAGTAGCCGCATAGCACAGGGAGATCAGCTCGGTGCTTTGTGACCGCCTGGAGGGGTGGGATAGGGAGGGTGAGAGGGAGGGAGACGCAAAAGGGAAGAGATATGGGAACATATGTATACGTATAACTGATTCACTTTGTTATAAAGCAGAAACTAACACACCATTGTAAGGCAATTATACCCCAATAATGATGTAAAAAAAAAAAAAAAAGACACACCTTCGAGACCCTCATTATCATTGCTCGAGTTTACTGAAGAGGTTTTAGATGCCATGGGTTGGGAAGCACTCTGTGTATTCTGCTACTCCAGAAGATTTGAAGATTTATCCTTGAATCGTTTGTTTTTTTTTCCCCAAAGCTTCTGATGTTTCAAATAAGCTAATGGTCAGATACTAAATATGCAGTAAAAATGGGGCTCGATGTTATGCTGAATCCAAAATCAATTTCATTGGCAGATAATTTGTATATTTAAATTGTATAAAATCAAATAACCCCATAGAGGAAGCCTACATGTTCAAATAGCCAGAAGGTTACTCTTTGGATGGTTGAAAATCCATAGAAATATTGTAGAAGATTGTCTATGGGTAAAGCAAGTGTCAGAGTAACACTTGTTTTAAAAATATTCCAGGTCTGAATCGGCTGTCCTGCTGTGGTATAGAACTAGAGGCTTATATGGGCTCATAAGCAGAAGTCTACCGAGGGTCTCTCGTTTATTTTTCTTAATTGACGTTGAAATAATGCAGCTTACAAACCAGCAATTCTATAAAACAATCAGGAAGACAGATTAAAATGTTTTATGTTATTTTACTGTAAAATACACTCTGAATTCTAGGATAGAAAATAGCTTTTGCATGACAGTGAAATAGAGCATTGGCTTTTGAAGGCTTCTTTGGGGGGCCAAGTGCCAAGGACCAGTGTTTCAAAGGTGAGCTCTTTGTGTTCTGGGTTCTGAGATTTATCCTGAAAAGATGGAAGAAGCATAGGGTCCACTTCTTGCACTGTTTGTAGGCCCAGAGAGTGGCACAATGCCTCTGGGTGGAAAGAAGTCTGAAGCCAAAGGCAGCTTTGGTACCTGTGGTTGAGCCCATCGTAAGCAGACCCCTGACTTCCCGCGAGCCAGAGCTTTTTAGTCCCCTTCAAGCGAGGACAGGGTAAGATGTAACGCACTGGAGAACACTAGTCGTGCTTCTCTGGTTTCCTGATAGAATGTTAACCCCCCTCTTCACTCCACAGACCTCCAAAGTGACATCAAATATACACCACCATTGCTGGAGTTTCCTGGAGAGGTTTTAGATGACTTAGTTTGGGAAACATGCTGTATGTTCTGCTACTCCTGAAGGTTTTAATCTCCATCCTAGGATCAAGTCCCCCTGGCCCCAACCCCCCCACAAGACTCCTCATTTGAAACACTCTGGTGGAGGCTCTTTTTTTAAAAAAAAATTGAGGTATAGTTGATTTACAATATTATATGAGTTTCAGGTGGATAACATAGTAATTCAAACTTTTACAGATTATGCTCTACCTAGAGTTATTGTAAAATATTGGCTATGTTCCCTTGCTGTACAATCTATCCTTGTACCTCATTAATTTTATACATAGTACTTTGTACCTCTTAACCTCCTAAAGTATTGCTTTCATTGAGCTGCTCTTCAAAGTTACGCTTTTGGTTTTAACATTTTAAAAAGGTGAGAGAGTGGAGGATGGTCATGTGCAAACTGCTTCTGAACTGCTTCTGATTTTTTTGTTTTAAACATCTTTATTGGAGTATAATTGCTTTACAGTGGTGTTAGTTTCTGCTTTATAACAAAGTGAATCAGTTATACATACACACATGTCCCCATATCTCCTCCCTCTTGCGTCTCCCTCCCTTCCACCCTCCCTATCCCATCCCTCTAGGTGGTCACAAAGCACCGAGCTGATCTCCCTGTGCTATGCGGCTGCTTCCCACTAGCTATCTATTTTATGTTTGGTAGTGTAGATATGTCCATGCCACTCTCTCACTTTGTGCCAGCTTACCCTTCCCCCTCCCCATGTACTCAAGTCCATTCTCTAGTAGGTGTGTGTCTTTATTCCCGTCTTGACCATTGTTTTGTTTTGTTATTTTTAGATTCCATATATATGTGTTAGCATACGGTATTTGTTTTTCTCTTTCTGACTTACTTCACTCTGTATGACAGACTCTAGGTCCATCCACCTCACTACAAATAACTCAATTTCGTTTCTTTTTATGGTTGAGTAATATTCCATTGTATATATGTGTCACATCTTCTTTATCCATTCATCCGATGATGGACACTTAGGTTGCTTCCATGTTCTGGCTATTGTAAATAGTGCTGCAATGGACATTGTGGTACATGACTCTTTTTGAATTATGGTTTTCTCAGGGTATATGCCCAGTAGTGGGATTGCTGGGTCATATGGTAGTTCTATTTGTAGTTTTTTAAGGAACCTCCATACTGTTCTCCATAGTGGCTATATCAATTTACATTCCCACCAACAGTGCAAGAGGGTTCCCTTTTCTTCACACCCTGTCCAGCATTTATTGTTTGTAGATTTTCTGGTGATGCCCATTCTAACTGGTGTGAGGTGATACCTCATTGTAGTTTTGATTTGCATTTCTCTAATGATTAATGATATTGAGCATGCTTTCATATGTTTGTTGGCAATCTGTATATCTTCTTTGGAGAAATGTCTATTTAGGTTGTCTGCCCATTTTTGGATTGGGGTGTTTGTTTTTTTGATATTGATCTGCATGAGCTGCTTGTAAATTTTGGAGATTAATCCTTTGTCAGTTGCTTCATTTGCAAATATCAAGACAGTATGGTACTGGCACAAAGACAGAAATATAGATCAATGGAACAGGGTAGAAAGCCCAGAGATAAACTCACGCACTTATGGTCACCTTATCTTTGATAAACGAGGGAAGAATATACAGTGGAGAAAAGACAGCCTCTTCAATAAGTGGTCCTGGGAAAACTGGACAGCTACATGTAAAAGGATGAAATTAGAACACTCCCTAACACCATACACAAAAATAAACTCAAAATGGATTAAAGACCTAAATGTAAGGCCAGACACTATCAAACTCTTAGAGGAAAACATAGGCAGAACATTCCATGACATAAATCACGGCAAGATCCTTTTTGACCCACCTCCTAGAGAAATGGAAATAAAAACAAAAATAAACAAATGGGACCTAATGAAACTTCAAAGCTTTTGCACAGCAAAGGAAACCATAAACAAGATGAAAAGACAACCCTCAGAATGGGAGAAAATATTTGCAAATGAAGCTTCTGATTTTTTTATAAGGTGTTGCCAAGGATACTGTCTACAGGACACTCCATATAAGGCTACACTTGAAAATTTTCTTTTTGGGTTGAGAGCCAGAAAGAACAAAAAACCTCTTCTTACAAAACTGGCCAGCTTTCTCCTTTCTAGTAAGTAGAGTGTGTTAGCCTAAGCTGCTGTAACAAAGATAACCAAAACACGGTGGCTTAAACGGATTGGACATTTATTATTATTTTGTGTGAAAGTCCAGACATAGATGATCTAGGGTTGGTAGGAAGCTCTGCCATCATTGACACATGGCTTCTATCTTTGGGTTCAAAGTGATTGTTCCAAGGGACAAAGGGCAAGGGAACCCAGAATTGGTTTACATTATTTCTGTTCACTAATTTCTCCCACTGGTCAGAAATTAGTCTCATGGCCATGCCTGCTTTTGAGGGAGGATGAGAAGAGCTTGGCTATAAAGAAGAGGCATAGATATCGGTGGACAAACTCAGTATCTGCCAGAATTGGCTCCTCTTGCCATCCAAATATCCGCATGCACCCTTCTTCCCACACACAGAACATTCTCCATCAGGCTTAAAGTCCAGAATCTCTGCATAATGTATCACCCTCTCCATCGAGTCTAGCTCTAACTCCTGTAACCTGGTGACCTAGAAACTAAGAGGGAAGTTATCTTCAGCCCCGCCTTCCACCCAAACTACCACAATAACAAAGCTTTATTTTTTTGTGGATAACCACAATAACAATTCCCGTTCAGAGAAGTGAAAAATGATGAACATAGAGCAGCCACTCATCCATAGCAACTGTCACACCACACCAGATGGGAATTGCAGATTCTGTGCCCTGGCAGTGCAGGGCCCCTTGGTTAGACTGGGATGCTGGGAGCAACTCTCTGGTCCTGTGGGAGGTTTTCTTGCCTTTATCCTTCATGGCCACTTATAAAGTGGGCATAGCCTGTTGTCTGCTGGTGAAGGTTTAGGAAGCTGGGGATTACTTTAAGGTTCAGATGGCCACCGTCTTTTTCAGGGCAGGCTTGTGGTTTTTTTGGCAATACAATTCCCTTAAAACCCAGTAGACTTATGGTCTACTTGCTTCCTGTCAGTTCCAGATACCAGTAACCACTGCCAAAGGTCTCATCTATCCATAATTCTTAAGCCAAAAGATTCTATTCTTTCATTTCCTGGTCTCCTCTCTCTCATATTGCTGGAGACTCTCTAAAGGCCAGCTGAAACAATAGCTTTGAGTGAGAAGGCAACACCCTTAATCTTCACTGTGGGAGTGGCCCCGTTGTCTAGTAGGGAACGCTCAATATCAGGCTCTGAGGAAGGCTTGGCGTTACAGTCTCATCTCTCACTGTATTTGGTGGTAAAAAAGTAGATGTATTTTTCAAACCTTTGAATCCCTAGACTTTCATTCAATTTACATTGTAGCCTGCAGGCAAGAGAAAACTTCTGAGAGCAGAGATCTCTTGTAAGATGGCTAGCTACACCTGAGTTAACCTCTCTTTAAGGCTTTGCTAAGATTGTCAATTACTAGTCATCTACCACTGGTGGTAGTTTTACCGTGACAAAAGTCAAGAGCTAACAGATTTCAAAGTCTTTATCCTCAGTGTCCTTGCTTGACGATTAAGCCATTATCGTCTATTTTAGCTTTTCTGTTTCTACTGCAGAACTCCACTTCTAGATGCCCATTTCTGTGTTGTGTAGGGTACAGTCTAACCTGGTGAAACAAAAAGTCCAAAACTGCAGTAGCTTCAGCAAAGTAATAGCTCAGAGGTCATCAGTCCAGGGCTAGTACAGAGATTCTGCCATCCTAAACACACAGCTCCTCCGGGTTCCAAAAGCTGTCTCAGTTCCTGCCACTACATCTGCATCCCATCCCATCTATTATGCTAAAGAGTATGACTTGTGAGTTGTACCTATCAATTCCACTTACATCCCCTTGGCTAGAAGTTAATCTCATGGCTGGGTTAGCTGTAAGGAAAATGTGACTCAAATCCTTTTCAGAAAGGGCTGTCTGTGGTATAAACAAACAGTAAATGTGAATATGAATAATAAGAATTCTAACATAGGACACTCCCAAGGAACATTCAGCTTCAGTTTCCCATTTATGATGGAAAATTTTAGTCGTATCGAATATATCAAACTTGAACTTCATTTAATTTGCAATGTGTTAAGCTGCCTAACATATTACCTGATATTCCACTATTAGAGGGTACATTACTAGGCTAAAGATTCATGCCATACTAAACTGAATATTCTTGAGAGGAGTAATCATTTAAAATGTTAGACATCACTGCTGTAGTGAGAGCTCAACAGATGAGCTTCATTGCAATAGCTGCTAAGAAGGTGTGGGTGTGAGGAAATGTGACACAAGACCAGTGAGCCTTCATTCCGGGCAGGGTGACATGCTCCAGAAAGGGTGTAAAGTGAACAGCACAGGAGGTCACACAGTATCTGGACGGTTTGTTGGGGCATCCTAGGGGAGTGGCAGTGGGGGGATGTAGAGGAAAGCCTGATCATCATTAATTCTTATCATGTACCTACCTGTGCCAAGCAACGTTTAAGGGCTTTATGTGCATGTGTTACCTCATTTAAAACAAGGGGGTCCTGGAAGTCAAAACAGGACAAGACAGACTCAGGTGCCAGGAAACAGGACACAGCTTCTAACATTGCCTTGCACTAGTTTACCAAGAGCTTTCACAGAGCTGGTCTCATTTGACCCTTCTGGAGCCCTGTTGTGCATGTTGGTCAAAGGTGAAGAAACAAGGCCCTGAGAGGCCAGGGAATATAGACGCAACAGAGCTGGGTCTCCAGCCCATGCCTTCCCCAGCCTCATCTTACTACACCTCAACCATGCCTCCTAATTCTACATCTTTTCACCAAGATTTGGTCTCATATCTAAAAACAAAGTTTGAGGATTTCAAAGTGGAGACATAGGAAGATTTTTAGGTGAATAATGGAATAAAAGATTTCAGTGTGAAAACATCATAAATACTTTACTCCAAAAGCTAAGAAAGAACTTTCTCATGGTGGCTGAGGTGTTAGGCCTCCTGTTGAGGCTGGTCCCTCCTTTGTGTTTATTCTCTCCTTCTTGGAGACATTGTATGTATTCTTTCCATCCCAAGGGGCTTCTTTTTTTTTTTTTAATTGAAATATAGCTGGTTTACCTGTACTCCTATGTTCATAGCAGCACTATTCACACTAGCCAAAATATGGAAACAACCTAAATGTCCATTGACAGATGAATGGACAAAGAAGATATGGTACAGGGCTTCCCTGGTGGCGCAGTGGTTGAGAGTCCGCCTGCCGATGCAGGGGACATGGGTTCGTGCCCAGGTCTGGGAAGATCCCACATGCCGCGGAGCGGCTGGGCCCGTGAGCCATGGCCGCTGAGCCTGTGCGTCCGGGGCCTGTGCTCCGCAACGGGAGAGGCCACAACAGTGAGAGGCCCGCGTACCGCAAAAAAACAAAAACAAAAACAACAACAACAACAAAATGAAGATATGGTACATATATACAATGGAATACTACTCTGCCATAAAAAAGAACGAAATAATGCCATTTGCAGCAACATGGATACAACTAGAGATTATCATACTAAGTGAAGTAAGTCAGAAAGAGAAAGACAAATACCATATGATATCACTTATACGTGGAACCCAAGGGGCTTCTTACCTTCAGCCTCTCAACTTTTCTAAATCTTGCCCATTCTACAGGAAGGGAGCATTGCCCCCAGCTTTTACCTCGTCCTCTCCTTTCTAGTGTCCTCAAGCTTCCCAACAATAGGCATGGTTCACACCTCACATCTATTCACACCTTCCTCTGAAAATGGGTCTTTGCTTCTGACACCTTTTCTGGTAAAGTCATTGGTTATCTCCTGACACCAAATTCAGTGGGCTGTCTCAGTCCCTTCCTTCCTGGTCTTCCTGGGGCATTTGACACAACTGGCCACTCCCTCTGTTTTCCTTTGCCTCCCCTGACACCACCCTCTCTTGGTTCATCTTCTACGTCTTTGAACATTCTTTCTAAGAATTCTTGTTGGATCAATCTTCTATGTCCATCGCTCAGAGGTTAGGATCCTTGAGAGTGTTCTTGTTTCATTCATATTCTTCTCTCACTCTTACCTGTTCTACCTCGATATCTATCTCCATCACTATCTCATCTCATATCTATATCTCAGTTCCCCAAACTCCTGAAGAAATAGCTCATTTCTTATTGAACAATCCACATTTTCCCCACAAATGTCCCTAAACAACTGAAATTCATCACTTCTGAAATTGAACTTCTTACGTTTTCCCCCTACGCAATCCTGGACATCTTCCCACCTTGCTCATACCAACTGGTGACACCACCATCCACCTCATCTCCCAAAGGTGAAACCTGGGATCATGCAGGACTCCTTCCTTTGAGGAAGATATTTGAGGGAAAGTACACCCCACACCCAATCACTCTTTGAGTCTCCCTGCTTTTGCCTTCTAGCCATCTCTTGGCTCCATCCTCTCCTAGTCATCTTTTCCACCATGGCTTAAGTTCAGGCCAACCTTGACTCCTTCCTAGAGAGGTTCCTAGAACCTTGACAGTAGATTCCAGATTGGTTCCACTGCCTCCAGGCTCATTTTCCTCCCATCCAAGCAGCCTACCAAGTCTGTCTTGCTAAAACACAAGTCAAATTCTTCTTAAAATCCTTAACAACTCCCCATAGGCTACAAAATGAAATCTGAGCTTTTCCGCAGGGCATATAAAATCTTCGAGAGCTGCATCCTAGTTTTCTACCTCCCCAGCCTCATCCCCTGCCATTCTTCCATCCATTGGCCCTTCCTTCCAATTCCCCTTCCCCCACTCCTTTGTCTGGTATGCTCTTCTCTTCTCCAAACTCTGTCTGTAATCTTGTATAATCTCTACCATCTATTCACCAAGTTCTCCTGAGTGCCCTTAACGGAGGTCCCTTCCAAGTATATTGGGACAATAGAGAAAGGAACACCTATGTTTGCCTAGGGAACTCTGCATAGAAGAGTGTAGTGCTTGTGCTAAGCCTTGAAAGATGAGGAAAAGCCTGTTCCATGGAGCCTCTCTTGACCCCCGAGGATTGGTAAGTCCTACATCTTTCCTGTATTATACTGCTGCCCTGGTACATTGACTTATTTCTTTCTCCTGGTGGACTGTGAGTTCCTTTAGTGTAGGGACCACATCACAGTCCTGGGAGTAGCCCCAGTGCTAAGCACAGTGCTGGTGCTTTGTAGACCTCAGTAATCTTGTCAAATGAGACCAAATCAGAGTAGCCCAAGGCCACTGAGCTCATTAGTGGCAAATGGTTGGCTTAAGACAAATGGCACCCCATCCTCAGGAAGACTGGGCCTGGAATCTTGACCTCATTAGCAACCTGTTCTAACCTAACCTACCAACTGCCTCTGACTTTCCAAATGTCAACACAACACATCAGCACGTGTGAGCTAAGGATACACACACCAAGTATCAACATGGCATATGGATATGTAGTATATGGAAACTAAACTCCTTTCACTCACCAAGTTTACAGCCCTTTTAAACTGCCTGAGTTAGTTTTGAATCAAACCCAGATTTTCTAGTGTTTCAGTTCATTTTCTTTTGGCAAACACATCTTCCTGTTGTTAAGAAGAAAGACTTTACAAAGATCATTTAAAAGTCGAACTGGTTTCTTGAACATCAGCTAACTCTTATAATATAGGATTTTAATGGTACTAGTGTAAACGAATTAGAAACACATGGATTTATATCACCCTAGAATCTTCAGGCTGTTTAAAAATTTAGAGAAGATATTTGAGGGAAAATACAGTTGATGTTCCATCAGATTCCAAATGCAGAATATTGAAAGATACTCTATGAGCTCGAAGTATGACTGTGCAATCTGTAGGAATATCATTTCATTAATAGGTGTATAAGTTAACTAGTTAGTAACTAGAGTTATCATAAGTGGAGTGAAACCATAAGGTCCTGTTTAAACAAAATGGCTGCCACCAGAAGAGGAGATAAGCCTCCAACTCAGAGTTTCTAAGTCTGATCCAACTGGTAACAAAGCGAAGCCTTTTTTAAAGTTCAGTATAGCAGCCCTGTGAAGGTGGGTGCCCTTAATGTGTTTCCTTAGGAGTGCTAGATACAGGGAGGCTTGGGACATTGGAGTGAAAGGAAAGTCATGCAGGGGTCTGACTTATCTCTTTAATGGAAACTCTTTCATTATGAAACCACTGCCTCATTTGACACAAGTTGAGTGCAGGCTGGGAAGAACAGGGTGATTGCAGGTCATGATGATCTAGTAGGATTAGTTAGTTTGTGTAAACATGTTCCAAGTCCAGCTATGTTTCAGTTAAGCTGCACACAGAGAAATACCAAAGCAGGCCAGCCCTGGTTCAGTGTCACAAACTGTTTATTTGTACAAGAGATCCCTAGAAGTCTGCTAATCCAGGAGACAGCCATCTTAGGGTATTAATGGAGCCGTCTCTGTAGTGGTTATTTTAAAACCAGATTAAACCAGGCCCTTGAGAAAGCAGTGTAGAAAGTAATCCCACATGGAGTCCTGTCGTGAAGCAGGGAAGCGGCTCTTTTGAAAGAACTTTCGTATCACGAAGGTCTATTGATCTCCGTTCTAGAGGAATGTGAACTGGTTTCAGGGGGTGGCTTACACATTTAGGTACGAATGATGTTTACCTAAGGTGCTCCTTCTGTGTCTAACATGCTTTCTCTTCTTGCCTGTTGAGAAATAGCCTTAGCTTTCCTGTGGTTCAAGCGGGCATTCAAGAAGCTTTTTTTTTTTTTTTTAGGCCTCCAATGGAAACCACAAATGAAATCTACACTGAGCATTGTTATCTAAACATTTACCGAGCACTTCCTGTGGGCCAAGGACTGAGTTAGGGACTGGATACAGAGATGACAATCATAGATAACAGGAAAAGCAATGTAGCATCTTCAGGAAGGTTATAGTCTGGGTCGAGGAGGGAAGAGACAGAAATGTGAACACACCACAAACATACAAGGAGATAAGTGCTAAAACAAAGTCAAGGACAAACTGCTAAGTGGGTCCAAGCTCTGCAAGGAAGGATGCAACTTACTGGGGAGATCAAGAAAGGCTTCCCAGGGGAGGTGATTTGGAGGGAGGTCTTAAAGGATGGTTTGGATTTTCGTAGTTGATCGAGGTCAACAGTATCGATGGAAGAACAGAGAGGTAGGGAGATGAAGGCGAAAAGGAACTTGTCCACATGGGATCAATAGGAGTAACTTTTGATTGGTACCCTTTGTGTCTCCTATTGAGGGAGTGGTTTGGTTTCTGTCTTCCTTATTTCTCTAATACCCTGCTTCTCATTTGTCGCTTTGACTTTTCTCTTGGATCTAATCTCCTCTGGCAATCTTGATTCAATTTAATTTAGCATTTATTGCCATCATATATTTTTCAGCCCTGTATCAGGCCTGTGGGAGATAGAAGAGGAGGAAACCCTGTCCCAGACCTCCCAGAGCGTGTTCTCCAAGGCTTGTGTTGCACTGCTTTGGGAACAGGTTGATGATTATCTTCTAGTCCTTAAAAGACATCCAAATTGACAGTTGATAGCTCAGCCTTGTCTCAATTAGGAGGTTAGTGAAAATTTCACAAAATATGCTAGGCATGGAAGTTGAAGTTTCCGATGTAAACTATAACTGATGCTGAAGATGGTGAAATATAAATCCTTCCTTATGACAAACACAATCCCCAGGACTGGGACCACAAGCTGATTCATTTATCTTTTGTATGTTTTAGGACAAGCACAATTTTTCCAGAAACTGAAATTGTCTGTTTAGGAATATATGCCTAAGGGAGTTATAAATGTAGATTTTCCTGGCACTAACATCTCCTGAGCTGTAAGGGTAAGGCTTCCTAAGAGAGAACTTTAAAAACCTGCAGTGTTGCATGAAGTTTCTCCATACTTCTTACTGCTTAATCGCTTTTATTTTATTGGCTGATCAAGGAAGAGAAATGTTAACTAGTTATTAGTTTGGCTCAATAGATTCTCATGTCTGAGAAAAAGAAATTGACGTTGAACGGGAAAAACCCCAAGATAAATTCAGGGTGGCACTCACTTCTCTTCTTTATATTGAGGAATAAAAACTAGATTTAGGAAGGTACTTGTATTTTGTATACCTGGAAAATCTTCTAACATAGAAAGGAAAAGGTTAGGGCCTGGCACTTAAGGTCAAGAGAGATTACATTGGGTCTACTAAGGATCTCTTGTCACCACTAGGGACACCAGATTCAGAGCCTTCACACCTTAAACATGCAATAAACCAAGCAGGCATTCACTGTGGCACTTGCCATTCAAAATATCCAAATTGACTTCCAGAATTTTCAAAATTATTAGGAGAAAGGATACCACCCAATGGACTTCTAGCTAGACACTCTATTGAATCCTAACTTTTTTCTTCCCACTCTATTCCCAGGAAACAAATCGAATCAACAAGAAAATATTAAACTATTAAGAAGTCATATGATTAAACTTTGATATTGACTATAAAAACAAGATGCCTAATCTCTTGGATTTGTTCGTTTGGGGGGGCGTGTGTGTGTGTGTGTGTGTGTGTGTGTGTGTTTTGCATTCTGGTCATTTTGCCATTTACCAAGTGACTAATACTCTTTGGTGTCATAAGTTTATGCTGAACCCAGGACCTTTAATTCAGGCCAAGCATGCTCATGATTATTCAGGGATTTCTGTGAGATTGGTTGATCCAGTCATCTGTGTAGTCTGCAAAATATTGTCTCCTTTGTTTTCTTATTTGATACTTAAAATTAACCTATGGGGCTTCCCTGGTGGCTCAGTGGTTGAGAGTCTGCCTGCCGATGCAAGGGACACGGGTTTGTGTCCCGGTCCAGGAAGATCCCACATGCCGCGGAGCGGCTGGGCCCGTGTGCCATGGCCGCTGAGCCTGCGTGTCCGGAGCCTGTGCTCCACAACGGGAGAGGCCACAACAGTGGGAGGCCCGCGTACCGCAAAAAAAAAAAAAAAAAAAAAACCTATGAAGAGACTGAAAAGGTTTGATTATTCACATTTCACAGATGGGGTCCAAAGAGGCTAATTTAGACCCAGTTATATTAATTTAAGCCTTAATAAGTAGCAGAGCTAAGGCTTACAGCTAAGTTTCCCCTCTCGGGGTTCAGAATTTTTCCCACTACACAGGAGGTGGTATGTGGTAAAAGAAATCATGGGCTGGGTGAATCCCCACCATGCCAATGGCTGCTGCCTGACTAGGTTATTTTACCAGAGATATCAGTGCCCCAGGCAGGAGGCTGACCAGGTGCTCCCTCAAGCTGATAGTCTTTAAATATTTATCTTTATTTAGTGAGAGCATAGAGAAATTGATTTTCTAATAACAAAGATTCAACATTTCTTTGTTTTAAACACTGGTTTCATTCCCTGTGCTATGGCTCCAGCTCCTCCAAGTCTACATTAATGACCCATGTAGGTTTTGCCAAAGACACCATGGAGGAACGCGAGAAGTGCCACACTGCGTCCACAGCACATTTCTTGAGAAAGCCCTTCTGGGTACATCCCTATCCCAGGTCTCTCTTCTCTCCCTCCCTTTCTCTTTACAGGCTCAATCTTCCTAGCTTTGACACCCTATTCTCAGGTCTTATACTTCCTGAGATCTCTCTCCCCTTCTTAGCAGAGTAATTTCTTTGTCTCAGCTTCTCTCTCTAAACTTAAAATCTTCTTCCACAGGATAATATAAATCTTCAGTTATGTCAAACACTGTTTCAACGCAAGTAAAGATTTCCTTAAACTCAACAAACCGAAGAATCAGGGTTCAGTACCAGACTGTCTGGTGAGGAGTGAGGTGGTAAAGAAAATTTTAAACTATATATGTAAAATTTTCCTGTTATTTAATTAAATTCAAATGAGGGATTAATACACTAAGGCAGAATTTAAGAAAACATGGGATAAAATAATTCTAAGTTCACAGACACCATATTCCTGATAATTTCAAAATGTTTATATTCCTTGTTGTTGTTGCTTTAATTTTTATTTTATGTTGGAGTATAGTTGATTTACAATGTTGTGTTAGTTTCAGGTGTACAGCAAAGTGATTGAGTTACACATGTACCCATATCTATTCTTTTTAAGATTCTTTTCCCCTTTAGGTTATCACAGAATATTGAGTAGAGTTCCCTCTACAGGAGGTCCTTGTTGCTTATCTACTTTATATATAGTAGTGTGTGTATGTTAATCCCAAACTCCTAATTTTTTGCTCCCTCCCACCTTTCCCCTGTGGTGATCATAAGTTTGTTTTCGAAGTGGGTGAGTCAGTTTCTGTTTTGTAAATAAATTCATTTGTATCATCCTAAAAAAATATTCCACATGTAAGTGATATCATATGACATTTGTCTTTCTCTGACTTACTTCACTTAGTATGATAATGTCTAGGTCCATCCAAGTTGCTGCAAATGGCATTGTTTCATTCTTTTTTATGGCTGAGCAATACTCCATTGTACATATGTACCACATCTTTATCCATTCCTCTGTCGAGGGACATTTAGGTTGCTTCCATGTCTTGGCTATTGTAAATAGTGCCACAGTGAACACTGGGGTGCATGTATCTTTCCAAATTATGGTTTTCTCCAGATATATGCCCAGAACTGGGATTGCTGGATCATATGGTAGCTATATTTTTAGTTTTTTAAGGAAACTCCATACTGTTCTCCATAGTGGCTGTATCAATTTACATTCCCACCAACAGTGTAGGAGCGTTCCCTTTTCTCCACACTCTCTCCAGCATTTATTGTTTTTAGACTTTTTGGGTGATGGGCATTCAGACCGGTGTGAGGTGATACCTCACTGTAGTTTTGATTTGCAGTCTCTAATAATTAGCGATGTTGAGCATCTTTTCGTGTGCTTTTTGGCCATCTGTATGTCTTCTTTGGAGAAATGTCTATTTAGATCTGCCCATTTTTTGATTGGGTTTTTTTTTTTTGATATTGAGCTGCATAAGCTGTTTGTATAAGTTGGAGATTAATCCCTTGTCAGTCTCATCATTTGCAAATATTTTCTCCCATTCTGTGGGTTGTTACATTCCTTTTATTATTTCTTTTTTCAACTCACTTAGACTTAATAATTCTAAAATAGACTCAAAATATATAAAGCAAAATTGATAGGACTACAGGGAGAAATTTACAAATGTACTATATTCACTAGGTGATTTCCATACATCTTTCTTAATTATTTGAAAGTCAAGCATCAAGAACTCATTAAAGATAGAGAGCATTTGAACAACATAATTAATATGCATGATCTAACAGACACATATACAGATCCTACACCCAGCAGTTAGAAAATATACATCCTTCTTAAGCACATGTGAAACATTTTTCAGAACGAAACAACACGTAAAGCAAAACAAGCAGGAAGTGTTGATGATGCTATAGATAAGCATTAGCTTGCTTCTACTTTTAAATCTTTTCTTGATATGGGGCGTTACTAGCACTAGGTGAGCATAATACATGTTATCACTGTGTCTGAACCCTTGATCATTCCTGTGAAACTCATCCATGTTTTCCATTTGCAGACCTTGTGATGAATTGAGAGGAAACTGCTTGCGTCTTTGACAACATAGTTGAATGACATGAGCAGTCTGATTCAGCTGTTCGTCAAGTTTATTTTTTTTCAGCTTTACTGAGGTATAATTGACAAAGTGTACCTCGTAATAATTTGATATAATATACATTGTAAGGATTCCTCTCATCTAGTTATAAACACATCCATCACCTTACATATCTATCTTTTTTTAGCGAGAGCACTTAAATTCTACTCTCTTAGCAAATTTCGATTATATAATACAGTATTATCTACATAGTCTACATGTTTATACATTAGCTCCTCAGACCTTATTCATCTTACAGCTGAAAGTTTGTATACTTTTACCAATATTTCCCTATTTCTCCCACTCCCCAGCCCCTGGCAATCACTTTTCTATTTCTATGAGTTTGGTTTTTTTAAGAGTCCACATATAAGTGATAGCATGCAGTATTTGTCTTTCTCTGTCTGGCTTCACTTAGCATCAAGTCCATCCATGTTGTTGCAAATGGCAGGATTTCCTTCTTTCTCATGGCTAAATAATACTCCTGCGTGTGTGTGTGTATCAGATCTTCTTTATCTTTATCCATTCATCCGTTGATGGACACTTAGGCTATTTCCATACCTTGGCTGTTACAAATAACATTGCAGTTAACATGGGGAAGCAGATATTTCTTCGATATCCTGTTTCCATTTCTTTCAAATATATACCCAGAAGTGGGATTGCTGGGATCATGTGGTAGTTTTATTTTTACTGTTTTCCATAGTTGCCGTACCAATTTACATTCCTATAAGCTCCTTTTAAATGGTTATTTTGGCACCTGGTTAATTGGATTGCCCTTTCATTGAGCTCTTCTTCTAAACATTAGTTTCCTCATCTGGAAAATGGGGATAGTATTTACATGCACTGGTTTGGTGAGAATTAAATGAGTTACTTCAACATAACACACCTAATCCCAATGTCTATTCATGGAGGTAACTGACAAATCTGGGCCGTCCCCTGCACCTCACCCTCACCAATATATGCCCATAATACTTCTCCTGTCACTCCAGTCCCAACTCCCATCAAATATTGTAAACTTCCCAGGGGACAGGACCTTGCCATTCTTCTTTTTCTTATTTTAAGACTTTCATGTTTTTTAGCATAGTTTCAGGTTCACAGCAAAATTGAGCAGAAGTTACAGAGATTTCCCGTATATCTCTGCCCTCATACACGCATAGCAGCCTCTATTATCAAAATCCCCCACCAGAGGGGTACAACTTATGAACCTACACTTAAATGGCACAGTCGCCCAAAAGCCATAGTTTACACTGTAGTTCATTCTTGGTGTTGTACATCCTGTGGTTTGGACAAATGTATAATGACATGTGTAATGAAATGTATAACGATATAATGATATCCACCATTACAGTGTCATACAGAGTATTTTCACTGCCCTAAAATTCCTCTGTGCTCCTGCCTATTCATCTCTCCTCCCCTTCCTTCAATCATGATAACTAACTGATCTTTAGACTGGCTCCATAGTTTTGACATGTGTTCATCATTATAATATCATACAGAGTAGTTTCACTACCCAAAAAATCCTGTTGACTTTCATCCCACCCCTACCCCAATCCCTGGCAACCACTGGCCTTTTTACTGTCTCTACAGTTTTGCCTTTTTCAGAATGTCATATATTTGGAATCATAGAGTGTGTAGCCTTTTCAGATGGCTTCTTCCACTGAGCGACATGCATTGAAGTCTCCTCTACATCTTTTCATGGCTCAATAGCTCATTTCTTTTTAGCACTGAATAATGTTCCACTGTCTGGATGCCCCACAGTTTTTTAATTCATTCACCTGCTGAAGGATACCTTGGTGGCTTCCAGGTTTTGGCAGTTATGAATAAAGTTGCTATAAACATCCATGAGCAAATTTTTGTATGGATGTAGGTTTTCAGATCATTTAGGTAAATACCAAGGAGCACAACTGCTGGATCATATGGCAAGAGTATGTTTAGCTTTGTAATAAATCACCCAACTGTCTTCCAAAGTGGCTTTGCATTCCTACCAGCAATGACTGAGAGTTTCTCTTGCTCTACGTGCTCACCAACATTTGGTATTGTCAGTGTTCCAGATTTTATCCATTCTGGTAGGTGTAGAGTGGTATCTCATTGTTTTTTTAAGACCTGGTCTTTTTCTCCTTTTATGTTTAGCATACTGTGGCAAATGCTGGGTATAGAGAAGTTACTCAATAGATGTTTCTTGGTTAATTTTCCAGATTAAATAGAGTCTCTCTCTCTCTTCCCATACGTATATACGTGTATACACATATAAGCTTATTTGAATACATATTTTAGCCTGAAATATTTTTTTCCTTTGCTAGCAACGCACATTTATGTGACAATAAAAGTGTTATCTTTAGAAAAGAGATAAGAGATAAGAAGTTTTCGTTACTCAATATGATGAGCCATTGATTCTTACACCTGACAAAAGGTTAAAACACCTATGTTCCTTGAAATCATCATCTCTGTGACAAGCAAGACCTTAGTTTTCAAGGTTCCACCTGAAAGACAAATGTTCCTCCTCTTCACAGTACTGATTTTATCAACCTGTGATGGATAAAGGAATCATTTGAAGTGACAGAGACCTGAAATGCTGGTTCCAAGAAATTTTGTTGCTAGTTTTTATTAATTCTTCCGCTCTGGGTGGAGTGTAACCCTCACAATTGAGCTTGCTACATGACTGATGTTTTATTTGACTTCATTCTTCACCCATCTGTGGAGTGTTTTGTAGATTAGTGTTGTGTTTTGGAAATATAAAGAATGCTGGAAAATTCAAGTGAGGCTTTAAAAAATTGACCATTAATTTGGTAAATAACATCTTCCTAGCCAGAATGTTTAAACTTTGCCCTTTGACTATAAACCTTTTTAGGAAGTATATTAGCTAGTTTGGTAATTCAATTATAATTCATATCTTCTATTATTTTCTCTTACTCAGGTGCTGCAGAGTTATTTCTCTTGAGTCTCATTATTCCACACTTTTTTGCTTTGAGTTAATCCTCAGTCATACATTGTGAATCTCCTACATGCCCTGCACTGTGTTAGACAAGACACCAGCCTCCCGGCATTTGTAGAGGTCCAGGCTAGAGTACAAATGGGGGCTCACATGACACATGCCTAAGTATTTCAAGGTTGCGAATGACAAAATATGATCCATCTCCTCACCATGATAAATATTGCTTCATGACTACCTAGAAGGCCAGGTTCAATGTTAGAACTCTCCAATTCCTTGAGGTCCCAGGCCCCAGCTCTCAGCCTGCCTTCTCCTGCTCTGACCAGTATCACTGGACACCTGGCATGAATACCTGTGGACAATCTAACCTGTTTATACAAGCTCTATCCATATGACTACAAATAGCCAGTCTTGGCCACTCCTTGGATCTAGGAGTGAGCACACACCCTCTTGGTCCCTTCTCTGAAGGACAGATCTAGGGAAAAGACCTGGGAAGCCCCCCAAAGGACAGTCAGGCCATTTGGACAGGGAATCTTTGGGATCTGGGTGAGCAGAGCATGGTCTGGAAGCAGGAAGTATGGGATCTGGGTAGACATGGAATCCAGGAAGGCCTATCTTGTTGGTCCCCCAAACTTCTCACCTCACGTGGAGGAACACTGCCGGAGAGGGGCCAGAGTGGGGTCTCTGAAGCATGAAACCTCCTTTTTACCAGGCGTAAGAGCAGTACATATGCTTGATAAGAAACTAAAATCCTGAGCAGATTGAAGATTATTACCTTAGAGTCCACTGAGGAGACAGACATATAGACAGTGAACTCTGTACAATGTGGTCCATGCAATAATCTAGACGTGTCTATTGTACTAGTCTGACCTAGGAAAGGGTGGTGTCACTGGTAGTGTCAAGAGAAGTGTCATTTGAGCTGAGTCTTGAGAGATAGAGCATTTGCCAGGCAAGTGTTTGCCTGGATATATATGGTAAACAAGAGAGTGGTAGGAGCTGGAGCTGAAAAAGTAGACTGTTGCCAGTTCATAAAGTTTGACATTTATGCTGACAAAGGGGAGTATGAGATAGAGAATAGTGAAGGGAAAAGCTGGAGAGAGAAGCATGAAGAGATGAAGTATGGATTTCAAGGCAATGGGAAACCTCTGAAATATTTGAAGCCAGCAATTGACTTGGACTTATTCGTGTCTTTAAGCAATGCTGATGGTTGCAGTGTGGAAGGGGGTTAAGGTGGGAGAGTAGATGGAGGGAAATCAGTTAAGAATCTGGCCCATGATGGTCTAGGTGGGAAATGCCTAGACTAGGCAAAGGTCACATTCAAGAGATATATAGGATAGGATGCCATTGTGATAACGGAAGGAGCTGAGGATAATGCCTGAATGGAGAACATAAGGTATTTAGAAACTAGTTATCACTGACTTAAAATAAATGTGATTTTGAGAAGAACCGAGCCCTCTGTTAGCTTCCCTTGTGATACCATGAGGTGCACACAGGCACCACCTACAAATCAAGCAGGCTGGTGACACACTCTCCAAAAGCAGGCATGACACAGGTCTCCAAGATTGCAGCCCAGCCTCATGCCCAAATGTTTTCATGTTGATGACTGACCTACCCTTTGTCAAAATTTCATCTACCTGATTTAATATTATTGCGCAAATAGTTTATCAGGCTTGCAGCGGATCAGGACCCTTCATTTCTCCTTCTCTATATGAGTCCTTCATGGAATATTAGGAAACCAGTGACATCCAAGAAAAACTGGCATTTAGAACTTTGGAATATAGTAAAATGTTTGGTTGAAGAAGGGTTGATAACAACTGTGGAGGTTTTCAAACCATGTACATTTACTTTTTCAGGTCATTCCTATCCTTCACTTTCATTGGAAAGGGAGAGTTGCTGTCACTGGTTTCATAAGCAAGTCTCAGGTTTAACCTCCCCTTTATATTTCCTTTCCCCCAGCCCAGAAATAATGCGAGAAACCGTAATAGTTCAGTTCACTTCCACTGTTAAGCAGAATTTAAGTGTAGAACTCCACTTTTTGTGCCTGTTGGTGACAGTGTTTCATGTCTAATGATTAAGAAGAAATAGTGGGACTTACATTTCTCTGGCAATCTAGGAAACAAATCAGTAGAAAAGCCATGCCCTGAATCTCCCAACTCTTCTTAAGATTGGGTCAAAGTACAGGAAGAAAATAAGCTCTTATTCAAATTCTTGCCCTGTCTGCAAAATCTTTGTTTGGAGGCAACATAGTCAGGGTAAACCTTCTGCCTTGGTTTCTCTTCTGATTGGCAAACCGTGAGATATTGGCTGAGTTGCTTAACTTTTCAGCATGAGCTCTCCTATCTGCACAAGGTGTTTGACCATGGTCATCTTGTCAACAAGCATTTATTAAGCGTCTATTTTCGTGTGCCACTGTGCTAGGTACTATATCAAGATGCCTACACATCAGACATGTGGTAAAGATCTATGCGATAACAAAAGTAAAAATGTTTTAATGTCCTTGAAGGACTGAATCCGTGCCATGCCAGAGATTATGAATTCAAAGATTCATAGCATGAAGAAAGGTCTTCACAGTTTTTATAATTTTAAATTTATTTAGTTGACATGGGAAATCAGGATCCAACCCAATAGAGAAGAGTTAGCATTGCACAGAGAGAAATTCTATTTCAGGGCCTGGAATATTAGTACAGATCACAGGACCTCAAAGCGGGTCAGGGTAGAGAGCAAGTCTGGATAGAGAGCTGCAAATTTATCATAAATACTAGCCAAAAATTTGGGCAGAATCATTGCGTATGGAGAACAACTGTTTATGCTCCAATTGTCTTAGCAGATTAATTCTCTGCCTTTCTTCACCCGGCTTTATGTCCTGGGAAGCTGACCCCTAGGGAATGTATCACCCAGTCTCCCTTGCCACTTCCTTCCACCTGCGTTAGACCAGCAAGAAGCACCAGCAGGATCAGGGGTTGAGGAGATAGTGTGGGGCTATTTCTTCCTGGCTCCCTGTCTCCTTGGTGGGTCTTTGGCAGGGACTGTAGCCTCCAGTAGGTTCCACTGAGTTCAAGTAGCCCTATTCCCCCCCTTGCCCTTCAGACCTAAGGGTGGTAACATCTTCCTACTGTTGCTGCTCTCTGGGTGCCTCAGCATCTCTTGTGTATCCCTTTAGCCTGCCCATACCCCTGTAACTAGTCACTTATTAAACTGTTTTCACTGGAAACTTCTGGGGTGAATTCTGTTTCTTACCAGGACCCTGACTAATGAGTACAGTTACAAAAAATTTTTATAAAGCCCATAAATACCCTTGTGTAGACTGTAAGATATTTTTCACATGAAAAACAAAAATCCCTCAGTTTTAGAATCAACCTCTCCACAAGCTGTCCCTGAGATATTTGAATTTCATTTCTTTGGCTCTCTGGAAATACTCACACAGGGACATTAAAATCCTCTGATGAAACCATTTTTCAGCTGAGAACTCACTGCAAGAATATCTTAGAAGGGGTGAGAAACCCCAGAGAATACTTTGCACATTGTCCTTTTCCTTGACGTGGTTGATGACGTGCATTTTACATCAGAAGAAAGGAAAACATTCAGTAATTCTGGCCTTTCTTTGGCAATAATGGGTTTTGCAGGTCTGGAAGAGGACTTCCTAAGAGGTTAGAGTGTGCCTGGATAGAAGCTCTGAGCCACATGCGGGTGACACAATGAGATGTCCGCAATCCGCAGTCTGGAGGACTCACACCTGATCCACAATTGACCTTTTGTGGCTCACTTTACCTCCCCTCCACGCTATTAATAAACATACAACCGAGTGGGGAGCTCTAAATGAGTCCACTTCCTGCAAATAAGATTTTAGTGAGACTCTCTTGCTGGTCACATACCAACCCAAGATAATAAAATGTTGATTGTTGATCCGCTTCCTCCCGCTAGTGATGTAAACTCTGGTCAATGTTCTGAAAACAAACCATATTTAATTTTAGTTTACAAAATCATAACGAAACAGAAAATTAGGTCAAAATAAGTAAGTCTGTTCTCTTGTGGTGGTAACAGGGACTTTTGCATAAAGCCAAGTGATCTCACAGCAGAAGCCCGTTCTTGCCTGACCTGGTGTCGTGGCAAACAAAACATTTTCTACCTGGCATTCTTCGCTGGGCGTGATTTGGCTAACTAACTCTTCCCGGGCTTAAAAATGGGGCACTGAGCTGGGTTAGAGAAAGGGAAAGTTACATTCCAACTCTGTCTCCAAGGGTATTGGAAGGTATACATGAAAAAAGATTTGTTTCCTCCCCACGTTTTGTCTCTGTTCTTTATCTTTGGATATTGATGGGTGAGAGGGACACAAAGGGCACAACGTGACCAGAAGCCAGCTGGCAGGAGCTGATGCTGGGGGAAGAAATGGAAAGACAAGTAATTTTTTCCCCACTGTGTCATCTACTTTTCTCCAGGCAAATAATGCAAATCCCAATAGCCTGAACTATTAGGGACAACTTTAAAACTGTTGATGACCCCACTCATTCGGAACTTAGCCTGCTGCTGGCAGCATCTCTTACTGCTCCCAAGGCTGAAGGAAATGGAGAGGTGAAAAGGAGTATGAAAAAGACAGGATTGAACAATAATATTAGCTAGTTTGCTTTTTTGATGTTAAATTATTTGTTTATTTATTTATACAACAAATATGTACTAGGCACTATTATGTGTCTGGTAGTAATATAGACTCTATGGATCCAAGGGCGAAACAGTGTTAATTCCCTACCTTCAAATGCCTTACTTTTGAGTGAGGGAAACAGAGACAGTAGACTAAAAGACAAAGTGATACATAATGTGATGTTTGGTATGATAAATGCTGATATATGTGCAAAGCTCTGTACCAAGAATTTACTTACACCGAGAGCTCATCCACTCCTCCCAACGACTCACAGGGGTAGATTTATTGTCTCTATTTTATTCTGAAGAGACAGATTCAGAGCATAAGGGAACTGGTCCCAGGTTGTCCTAGATGGAGCTGAGCCCAGGTATGCCTGACTTCACAATCTATAGACAATTGGATGGGTTTATTTGGCCTCCTCATGGGTCTACCTACATCTGCCTATCCTGAAAGACACGTTTCCAAGCTTGTCCTCTCTGAGATCTCAAAGCGCTTCCTGCTTGTTGAATTCTCTTGGCAATTGGCCATGAGAGCTGCGGTCTCTTTTTATTCAGATCTGTTATTGAGATATTTTATGTGCATTTAGCTTAATTAAAAGGTTGATCGTGGTTAAATTGCTTGTCCCCAGCTTTGCTGTAAACTCCTTGAGGGTCAGAAACGTTTAAAAGATTTTTATCCTTTATGGCCCTTCAAGGACCACATCATGACTAGCACACATGGACATTTAATATGAACTTTACTTAATTGAGTCTCTAGAAGACGTGGTCCTAGGAATTAACTAAACCATCCTCATCGTTATCTCAAGTCATAGAGGAGATCCTTGTTCTTGATTTCTCACCTCAGGGCATCTAGGGCTAAAATTTAGAGAATTTCTTTGTTTAAATGTGTAGTCTGCCTTATAATACCTCTTTGGAAGGCAAAATAAACTGGTGCAAAGTATTCAGTGTAACTAGCACGTAAAGGTACTCTGGACCCTTGAACATCCCCACTTATGGGAAGGAACTGAATTGCTAGACTTAACTTGTTAAGCTAGGAGTTAAAGAATAAAATAAAACATGCAAAACAAAACAGGACCTGGGAATAAATGACTTGCCTTTACAAAATCTTGCTATGGGGGAAACACGCTTGCAAACATCAGGTTCAAACAGTGTCCACTGCAAACTTTGCTAACCAACATCCGGAGCAGCAGGTCATCCATCCTGAGTCTATTTGTATGTGGTCAAGGCTACTCTTTTACAAGAGGACTCATCCTGCACCCTCACTCACATAAAATATCATTCTGTTTCGACGTAACATTTCTTCAGCAAGAATGCAGAGTCAGGCAGCAAGTAAAAAAAAAGTATAGCCTTTCTGGGTGCATAAATACGCTGCCCAGCTGTCCTTTACTCAAAATGCACAGGGGACCAGGAGATTTGAGCAGAGTGATTCCAAAAAGAAATGTTTTCAAAGTACAATCATGTCTTATTCAAATAAATGTGATCTTTCTGGGTTGTTTTACGGAGGTATCCCATAATTGAGACTTTAACTTCCTCCCTTATATTTCCATTGTATTAGATAAATAAATGTGAATGTAACGTTGTATGAAATATAGAGAGAGAGCCATAAAGGAGTTTTATTAGAGTAATTATTTTAGGATGTGGGGCAGCTCCCAACTCACTTCCAACCCTTTTGGACATTTACTTGGTCAATCTATGAATGACCTCCTCTCTCATTTTGATCACTTGAGAACTGGCAGTTGGAAGAGGTTTTCTTAGGAGCAATTTCAGCCTCTCTGAGATTGAAGTGGTAGCTTGGCTCTAGAAAAGGGGCACGTCTACCATGGTTTTGCTGTTTGTACTCTTTGGGCTGGGCATGTTGCCGTGATAAGAAACCACAGCACCCAACTTCTGTGTGTACATCCAGTGTGGGAGGAGTGCTTCCAGATATGGCTGATGTCCTGCATGGCATCGCTGAAGACTAAATAAATTTGACAGCATCGAAGACTTACGTGCAAAATAGAGACACATGTTCAAACTATTAGGATGGTAGAGGATGAATAAAAATAGTGAGGAAAATAAGAGAGCAAGTGATTAGTTGCTCATGATCAAATTTCAGAGTCAGGAAAATCCTTCATTCATTCATTCAACAAACATTTTTTATATATGCCAGGTGCCCTGCTAGGTTCTTTGAATAGAGAGATGAACAACAATCCCTTCGGGAGTGTTCACAGTAGAGAAATAAAGACAGATAAGCAACAATTTATAGGAGAGTGTATTAGTTTCCTAGAGCTACTATAAGAAAATCCCACAAACTGGATGGCTTAACACAGCAGAAACTTATTTTTCACAGTCCTGGAGGCTAGGAGTCCAAGATCAAGGTGTCTGCAGGTGTAGTTTCTCCTGACGCCCCTCTCCTTGGCTTGCAGATGACACCTTCTTCCTGTGTCCTCACATGGCCCTTCTGTGCACGTGCATCCCTGGTGTCTCTCCTCTTCTTATAAGGGCATCAGTCACATTGGATAAGGGCCCCACCTTAATGGCCTCATTTGAACTTTAACACATCTTTAAAGACCTTATCTTCAAATATGGTTACATTGTGAGGTACTGGAGTTGGAACTTCAACACATAAATTCGGGGGGTAACACAATTAACCCATAACAGTCTATTAAAAACTATGATAGAGGTTGCTCAGGATACTTGGGAAGCCCCAAGGAGGGGGACAGTCAGAGAGGCTTCAGAGAGCATGTGAGAAATAACCCGGTCTTATAGGATATAGAACAAATAGCCTGGGTACAAACAGTGGGCTCTTCCCACAGATGGAACAGGGTATGAATTAAGAACTCATGAATACATGGTGACATTATACACTTTTAGAACCACATCTTACATTCAGTCTAAAAATTCTGCAATAGTATATATATATATATATATATATATATATATATATA
>NW_006792596.1:1184379-1191133 GCF_000442215.2 Lipotes vexillifer
TGTTTGTGTGTGTGTGTGTGTGTGTGTGTGTGTGTGTGTGTGTGTGTGTGTGTGAGAGAGAGAGAGAGAGAGAGAGAGAGAGAGAGAGAGAGACATATGTATATATCCTTATAAAACAAAGACACGGAATAAGGATGTATACAGGTGGGAAAGATATCTAGAGACATTAATGGGTGTTGGCATGGGATAGAAGCAGAGCGTGAACAATGCAAGGATAGAATGTGGAGGTGTTAGCTGAATAGCGAAGAGACAGAGGCTAGGAGAGGACTGCCCATCAACCATCTGTTGATTGCCCACTCGTGGGCACTGTGTGAGGGCTTCTCGGACCAGCAGCAATTCTATATTACAAGCTCTTCTTTTAGGCTCCTGCCACCAGGGACCTCTCTCTGAGGCTCAAACCAATGGGGTCCACACTCTGTTCCTTTGTCTGGTCTCTATTTTTTAGCAGATAGATATTTTTCTCCTTAAAAAGGTTTCTGGATTTGCACAGTCTGTAGAACCATGTTGAATTGTTATTGAATTAACAAACTGGTAGATTGTGGTGGAAGATTAAAGAAATGAGAAATTTCCTGCCTCCTACTTGTGTACTATCTCCATGATACATCACAAAAAGCCGTCTTCCATTTTCCCAGCTCAAAATCAGTGAGAGTAATAATGATTAGAATTTAAAACTAAAATAGGATAATTTGGGGGGTGTGGGTGGAATATGAGGAAATTGTAAATTGAATCAAAGAGTTTATATTCCTCTGAGGAAGCTGCAGGTGGATAAAACAATTCATTTGAGTTTAGTTTTGAGGATTAAAAGGGGAAATTCTTTTTTCAGAGACATTGAAAAATGTAAGAAGTGTGTGATTCAAAGATGTCCACCATATGGATTTGAATGGATCAGCTTTCAGAAAACAGTGACATCAGAGAGCATTTCTCAGCTTCTGAAGCCCTGTGAGCCCAGGAAGCAGGCAAAGCTTAAAATGCCCTGAAATTAATTCTCCTGCTTTTATGATTTTAGCCAGTGTTTTCTTTTTAGTATTGATACCCAGAAGTAGTTTCTCAAAGGACCCTTTAAAAAACTCAAATAACCAAATGACACTATTCATTTACTTGAATAACTAGAATACAGATTTCAAAAATTGATAAATTGCGTTGAGTTCAAATGACCAGGATCAAATTTGCATACATTCAAGTCAACAAGGGTCTTTACTCAAAAGTATTATAACTTTGAAATGTGTGTTGAAGTAAGCTATAGGAGGAAACAGTGGTAAAAGCTGGAATTAAAAATTTGTAAATATTTTACTTTTTGCCATTTTTATCCCTGAATTTCTCTGAGCTTTTTGATAATTCTCTGTTAGATTTAGTTTATCCATTTTTAGCTACTATTATTACATTCATAACCTTTTTTCCACATTCAGCATAATACCGCAATCGTGCAAAGTGCAATTAATTTTTATTTATATGTGAGTTTCAATCACAATCCCGACAGGAAATATATATGGTATCTGGTCCATTTATCTCATTTGACAGGAGGAAACCTCAGGCATGAAAAGGAAGAAGCATTTCTCAATGACACAAAGTGATATAGTAGCAGCGATGAGCCTCAATTATGACTGCTGCGTCCTCCATTCCAGCACCTTCTTCCACCCTGCTCCTTTTTTAGGAGATCAGTCCCTCTGGATGTCTGGAACCTTCTCCCGGGCCCTCCTCCAGCTAGGACCTGATCAACTGAACAGAGGTTGAACTTAAGGATGGATGGAAAAGGATCATGGGCAGTACTGAGGTGTGGGATTCACCACAAATCAAAGCCAAATTCAGATGAGTTTTGTTTGAATTTTAAGTTGTTCTTTAATTATTCACATTCCTCCTTCCCGTCATTAAAACAGAGAATGAACGGTAAAACCAATCTTCCATCTAGATTTTCATACTAGACTGTGGGATGAGGACTATCCTCATTGCTTTTCCATCACATTTTTACAGATATTATGGGCCTTTCTTGGTCAAAGTTCTATATGAAAAAGACTTTTAATCGGGGAGGAGGGGCAGGGCAAGTTCCTTCACTTAAAAAATCATCATCATCTCCAATTATGTACATAAGTAATACTGGATATTGTGAGGATACAAAGCTGTATGGTATGGTCTTTGCCCTCATAAAGCTTATAGTAGTAGAAATTTTAAGATAAAAAAAATGTATAACTTTTCAACTTAAAAAAACGTTCGTAGGCTGCCAGTTAGTGATGGTTGCGTGTTCTTCTTTTTGTATTTACTGGAAGGAGAAATCCTAATAGTTTAGTGGGAAAAGACATCACTGGGGTTTTCCGCTGGCATTCTAGAAGGAAGTATGCACTATTTCAGACAATACAATAACGTTCTTCCAGCAAAAAGGAACTAGTCCAGTGCCTAAAAGTGGTTCAAGGCAAAAGTTCCTGAGAGAAAGTAATTTGGGCGAGCCTTTCGTTGAATCCTAAGGGACCAGCCTCCCTCATCCTTTCATGCCAGTAAACAAGAGAAAAACAACAAAAGCTTTTTCCCTCCCACTCTTCTCTGGACTTCCATTGTGGGGGGGGGTGTCTGTGACTGAGAGCTGAAGGCAGTATTGCCTCAAAGGCTCTACCCAAGCTTCTCTCTCTCTTTTTTTCTTTTCTTTAAATTAAAGTGTAGTTGATTTACAATGTTGTGTTAATTCCTTCTATACAGAAAAGTGACTCCGTTTTTTATATATATATATATATATATATATATATATACTCTTTTTCATATTCTTTTCCATTATGGTTTGTCACAGGATATTGAATATCGTTCCCTGTGCTACACAGTAGGACCTTGTTGTTTATCCCTCCTACATATACTAGTTTGCCTCTGCTAATCCCAACCTCCCATTCCCTCCCTCCCCTACCCCCCGCCCTTGGCAACCACAAGTCTGTTCTCTACATCTGTGAGTCTGTTTCTGTTTTGTAGGTATGTTCATTTGTGTCGTATTTTAGATTCCACATGTAAGTGATATCACATGGTATTTGTCTTTCTCTTTCTAACTTACTTTACTTAGTATGATCATCTCTATGTCCATCCATGTTGCTGCAAATGGCGTTATACCCAGGCTTCTCTTACTCTGGGGGGTGAGGTGACTCCTGCCTCCAGGATCCTTCTAAATATAATGAAATTATTTACTGAAATTTTCACTTATGAATAGAAAATTCTTCCTTTCATAATGGTAAATGAAATTTTATTCATTAATATCTATTATTGACTTACGAGTATGTAATGCACAGTTTTTCCACAAATGCCTGCCCGCATTAGTTGCTGGGGATCCAGCCCACCCCCAAACCCCCATCCATCCACAGCCTCCTCCCGCCCCTCTCCCGTCTTTCCTCTGGGAGACTGGATGCTTTGGTCTCTCTCAACCAAATCATACCAACAGGAGCCCACTTCCCTCAGGGGTTAGCAACCACAGTCTCACCTTGGCTGAGCAGAAATCTGATTTTCAGCCAGCTCAGCATATTATAAAGGAATTGGAGCAGTGAGTGAGAGAACTCTAGAGGTCTGCAAGACTCACTAGTCCATTTATTAACATAGAAACAAGCTCAGGAAAATAAGGACAAAACTGAGGACATTCAAGAGTAGAGTGGCGTTAAAGAGGGCTTCCACGTGTCAATTCAGTTGTTAAACTTTGTGGCGACTCTGTGCAAAGTTGAAGTTATTTGTAACCCTGGAGTTTTAGCTTGATGACGGATACCTGTAGTTATTTTTAAATGAAAGGATTCTTTTGAATGCTTTGGTTCCCTCCTCATGATGATTTAGCACATTTGTCTCTTTTAGAAAGAAAAGTTTAGATGTGTGCCCCTAATGAAGGCTTTCTTTCACACAGGTAAAATATAAATAGAAGCACTTCACTACAATCCAGCCAAGAGCCAGTCTTAGAAGGGTATTCTGAGTTTGAAGAGTCTAATTTTGCTCTGTGCGTTGATCACAATGAGTGGAGAGGGGGCTTCCCGGGAAGGTACGTTGTCAAGAGCTGACCTAGTGCTGACCTTCCCCACTCGGAGCATCCCCATCGCCCTGCAGGGAGGGCAGCAGAGAGCATTGTCCACTCAAAATAGTGGTTTAAGTCCAGGAGAAACTGTCCTGAGAGTGACAGTTTGTGGAGTCAGAGGCAGACTTGTGCGTGTCTTTCCTTATCTTTCCAGGGTCGGTCCCTCGTGTTTAAAGTAGGAGACTCTCAAAGTCAGGAAACTAGTCAGACGTCTGAACTCTGCGGTGACGCGGAGGCCCCTGTGAACCGGAAACAGACATTGACATTATCCCCTTCCCACTCAATCGGTTCCAAATACCCACCTCTGATGCAAAGTGGGTATGGTAGTTGACCCAAAGTCTAACCTGGGCAGAGTCAACCTACAGTTCATCAAGGTCACTTTTATTTTTCGTTTTTACTGCTTAAAGAGAGAGTTGGGCGTGTAATGTTGGCACTTTTACAAGCCGCTGGTAAAGGGAGAGGAAAGAGGAAAAAGTAAGACTGTTTTTAATTCATCAAACTGCTGCTGATTTCGGAATAATAAACACAAGTCTGTTTCCTTGATTATTTTATAAATAGCAAATATTTGGGTAAAGGAATTTGATAAGTGCGCAGACTATAGGAATTGTTTACCCAAATGATGCATCAGTTAAAAAAAACAAACAACAATCCCCAAAAGACCCTTGAGTATGTCTGTGAGATTCTTCAGTCTAGTTCCCAAGGTCCTTAGTCATCATTTCCCTCATCTTTTGAACTTGATCAAAGCAACACGGGGGCCTCTGAGGGGAAAGGTTGGTTTCATTAGGCAAAAGGCAATAAGGTAGTGCCCTTCCCAGCAGTTAATAGACAGGAATGTTGTAAAATACCGTGTGGTTTTCAAATACCAAGGCGGAAGTTTTCTGGTTTATAACCTTCCTAGTCATCTTGCCTGGCCTCCTGGCTTTCTCATGTGTTGCTGACTGATTCCATGCTAAACCAAACTGGTTAGGCTGGGGCCCTGCTGCCCCGAGTAGACCGGACCTCTGCCTGGTGCCAACTATCATGGCCACCAATACCACCAATCCTGGGCTTCTCCTCGAGACCCCAGCCAAAGTTCTGGGATTTCCACAGTGCCAAATTACTGTAAGAGCTTCCCGACTCAAGTCACTGACCCAAACATGCAGCAAATTGCATTTAAGTGAGCAACCCAGGCCCTGAGGAAAATAGGAGGGAAAATATAAACTGTGGTCACTGCATTCTTCTGATATTTAAAAATTAAAATGGAAATATTTTGTCCATTTGGATTTCTGGGAACTTCAGGATGGGAAAATTCTTTTGAAGTTCTTGTAAATGAGGTATCCATTTTTTAATTGAATAATTACCAAGGAAAAAGTAATGAAACAATGTTTTATTTGTTTGTTGATTGGTTCCGCAAATATTTTTCTGAGCATCTATTACAGTCCAGGCTGAGACAGATGTTGATGAACAGGAAGATGAACAGGAAGGGTCTGGCTCAGACCCTTTATCAAGAATGGAAAACATCCACCCCTGGATCATGGTTCTCCCAAGGTGAAGAGCCTTCTCACTGTGGAAAGGAAAGAAACACACAAAGGAACCATCCACCTCTAGATAGCATTACGAGTCTCCCATTTCGGGGGTTAGTTTTTCAACATTGAACCTCAGGAGGTTAGAGGTCATCAAAGCCCACCCCTCAACCATTCTCTCTGGTGCTTCCAAAGTCCTTGCATCCCCAGAGACCAGTGCAGCACTGTTTGTAGACGGGAGGGGGGATTCTTTCTGCTTCTAAGACATAATATTCCTTGTGAGGGAAGATGACGCCAGCCACGGAGCAGAGATCCCATAGCCCTTCCAGACAGGATTAGATGGTTTTGGTGTGGTCAGCTTTCTCGGAGTGTCTCCTTAATCAAGCTTGTGAAGTTTGTCCCCCATCCTAAATCAGAAAAATATCTGCTTTTAACCACATTTTTCTCAGGGTCTTTGAGTTACTTGATATATCCTTAATCCAAATTACAGGTTGTTCTAGGAGACTCAAGGATTCAGACGGCTTAAATGTGGCACTGGCAGGCAAAAGACACTATCTGTCCTGTTCATAACCAGCCAAAGAGAAGCAGGAATCGCAGGCAGCCCAGAAGAGTACAGGTAATGACACATGGGATATAAACAGAATGGAAGAGGCTCCCAGGCAATAGTCTTGTTTTCATAATGGAGTCTTTTAACATGATAGGGTCATGTTAAACACAAACTTAATTCATTTGCCCAAGAAAATAGATTGGATTTAGAAAACATTTTTCTTTTTAGTAGCTCAAAGAAAACACTACAGCATCTAGGACTGGTTATATTGGAGACTCTCTTTATGTGAACCTGACATCTTGCTAACTATTTAAGTGGAGGTTATAACAGCTTTCAAACTTTGTAAAACTATGTTATACTTGTATAATACCTTTCATTTGAGCATTTGTTCTCCCAGGACTTCTGCAAGGGTATAGATAATTTATGGCTTTTTTTATGAGTAGAGAAACTGAAATGACTAACCATTAACAGGTTGTATTTTTCTCAGAGTTATCCTGTAAGTAATGAGTAGATTTCTTTTTTTTTTTTTTTTTTTTTTTTTTTTCTTCCTTTTTTTTTTTTTTTTTTTTTTTTTTGCGGTACGCGGGCCTCTCACCGCCGTGGCCTCTCCTGTTGTGGAGCACAGGCTCCGGACGCGCAGGCTCAGCGGCCACGGCTCACGGGCCCCGCTGCTCCGCCGCACCGGGG
>NW_006792596.1:1191196-1194596 GCF_000442215.2 Lipotes vexillifer
GGGGCACGAACCCGCGTCCCCTGCATCGGCAGGTGGGCTCTCAACCACTGCGCCACCAGGGAAGCCCAGTAATGAGTAGATTTAAGAAAACAATCCAAGACTACAAATTCTCAGTTTCTTGGCCTTTCCCCATAGACCTTTATACCTTAGATAATCCTAAATGCAATGCCATAAGAATATAAGAAACCTTGTATTAAGGATCCCAGTGGACTATTACCTCATTACCATCATAGGACATTTTGATGGAGAATGTGACAATTACTGTGTATGAATTCTTTCAAATTTAGTACTGCTCCATGTCGCAGATTTGCATCTTTGAGGTAGTACTTGCCACTTATTTTACAGGATGATGTGCAAGTTGAAAGAGGGACACTGACGCTCCGCATTCCAAGAGGCTCATTCACGGATGCTCATCAGCTTTGGAAGCTATGAGCAAATCACTTCCAGTCTCACTCTGTCATCCCTTATGCATATAAAAGTGCTTTTTTGGAGGGAAAGTACACACCACTCAACAGGACTCATGCCATCCACCCCATAGATTTTCAGTTTTCAACAGAGAGAGCCTATTCACAGCCAGGGACAGTAAGCAATCACTTCAGTTCAGGCATTTGCAGCTCCTTGTGCAAATGAGGCAGAAGCAGAGGGTTGGTTTTTCCTTATAAAAGGGAGAGGCCTTTCAAATTCAGGGGGCAAATCCATGGCACTGCAGATGAGGTGAGATTGCCCCAAATTCTCTGGAACTGAAGGCAGTTGGTAAGATGTGCCCAGTCAGGACGGCAAGGGCTCCACCAGGGGACCAGCGATTGCCCTTGGGAAGCTCCAGAGAGGAGTGAGGCTGCTGTCCCAGCTAGAGCTCTGAGGTCCAAATGGCATTTACAGGGGTCTGTGATTTATATAGATTTGTTTAAGATTGAAAGCACTTTATGAAATCTGTTCCTACAATTACATTTCCTAAGAATTAGTAGGGATTAGAATGTCACTATTCTCAGACACTCTGGCACATAGTTTTCTGTACACAGTTTGTACAGAAATAAAGGAGAGGGAATGATCAGTTGCCAATTTGTGTTAGCTTTTCCATACAGAGGCTCGCTATGGCCGATTCCTTCTGATTTATGTACCAACTGCCTGTAGCCAGCTGGACAACCGTCATCCTGACTCATTAGCACTTTAGTGCATTTTAAAATAAGCCCTAAGAAAAGACTTCCTTTCTGTTATCCCCGTCATTTGGGAGAACGGAAACTCCCCACAGAAATTGTACACATTTCTCAAAATCCGTAAATCCTTGGGTGACATTTCAATGTCCCAAAGTCAGTGCTTAATAAATGTCTCTTGTTATATGCTAGGGCCTTTCTGGGATGTGTTGACCTTTGAAGTCTCTCCAATAGATAGGTTTTCTCTCTTATTCAAGAATACCATATATTGGTTTCAATTTCTATTAACCCACAAATTATGGTTAAAATTCTGAAATATTTGGCTTTTTTATAGCCTGCAATGATGCTCAAATTTAGTAACATGAATCCCCTTCTTTTTCCCTAACACTGAAGAATTAAAAACTGAATATCACATTTGGGGAGGGAGGCATATTATAGAATGAATATGTTAGAGAAATTATAATGGGAAAAAGAGTTAAATAAAACACATTATTTAATATTGTTACTTGGCTGTGTCAGCCTATACACACACAGGAATAATTTTTCAAAATTTACTAAAAATCCACTAAGAATCTTACCAAGATTCATTATTAATAATCTCACTGATTACTAGGAATCCACTTCTGCTATTAAAGTTGGATTTTCTTCCCCCCAAAAGACTGTGTATATTTCATGGATCGCTAGACGTGAAGGAGACTTTCAGCACAGTCAAGGTCTGCGGACCTCTTTGGCCTCCTCATTCCCTCTCCGGCCAGCATGCGCTCCCCTACCCACTTTGGAGCACCACATAGTTCCCACATCCAGGAACGGGTCTCACTGCAGGCTGGTGCCTGTAAGAGGAAGCCCTCCTCCATGGAGATCCGGACCTTGAATCTATAGAAGAAAACTCCTATGGGTCTGTTGAGCATCTGGAGCTAAGGGGTAGATTTTGTCCCAGAGATTTTCTGACTGGAATAGAAGACTCAGGGCTTCTGGGTACGGGTGCCAGGCAAAGTCCCTATAGCTGTGAGCCAGACAGATGTGGTCTCTGCCCTCCTGGAAGGCACTTTTGTGCTTTCAGTTTAAACACCCTTAGGTACAATTGAAAGGCATTCTTGTTCTGTGGAGACACAGAACTATGCAGTGCAATTCCATTTGTGGGAAAAATCTATATATATACAAGAGTAAACAAGTATGCATATGCATACACTTGTACATACTTTAAAAATATTCCAAGGACCAGAGTGGTACTGTAGTATAAGGAAAGAAGGAAAGCATTTTTATTTTCAATATATTCCTCTCTGTATTCTTTGCTTTAATTCTGTGTGTAACTTATAATTTTAAAGAAGTCTAGTCTTAAAAACCAAACAAGAAACCAAGGTATATCTTTATAAGCAAACATGGAAAGGTATATTGTTGAATGGAATGAAAAGCAAATTATAAATGTATCAAGGAAAATTCCATTCTTGTAAAAAAATAGAGATAAATAGATGGTAGATAGATAGGCGGACAGATAATAGTGTATCTATGGGGAAAAAACTGAGGATATAAAACAAATTGCTATCAAAAGTTACCTCTGGGGCACTTCGCTGGTGGTCCAGTGGTGAAGAATCTGCCTTCCAATGCAGGGGACGCAGGTTCCATCCCCGGTTGGAGAATTAAGATCCCACGTGCTGCAGGGCAACTGCGTCCGCACACCGCAACTACTGAGCCCACGCGCTCTGGAGCCCACGTGCTACAACTGGAGAGAAGCCCACGTGCCACAACGAGGAGCCCACACACCACAACAAAAGATCCTGCGTGCCGCAACGAAGAGCCCGCCTGCCGCAACTAGGACGCAACACAGCCAAATAAATAAATAATAAATAAATATTTTTTTAAAATAAGTTACCTCTGGGGATGTACTGAAAGAGAAGACCTCTCATTTTCTATGTTAACATGTTTCTGTAACATTTGACTATTTTGTCAGTGACCATGAATAGATAATCAGAGAAAAATTTTAATAAGAAAAACATTGTGATATGCTTTATGCCAAACGACCTCAGCACATTCTTCTTCACTTAAGGGATAAAAATAGCTTAGAGGGGCTTCCCTGGTGGCGCAGTGGTTGAGAGTCCGCCTGCCGTTGCAGGGGACACGGGTTCGTGCCCCGGTCCGGGAGGATCCCACATGCCGCGGAGCGGCTGGGCCCGTGAGCCATGGCCGCTGAGCCTGCGCGTCCGGAGCCTGTGCTCCGCAATGGGAGAGGCCGCAACAGTGAGAGGCCCGCA
>NW_006792596.1:1194631-1198421 GCF_000442215.2 Lipotes vexillifer
TCAGCCAAATTCCATTATAAAAATAAATTTCAAAACCAAAACACAATGACAGTGAAATAAAAAAAAAAAAAAAAAAAAAAAAAAAATAGCTTAGAGAATATTAGAGCAATTTTTATTTTTCCTTTCTGGTAAATGTCCGTAAGCATAAACATTCACCCAGTACTAGTTTTTCCAAATCCCTCTAGTTCTCTTTTGCCTTTTAAAGTCCTAAAATCAGAGAGGATTTCCTAGAACTCTTCAAGTTCAGTCTGGAGCCTGTCCCTCTGTGGAGGTGTCACAGGGAAAGGCCTGGGTGAGATGCAGTCCAGCAGGGGACATTTACATCCCATGTGGGTTGCTTGACCTCGCTAAGTGCCACCTTTCCACAGCCGTGCCACTGGGAAAGGATATTTAGTCCGAGGGGCAAACCGCTTTCTGTCCTTAATCCTTCAGCTTGACCTGGTACCCCAAAACCTTTGCTATCTTACGGGCCTCATCGAGAGGTAGCAGGCAGATTCAGTTTTCGTTTTACTTTCGGAGCACTCATTTGAAGGTTTTCATTTTGAATTGGCCTGAATCTGGTTCTCAGTCCCACACACAGCCAGCAGCAAGCTCTTGCTTGGTGGAGATGGCCCAGGCAGGCTCGTCTGTACTTTCACTTCCCACCCGGATTCCTGAGCACAAACCAATGGGAGATTGCGTCAGCTTCGCCAAGGCAGACCAATTAGACAATCCTGAAATCCCCTTGATGACACAGCAAGCATGAAAGCCTGTTTGTACCATATCACATGGCTAAATTTAGATGTAGTCTGGCTAGTTTACAGAAAAAGCTCTTGAAGAGAGGCAAAGAGATTGATCCAGGGAAACAGACAACCTGCCTGGGCTGGTTAGTCTTCGCTTATTTTGTAACGCAGACAGAGGAGGAGTTGATTCCAACCTCAGCCAGCTGCAACAGAGTCCATGTTTCCATGAAGTTACCCTGGGGAAGGACATGCCTTCTAGGTGCTAGGGAGCTGATGTCTGCCAAGCCCACACAAGATGTAAGCTAGGAAGGGTAATTGGTATCCTGAAAAACAACAAGTCAGTCATCCAACACTGAGTTACTGACAGTGTCCTGTGAGTGCTTGTAACAGGGCAAATAACAAGCATATGAATGAAATCAAGTATACCCCAAAGAGACAAGAATCAATTGCCGAAATATTAATAGTACCAAGGACATCATTCATGTTATGGACAAAGTCTTTGTAACACTTGCATCAGATAGACCTTTTAATTCATGTGAAAAAATTGGACTTTTAGGGACACATTGTGGTCTATAAACTGTGGAGTTTTCAATAGTTTTAGTACTTCATACCAACAAGAGCAACATTATCCATTTAAGACTACTTGGTATTTTGGAGGATGTCATAGATTCTCTTTTCCATGGAAAGATGCAACAAACTATCTGGGTATGTTAACCAATCTTTTCTTTTAGAAGAGCTCATTTTCTCCAGAGTCTTTCCAAAGATTTTAATTTACAGAATAGAGTATTTCCACTCTTGGATATGAGGCTGAAGAGCTACAATCTAAGATGTACTTAAAACTTTTCACATGGCAGCACCTCACAGGGCTTCACCTGCTAGTGAGTTGATAGATAAAATCTCAGAAGGGTGGAGAGAAGCACAGATAATCATTAGGATCCATGTGGTAGAGTGGAACACAGAATAGCAGTCCAGAAAGCTTTGGAAGACATGGAAATCCAAGTTGCCCTGAGAGAAGACTGGTGAACAGAAATGTATACAAGAAAAAGAAAAAAAAAAAAAACAGCAACAGAAAAATACCCCAGTGCTTTGCTAAGGATGTCAGTTACTGGGTTCCTCTTTCCCACCTATCAGTCAAGAAGGCGCTGGCCCCAACTGAATACATGTGCACTGAAACAGAGGCTTTTATATTCTAGAACCCATAAATTCATATCTAATTTAATCTCGGACAAAGCATTGAAGTGAATGACATAAACAAGAAGAAACAAGGAGCCCAAAGAGACAAAAAAGAAACGAGTTAAATAGGAAATAAAAAATAGTCATAGAGAGAATTATCATTATAAACTGGATATAATTGTATAGCTATTTGTGTGCATTATTTTATGTTAATAGTATTTGATACTGGTAAAGCACAGCACTTTTGTCAATCTCTCAATCTTTAGTATGTGACTCTAGTAAAGATTAATTTATTGTGTAGTACAGATTTTTGGAAATATCCCTTTTGCATTGTTCTGATTTGTCTTCTATACCCCAGAGTTTCTAACAATCAAAGCTTTGGGTTCCATTTGTAGTTTTACTGCTTCAGCCATATCTCTAAAATGAGAAAAAAAGGGTGAAAACAATTTGAAAATGAATTTCCAGTTAAAAAAATGCCATTATTCAAAATATGAGATGAGTCAAAGGGAGACATTGCCCAGAAAGAAAACACACACACACACACACACACACACACACACACTGACACTGAAAACTATGTCACTAGGCAAGTTTGTTCACTTTCTGACAAGAAGTGACTCCTTCATCAGTTCGTACGCCACATATATTACATGACTTGAATACAAAATGCTATTTGCCCTTCAACAACAAGAAAAGCCCCTAAGGTCTCATATTACCTCAGTTTTCCCCTAAGTTTCTCAATGTGCTAGACCAGTCTATTACCCTTCAGAATAGCTCATCTGCAGAACTTGAATAGACAAGGAAAAACAACCAATTATTTTTCTACTTTGCACAAATAACAGCTACAGTCACTCCTGTTGCCCAAGGCACTTTCCCCTTCCCTTTTACTGGGAGCTAATAAATAGATGGATGGATGGATGGATGGATAAATAAATAAACAGTTTTAAAGAAATAATTATTGCAAAGCCCCTTGTTGAGCTGAGTATGGACCAAGTGCTGTGTAAACTTTTAGAAGAAAGGTTCTGGAAAAATGCAGCAAATAATGACTCAACAGTTATCTCAGGAAAAGACCAGCGGCATTATATTTGGGGTCTACTGGTTGTATCTTAGTGGGGGAGAGGCTTGTTTATAACTTAAGCATTTTCTGTCAGAGCTTTTCCCCCAGGAGTGGGGGAAGGGTTTTTTGTCTCCACATGGTCTGTGTGACCTCACACTCCCCGGCCTCTGGGTCCAAAAATCTGGATTTTATGTCAAAGATGAATAAGTGAGGAGATTTATCGGCTTCGTATTTATGCATAAAGCAAAACCAGAACATGTTAATATTGGTCAATGCTGTGTGGTAAGTACACTCATATTTATTATATTTTTTACTGTATCTTTCTATATTTTTTAACTTTTAAAACAAAGAAAAATCAGTAAAAGAAAATCAGTAAAAGAAAATGTATTTTACCTCATGAATCAATGAGATGAATATCCTGTGAATCAATGAAATAAATATCCTAATGTTTTTTAATAAGGAAATGTTTGCTACAAGTATTCCACGTCTAGAACCAAGGCAGAAGTTCTTTTTTATAGAGTGTCTGCCAAATATTTGCTGTTTGAGATCAGAAAATATTAAAGGCTATTCAAAAGTACATAAAGAAAATTGTATGGGAGGATTAAAAACTTAAATAAAAACTATCAACATAAAAAAAAGAGAAAGAAATCTGGATTTTTAGTCTAAGTTCTGCTGCTGATTTATTATTTGAACACAGCAAATGTCTTAGCTTCACCTGGGTCTCAGTTTCCTTATTTAAAAGTGGAGGTGGGGGCTTCCCTGGTGGCGCAGTGGTTGAGAGTCCGCCTGCCGAAGCAGGGGGCATGGGTTCGTGCCCCGGTCCGGGAGGATCCCACCT
>NW_006792596.1:1198556-1239496 GCF_000442215.2 Lipotes vexillifer
GTTCGTGCCCCGGTCCGGGAAGATCCCACATGCCGCGGAGCGGCTGGGCCCGTGAGCCATGGCCGCTGAGCCTGCGCGTCCGGAGCCTGTGCTCCGCAACGGGAGAGGCCACAGCAGTGAGAGGCCCGCGTAACGCAAAAAAAAAAACAAAACAAAAAAAAAGTGGAGGTGGTAATGCCTTTTGAACTAATGCAGTCGGGTTTTGTGAGGCACGGATGTGTGAAAGTACTTTCAAAGAACAAAGCACTGTTTGAATGTTAGGTAGTTTCATTAAAAAAAATATAGTATCTTCTTCTGATTTCCTTCTCTCACAGGTGCCATTAATAAAAATTATGGTTAGAGTGAAACTGGAATTGAAATTACATTCCTGATCTAGGCGTTGCCGATTACAGTGCCATGGGCTTCTGGGCACTTAATGAGTCTTACGTGGTGGTCATGATCTACCTTGATAAACAAAGAGATTCATTCTTTCAAGGCTTGACTGTAGAGTGAATTTCCCTTTCCATGTTGGAATTTTCTTGCCCCTGACATCCAGATGGAAAAAGGCCGAATGTTCCAGAGTGTTTCATAGATTCACTTTAACTGTGATTTAGGTGTGTGGTGATTAATATCCACGATGCACATTCTATCAATTTGTAGTCTTTTGAATTGAAAGTTGCCCTAACCACGTTCCATTGGGTTCCCTTTGACTTATGACAAACTCATACTGTTTGGTTAAATGGTTGTTCACTGGGCATCTCAGTCACAGATGCAGTAGAGTATCCTAGTTTTCAGTTGAGTACAGCAGTCAGTTATAACATCCTGGGAAAATAGTCAATTTAGCCTGTGATTCATGTTGGAATCATTCATTGCTTTCTAGTAAGAGATTCCTTGGAGTTGTGTCTACAGTTTAATAGCAGACAATTTTTACAAGAACATTTTGCTGAACAAAAATTCCCTTCGTAACTTTTAGAAATTGAGTTTGCACAAGAGTGCTTGAATAGCATAGACATTACTGTGGCCAAGTCCAATGCAGTCATTTCACATAATTTTCCAACTCCTGAATAAGAATATTCAAAGCTGAGGTTGAGATTCCACTACTCTCAAATGTGGTTTTTTGTTCTGAGATGATTTATTTTCCTCCCTGCAGTTTATCACACTTTACATCATGGGAATAGAACCACTGACCTCCCTTAAGAGAACATTTTTAATGATCTTAATAGTTCTTGACATGCCTGATGTCTCATGACTAAGCAACAGACTTGAAAATACAGGCACTGTAGAGATTCCCAGACCTTCCCTTAAGCTGTTACAAAAGTTTAGGCAAATCACATGCTGTACTCATGCCTCAGTTTTCTCATCTGTAAAACAGGAGAACAATACTGATCTACAGCACAGGGCTATCCTCTAACTTTAGGGGGGAAATGTTTACCAGTAGAACTTTCTACTAGACAATTCATCAAAATATTTGATTTTATGGGGTCAGTCCTAGTATTTTGGCACTTTCATTTAGGAGAAAAGTAGTTTAACATGGGAAAATATGTAATTTTAAGATTTGTAGAGAAGAAAAGCAAGCTTTTCAGTTGTGTTGAGGTAACCAGTAACTCTGTCAGGATTAGGAATCAATCTACCTATAGGAAATGGCTAACTTTGGAGACATGTCCACGAGTTTTTGTCCCTCACATCACTAACACTGTCTCAATAGCACACAGATACATTTGGTGACGTCTGGTACCTACAAAACTAAGGAATGTGGAGGTTTGGGGCTTTGCTTCAGTAGATGGTAAACCAAGTAGGAAACAGAACCAGGACCAAATTCCATTTTCCTGTGTCACAGACTTGTGTGAGTATTTCATAACAGGTCTCCAAAGAGCAGCTTCTGTAAACCTTGAGAAGAAAGTGTGACTATTTCCTTAGGCATGCTTTATACGGCCCAGCTCCATCAGGTCACCAAGTCACCACCCAAAGTGGTTGAATTTCTGTGGTGTGATATACAACGTGAGATCATTGTATCTTGTCTTACATAAAATGGTAATGCACTGGTAAACGATCACTGTACAAGAGGCAGGCAAAGCAGGTCTAAGAGAGATCTAATAGGAGAGGTAAGGCATGGATTCTTCCCTGCCTCTCTTCCTTCATAAGGCTGGGTTAGGAGCCTTTCCTCTGTACACCAGAGTCCCCTACACATTCCTCCATCATCTGTACTTACTGCATTGCTTGGTAGTTTTATTTCCTTTACTAAACTAAAAAACTTACTGTAAAGCCAGCACACAGTGGCGAGGCAAAACTAGGTCTCCTTTTTCTTCTTTTGCCCTCCTCTTTTATTAATTTATTAATTCACGCTTTTATCCAAGAAATATTTTTGAGCCCCTCCTGTGTGCCAGCCACATGAATGGATTATCACATTTAATCTTTACAACTTCACCATCACTTCCACTTTAAAGATAAAGAAATAAGAAATTAGGTCACTTGCCCAGTTCAGAGAGAGAGAGAAAAAAATGTGGGGAGGAAACCAGGATTTAAAATTACATGTCTTTGGCATCAAATTCAGTGCTTTGTTTTTCTCCTACATCATGTTATTTCCCAGGCCTAGGTTATTACCTAAAAAACAATGGAAATGGAAATAATGCTTAAAGAAAAGTATGTATGGGCTCTTTATCTGAAAGGAGCTGGATGGCAATACAGAGATACTGTTGAAGGCTTAGGCACATATGGTGACTGATAAACACTAAATGACATATGACATAGCATGGTCTAAATTATTCTGCAAACTTTTAAGTAACCAGTATAGCAGGTCAGTTCTGTAAAGTGGAGAATAAATACAGCACAAGGCCTTCAAGGAGGCAGAGCCTGGGGAGGGGGCTCTGGTCAGGGCTAGAAACCAGGACACAGTTTCAGGGGAAGATTTCTAAGTAAAAAAGTGCCCCTAAGGCTGATCTCTATAGGTGGGAAAGGAGAATTCAGGACTTACAGGAACAGGTACCAATTAACATTTGGCGAGAAGGTAAAAAACCTCAGGAAAATGCCAAGGATTTCATCAGGATAAACTTGCACAAGAATGTCAAGTTCCAGAGCACCAGATGGCATTTTCTGAGGTACTCAGTATTATAAACAGAGATTTCTGATACAGGCATTTCCTCAGAGACAGAGGAAAAGTCATCGCAGATTTTTATTTGAGGACAGATGTGGCACCAGAGGAAGCTATGCACGCATGACCATGCCTTGTGGAGACATGGAGTGGTAAACCGGCCAAGGAGGCTGATTCCTTTCTTCTGCCTGGATTTGTTTTCTTTGGTCTCCTTGAGGCTTACTGGTAATAGCCAAGCTCAAAAGCATAAACTTTTGGTATCTCTTTTAGGAAACACACTTTTCATGTTTCTTTCTGGAAACCATCCCTTTATGAGACTGGAAACTCTGCGATTGTTTTGTCTATCACAGGACAGAAGGTTAAGATTTTCTCTTGGCTAATGGGTGGCATCAGTGGAAAGCTTTGGAAGAAAGCATTAGAGAAATTTATTTTCATTCTTGTTAGTAAATAGGCAATATTTTTGAAGATACTCGAAGTAGGGCATTTGTTTCTCTACTTTATACACAAACGTCTCCTGTATTTGTGTCCCTTCCCCCACGCATTTCCTTTGACTCTGCCTTTCCACCCCACCCCCTCAGCCTGCCCGAGCCAGGAACATCTTCTTACATCTTCTTTGTTCCCTTCCTAACTTCCACCTCTCGTATTCTTCCATATGCTTCAAATAAAAGCCCATTGTCCATCTGACAAGTCACTTTGCTTTCATATTCCTCCTTGTGAGTCACATCCCCTGGAAGTCCATCTTCCTTTTGGAGTGTCTTTCTTTCTGAACCACTTCAGATCCTGAAACGATGAAGGGAATCACAACAATGCCCTATTTTCCTGACTGCTTTGTCACGTAAATGCTCTCAGAAAACTTCCTCCCAGAGATTTCGCATCCTTTTCCTTTTATGATGTCTTTGGAGGGACTGTTATACGTCAGAAAGGCAGGGATGCTTTGGGACTTTTGCTTTGTGCACTTCCTAACGTGCTTGTTGGATTCTTACGTGTCACTGAGGACATGATTGTGGTGGCTGTGATAGAAAAAAGTGAGAATATTGTTGACCATTTATTTATAAAAGGCAATGAAAAGTTCAGAGGAGCCCATCATATTTCAGAACAGACACGCAGTGAGAAAGATCTAGACCAAGCTGTCTTCCATGGAGGGGAGACAGACCCTGCTGCAGACGGGACCATCTTCCACTGGCCGTGGGGAGGGGCGGGGCAGCAGGAGGCAGACAAAAGACAGAACTAGGTTTGAAGCCCAGCTTCACCACTTACTAACAAGTTAACCTCTCAAAGCCTCAGACTCCTCTTCTGTTAAATGGGGATAACTAATATCTAACTAACTCGTGACCTTGCTGTGAGGTTTCAGTGAGACAGTGCAAATGAGTTATTCCACATGGTGACTGCTATAAGGTAAATGTTCAACAAATGAGAACTGTGGTTAGTAGATGCCAAGGGGGCCATCTAGAGAGTATGTGGATGTTTCAGGAGGCAGACAGCAGCACACAATCCAACACAAAATAGCAGTCATTAAAAACAGATGAAGGAGCTTTTCCGTTCTCTGGGAAGACAACCACCCAGCCCAGAGGAACTTGGGGAACTCCAGGTTACTGGGGGTGGCTTGGGCTCAGAACCTGAGTCAGGGATCCGCAGGTGGGGATCTTACAAGCAGGTCTTACAAAGCAGAAGCTCATACATTGAAATCAAGAGTCAAGATCTTGGCTGGATGAACCTTGGGGATGGTTCCATGCTGAGCTCCCCTTAAACTCCTTAGGCCCCTCCCGCCTCAGATCAGGATTGATTTCAAGACCAGGGAGCCCAGGAGTCCACTGAGTAGCATCTTTCCCCCCCCCCCCTTAGGTGAATGTCTTAATTAGATGAGGTTAATTTTTTTTTTTCTGGTTGATAATCAGTGTTTCTTTTTTTTTTACATCTTTATTGGAGTATAATTGCTTTACAATGGTGTGTTAGTTTCTACTTCACAACAAAGTGAATCAGTTATACATATACACATGTTCCCATATCTCTTCCCTCTTGCGTCTCCCTCCCTCCCACGCTCCCCATCCCACCGCTCCAGGCGGTCACAAAGCACTGAGCTGATCTCCCTCTGCTATGCGGCTGCTTCCCACTAACTATCTACCTTACGTTTGGTAGTGTATATATGTCCATGCCTCTCTCTCGCTTTGTCACAGCTTACCCTTCCCCCTCCCCATATCCTCAAGTCCATTCTCTAGTAGGTCTGTGTCTTTATTCCTGTCTTACCCCTAGGTTCTTCATGACATTTTTTTTCCCTTAAATTCCATATATATGTGTGAACATACGGTATTTGTCTTTCTCTTTCTCACTTCACGCTGTATGACAGACTCTAGGTCTCTCCACCTCATTACAAATAGCTCAATTTCATTTCCTTCTATGGCTGAGTAATATTCCATTGTATATATGTGCCACATCTTTATCCATTCATCCGATGATGGACACTTAGGTTGTTTCCATCTCCGGGCTACTGTAAGTAGAGCTGCTATGAACATTTTGGTACATGACTCTTTTTGAATTATGGTTTTCTCAGGGTATATGCCCAGTAGTGGGACGGCTGGGTCATATGGTAGTTCTATTTGTAGTTTTTTAAGGAACCTCCATACTGTTCTCCATAGTGGCTGTACCAATTCACATTCCCACCAGCAGTGCAAGCGTGTTCCCTTTTCTCCACACCCTCTCCAGCATTTATTGTTTCTAGAGTTTTTGATGATGGCCATTCTGACTGGTGTGAGATGATATCTCCTTGTAGTTTTGATTTGCATTTCTCTAATTAATGATGTTGAGCATTCTTTCATGTGTTTGTTGGCAGTCTGCATATCTTCTTTGGAGAAATGTCTATTTAGGTCTTCTGCCCATTTTTGTATTGGGTTGTTTGTTTTTTTGTTATGGACCTGCATGAGCTGCTTGCAAATCTTGGAGATTAGTCCTTTGTCAGTTGCTTCATTTGCAAATATTTTCTCCCATTCTGAGGGTTGCCTTTTGGTCGTGTTTATGGTTTCCTTTGCTGTGCAAAAGCTTTGAACTTTCATTAGGTCCCATTTGTTTATTTTTGTTTTTATTTCCATTTCTCTAGGAAGTGGGTCAAAAAGGATCTTGCTGTGATTTATGTCATAGAGTGTTCTGCCTATGTTTTCCTCTAAGAGTTTGATAGTTTCTGGCCTTACATTTAGGTCTTTAATCCATTTTGAGCTTATTTTTGTGTATGGTGTTAGGGAGTGATCTAATCTCATACTTTTACATGTACCTATCCAATTTTCCCAGCACCACTTATTGAAGAGGCTGTCCTTTCTCCACTGTATATTCCTGCCACCTTTATCAAAGATAAGGTGACCATATGTGCATGGGTTTATCTCTGGGCTTTCTATCCTATTCCATTGATCTATCTTTCTGTTTTTGTGCCAGTACCATACTGTCTTGATTACTGTAGCTTTGTAGTATAGTCTGAAGTCAGGCAGCCTGATTCCTCCAGCTCCATTTTTTGTTCTCAAGATTGCTTTGGCTATTCGGGGTCTTTTGTGTTTCCATACAAATTGTGAAATTTTTTGTTCTAGTTCTGTGAAAAATGCCAGTGGTAGTTTGATAGGGATTGCATTGAATCTATAGATTGCTTTGGGTAGTAGAGTCATTTTCACAATGTTGATTCTTCCAATCCAAGAACATGGTATATCTCTCCATCTGTTTGTATCATCTTTAATTTCTTTCATCAGTGTCTTATAATTTTCTGCATACAGGTCTTTTGTCTCCTTAGGTAGGTTTATTCCTAGATATTTTATTCTTTTTGTTGCAATGGTAAATGGGAGTGTTTTCTTGATTTCACTTTCAGATTTTTCATCATTAGTATATAGGAATGCCAGAGATTTCTGTGCATTAATTTTGTATCCTGCTACTTTACCAAATTCATTGATTAGCTCTAGTAGTTTTCTGGTAGCATCTTTAGGATTCTCTATGTATAGTATCATGTCATCTGCAAACAGTAGTGACAGCTTTACTTCTTTTCCGATTTTGATTCCTTTTATTTCCTTTTCTTCTCTGATTGCAGTGGCGAGAACTTCCAAAACTATGTTGAATAAGAGTGGTGAGAGTGGGCAACCTTGTCTTGTTCCTGGTCTTAATGGAAATGATTTCAGTTTTTCACCATTGAGGACGACGTTGGCTGTGGGTTTGTCATATATGGCCTTTGTTATGTTGAGAAAAGTTCCCTCTTTGCCTACTTTCTGCAGGGTTTTTATCATAAATGGGTGTTGAATTTTGTCGAAAGCTTTCTCTGCATCTTTGAGATGATCATATGGTTTTTCTCCTTCAGTTTGTTAATATGGTGTATCACGTTGATTGATTTGCGTATATTGAAGAATCCTTGCATTCCTGGAATAAACCCCACTTGATCATGGTGTATGATCCGTTTAATGTGCTGTTGGATTCTGTTTGCTAGTATTTTGTTGAGGAGTTTTGCATCTATGTTCATCAGTGATATTGGACTGTAGCTTTCTTTCTTTGTGACATCCTTGTCTGCTTTTGGTATCAGGGTGATGGTGGCCTCGTAGAATGAGTTTGGGAGTGTTCCTCCCTCTGCTATATTTTGGAAGAGTTTGAGAAGGATAGGTGTTAGGTCTTCTCTAAATGTTTGATAGAATTCGCCTGTGAAGCCATCTGGTCCTGGGCTTTTGTTTGTTGGAAGATTTTTAATCACAGTTTCAATATCATTGCTTGTGATTGGTCTGTTCATATTTTCTATTTCTTCCTGATTCAGTCTTGGCAGGTTGTGCATTTCTAAGAATTTGTCCATTTCTTCCAGATTGTCCATTTTATTGGCATAGAGTTGCCTGTAGTAATCCCTCATGATCTTTTGTATTTCTGCAGTGTCAGTTGTTACTTCTCCTTTTTCATTTCTGATTCTATTGATTTGAGTCTTCTCCCTTTTTTTCTTGATGAGTTTGGCTAATGGTTTATCAATTTTGTTTATCTTCTCAAAGAACCAGCTTTTAGTTTTATTGATCTTTGCTATCATTTGCTTCATTTCTTTTTCATTTATTTCTGATCTATTTTTATGATCTCTTTCCTTCTGCTAACTTTGGGGTTCTTTCTCTAATGCTTTAGGTGCAAGTTTAGCGTGTTTATTCGAGATGTTTCCTGTTTCTTAAGGTAGGGTTGTATAGCTATAAACTTCCCCCTTAGAACTGCTTTTGCTGCAACCCATCGGTTTTGGGTCGTCGTGTCTCCATTATCATTTGTTTCTAGGTATTTTTTGATTTCCTCTTTGATTTCTTCAGTGATCACTTTGTTATCAATTAGTGTATTGTTTAGCCTCCATGTGTTTGTATTTTTTACAGATATGTTCCTGTAATTGATATCTAGTCTCATAGCGTTGTGGTCGGAAAAGATACTTGATACAATTTCAATTTTCTTAAATTTACCAAGGCTTGATTTGTGACCCAAGATATGATCTATCCTAGAGACTGTTCCATGAGCACCTGAGAAAAATGTGTATTCTGTTGTTTTTGGATGGAATGTCCTATAAATATCAATTAAGTCTATCTTGTTTAATGTATCATTTAAAGCTTGTGTTTCCTTATTTATTTTCATTTTGGATGATCTGTCCGTTGGTGAGTGTGGGGTGTTGAAGTCCCCTACTATGAGTGTGTTACTGTCGATTTCCCCTTTTATGGCTGTTAGTTTTTGCCTTATGTATTGAGGTGCTCCTATGTTGGGTGCATAAATATTTACAATTGTTATATCTTCTTCTTGGATCGATCCCTTGATCATTATGTAGTGTCCTTCTTTGTCTCTTCTGATAGTCTTTATTTTAAAGTCTATTTTGTCTGATATGAGAATTGCTACTCCAGCTTTCTTTTGGTTTCCATTTGCATGGAATATCTTTTTCCATCCCCTTACTTTCAGTCTGTATGTGTCTCTAGGTCTGAAGTGGGTCTCTTGTAGACAGCATATATATGGGTCTTGTTTTTGTATCCATTCAGCCAATCTGTGTCTTTTGGTGGGAGCATTTAGTCCATTTACATTTAAGGTAATTTCGATATGTATGTTCCTATTCTCATTTTCTTAATTGTTTTGGGTTCGTTATTGTAGGTCTTTTCCTTCTCTTGTGTTTCTTGCCTAGAGAAGTTCCTTTAGCAGTTGTTGTAAAGCTTATTTGGTGGTGCTGAACTCTTTCAGCTTTTGTTTGTCTGTAAAGGTTTTAATTTCTCCATCACATCTGAATGAGATCCTCGCTGGGTAGAGTAATCTTGGTTGCAGGTTTTTCTCCTTCATCACTTTAAATATGTCCTGCCACTCCCTTCTGGCTTGCAGAGTTTCTGCTGAAAGATCAGCTGTTAACCTTATGGGGATTCCCTTGTGTGTTATTTGTTGTTTTTCCCTCGCTGCTTTTCATATGTTTTCCTTGTATTTAATTTTTGATAGTTTGATTAATATGTGTCTTGGCGTATTTCTCCTTGGATTTATCCTGTGTGGGACTCTCTGTGCTTCCTGGACTTGATTAACTATTTCCTTTCCCATATTAGGGAAGTTTTCAACTATAATCTCTTCAAATATTTTCTCAGTCCCTTTCTTTTTCTCTTCTTCTTCTGGGACCCCTATAATTCGAATGTTGGTGCATTTAATGTTGTCCCAGAGGTCTCTGAGAATGTCCTCAGTTCTTTTCATTCTTTTTTCTTCATTCTGCTCTGCAGTAGTAATTTCCACTATTTTATCTTCCAGGTCACTTATTCGTTCTTCTGCCTCAGTTACTCTGCTACTGATCCCATCTAGAGTATTTTTAATTTTATTTATTGTGTTGTTCATCGTTGTTTGTTTCATCTTTAGTTCTTCTAGGTCCTTGTTAAATGTTTCTTGCATTTTGTCTATTCTATTTCCAAGATTTTGGATCATCTTTACTATCATTATTCTGAATTCTTTTTCAGGTAGACTGCCTATTTCCTCTTCATTTGTTAGGTCTGGTGGGTTTTTACCTTGCTCCTTCATCTGCTGTGTGTTTTTCTGTCTTCTCATTTTGCTTATCTTACTGTGTTTGGGGTCTCCTTTTTGTAGGCTGCAGGTTCGTAGTTCCTGTTGTTTTTGGTGTCTGTCCCCAGTGGCTAAGGTTGGTTCAGTGGGTTGTGTAGGCTTCCTGGTGGAGGGGACTAGTGCCTGTGTTCTGGTGGATGAGGCTGGATCTTGTCTTTCTGGTGGGCAGCTCCACGTCTGGTGGTGTGTTTTGGGGTGTCTGTTTACATAGTATGATTTTAGGCAGCCTCTCTTCTAATGGGTGGGGCTGTGTTCCTGTCTTGCTAGTTGTTTGGCATAGGGTGTCCAGCACTGTAGCTTGCTGGTTGTTGAATGAAGCTGGGTGCTCGTGTTGAGATGGAGATCTCTGGGAGATTTTTGCCATTTGATATTATGTGGAGCTGGGAGGTCTCTTGTGGACCAGTGTCCTGAAGTTGGCTCTCCCACCTCAGAGGCACAGCACTGACTCCTGGCTGGAGCACCAAGAGCCTTTCATCCACACAGCTCAGAATAAAAGGGAGAAAAAGTAGAAAGAAAGAATTAGTAAAAGAAGAAAGAAAGAAAGAAAGAAAGAAAGAAAGAAAGAAAGAAAGAAAGAAAGAAAGAGAAAGAAAAAGAAAGAAGGAAAGACAGAAAGAAAGAAAAGAAAAGAAGGGAGGGAGGGAGGGCGGAAAGAAGGAAGCAGGGAAGGAAGGAAAAAAGAAAGAAAGAAGATAAAGTAAAATAAAATAAGGTATGATAAAATATAATAAAGTTATTAAAATAAAAACATAATTACTAAGAAAAAGAAAGAAAAAAAATTTTTAAAAACAGATGGCTAGAACCCTTGGACAAATGGTGGAAGCAACTCTATACAGACAAAATCTCACACAGAAGCATACACATACACACTCACAAAAAGAGGAAAAGGGGAAAAAGTCCTAAATCTTGCTCTCAAAGTCTACCTCCTTAATTTGGGATGATTCATTGTCTATTCATGTATTCCACAGATGCAAGGTACATCAAGTTGATTGTGGAGCTTTAATCCGCTGCTTCTGAGGCTGCTGGGAGAGATTTCCCTTTCTCTTCTTTGTTCTCATAGCTCCCAGGGGCTCAGCTTTGTATTTGGCCCCGACTCTGCGTGTAGGTCGCCAGAGGGCGTCTGTTCTTCGCTCAGACAGGACGGGGTTAAAGGAGCCACTGACTCGGGGGCTCTGGCTCACTTAAGCCAAGGGGAGGGAGGGGCATGGAGTGGGGGGCGAGCGTGCGGCGGCAGAAGCCGGCGTGACGTTGCACCAGCCTGAGGCGTGCCATGCGTTCTCCTGGGGGAGTTGTCCCTGGATCCCGGGACCCTGGCAGTGGCGGGCTGCACAGGCTCCCAGAATAGGGGTGTGGATAGTGACCTGTGCTCGTACACAGGCTTCTTGGTGGCGGCAGCAGCAGCCTTAGCGTCTCATGCCCGTCTCTGGGGTCCACGCTTTTAGCCGCGGCTCACGCCCGTCTCTGGAGCTCCTTTAAGCAGCGCTCTTAATCCCCTCTCCTCGCGCACCAGGAAACAAAGAGGGAAGAAAAAGTCTCTTGCCTCTTCGGCATGTCCAGACTTTTCCCCGGACTCCCTCCCGGCTAGCTGTGGCGCACTAACCCCTGCAGGCTGTGTTCATGCAGCCAACCCCAGTCCTCTCCTGGCGCTCCGACCGAAGCCCGAGCCTCAACTCCCAGTCCCGCCTGCCCCGGCAGGTGAGCAGACAAGCCTCTCGGGCTGGTGAGTGGCCCTCGGCCCCGATCATCTGTGCGGGATTCTCTCCGCTTTGCCCTCCGCGCCCCTGTTGCTGTGCTCTCCTCCACGGCTTCGAAGCTTTCCCCCTCTGCCCCCCCGCAGTCTCCGCCCACGAAGGGGCTTCCTAGTGTGTGGAAACCTTTCCTCCTTCATGGCTCTGTCCCACTGGGGCAGGTCCCGTCCCTATTCTTTTGTCTCTGTTTTTTCTTTTTTCTTTTGCCCTACTCAAGTTCGTGGGGAGTTTCTTGCCTTTTGGGAGGTCTGAGGTTTGCTGCCAGCGTTCAGTAGGTGTTCTGTAGGAGTTGTTCCACGTGTAGATGTATTTCTGGTGTATCTGTGGGAAGCAGCATCTTTTCTTAAGAAGTCTGATGAAACGCTCTATTTCTTTTCCTCACGTGGTAAATACTCAAACATAGAATTATCATAAAATGAATCATCGAAAGAGAGCAATTTGAATTTTTTCCAAAACAGTTGTGTCCGAAAAGACTTTTTCCTCCGAAGAAAGTTCTCAGGTTTCAGTATTTCAATCTACCCAAGTTCCAAAACTTTCTTTCCTTATCTTGTTTGCCTGAGCTGTCATTCTGCCAGTTCTCCCACCGGATCTGTGTGCTGGTGTTACCTGTGGCCCAAAAGAGTTTTAGGCTGCTCCCTTACATTATCTTTAGATTTAATTCATTAACATTCTTTCTGATACAGAAACATAAAGATGAGAAACTAATATAATTTGTCCCCTTGAGTGTAATTACTTTTTATTAATGTGACAGAGAAACATAATATTTTAAAAATACATATGTCTAGTATACCAAGCTTTTCAGAGCTTAGATTTGGTTACAAATAAATGAACAGTGAGCCTTAGATATTTATTTTTCTTTTTATGTTGATATGTGTATAGGTAAATCAAAAGAACATTTCTTTGAACTGTTGTACCCTGGAATATACACTGACTTATGGTGAGTTAATACACTAATCTGAGGTGTTGTGAAGAAGATCTCTTTTGTCATATAGATGCTGTATTCGATGAGTATGTCCTGTAACCTACACAAATTTTCTTTTCCTGAGTGTTCTGAATCTTGCAGCAGTCACTCAGTCTGTTGGTGGTTGTTATTTTTGTTTTATACTGTAATGCCCAAAGACTAGTTCCTACCAGGCCCTCCCTGCACACATTGGTCACTCAATAAATACTGTGGACAGACTGACAAAACCTGAACTGTATATCCACAATGATTTACTTTTTATTTTGTATGTACTTATTGGCAATATTTGGGGGAATTGTCAAGGTGACTTTTCCCTCTAAAGGAGAAATAGCTGTTGCTTGAAAACCAGACAAATCCAAGAAGCAGGCAGAGGGTAGGTTTGGACAAGGAAGGAGTGAGGAATGAAGCTGGGCAAAGAGGCTTAGGTGTCTCTCCATAAGGATGCATATTGATTAGAGTGGAGGATAGTCCTGGCACTTTACAGCTGTCATGGCAACCATAGAGCAGAAGGTTTGTTCTCAGGAAGTGACTAGTGGAATTTCCCAACTGCAGACAGATAATCTGTTAGGTGGGGCATGTGGATAGTTACTAATGCCTCTGGGTTATGACAGAGAATGTCCATAAATCAGGCCATTCTTTGAAGGGAGCAGGCCATGGTGGGGGATTCGCATTCCTGAACAAGGCTGGAGGGGTCCAGTGGTACACCCAAAAGAAACTTTAATCCTTAAAAACCCAAAGCCCTGTAGTGCTGGAATAAATGGAGAAATAAATGATTCAAAGAGTACAATTCAGGGCTTCCCTGGTGGTGCAGTGGTTGAGAGTCTGCCTGCCGATGCAGGGGACACGGGTTCGTGCCCCGGTCCGGGAAGATCCCACATGCCACAGAGCGGCTGGGCCCCTGAGCCATGGGTGCTGAGCCTGCGCGTCCGGAGCCTGTGTTCTGCAACGGGAGAGGCCACAACAGTGAGAGGCCTGCATACCGCCAAAAAAAAAAGACTGAATCAGGAAGAAATAGAAAATATGAACAGACCAATCACAAACACTGAAATTGAAACTGTGATTAAAAATCTTCCAACAAACAAAAGCCCAGGACCAGATGGCTTCACAGGCGAATTCTATCAAACATTTAGAGAAGAGCTAACACCTATCCTTCTCAAACTCTTCCAAAATATAGCAGAGGGAGGAACACTCCCAAACTCATTCTACGAGGCCACCATCACCTTGATACCAAAACCAGACAAGGATGTCACAAAGAAAGAAAACTACAGGCCAATATCACTGATGAACATAGATGCAAAAATCCTCAACAAAATACTAGCAAACAGAATCCAACAGCACATTAAAAGGATCATACACCATGATCAAGTGGGGTTTATTCCAGGAATGCAAGGATTCTTCAATATACGCAAATCTATCAATGTGATTAACCATATTAACAAATTGAAGGAGAAAAACCATATGATCATCTCAATAGATGCAGAGAAAGCTTTTGACAAAATTCAACACCCATTTATGATAAAAACCCTGCAGAAAGTAGGTGTAGAGGGAACTTTCCTCAATATAATAAAGGCCGTATATGACAAGCCCACAGCCAACATCATCCTCAATGGCGAAAAACTGAAAGCATTTCCACTAAGGTCAGGAACAAGACAAGGTTGCCCACTCTCACCACTCTTATTCAACATAGTTTTGGAAGTTTTAGCCACAGCAATCAGAGAAGAAAAGGAAATAAAAGGAATCCAAATCGGAAAAGAAGAAGTAAAGCTGTCACTGTTTGCAGATGACATGATACTATACATAGAGAATCCTAAAGATGCTACCAGAAAACTACTAGAGCTAATCAATGAATTTGGTAAAGTAGCAGGATACAAAATTAATGCACAGAAATCTCTGGCATTCCTATACACTAATGATGAAAAATCTGAAAGTGAAATCGATCCAGAGTTTGCCTCACCTCTTCTTTCTTCTTTCTTCCATTATCTCCAATCCCTTAACCTGTATTCTTGATACCCCAGGCTTCCCATCTCTCCCCTAAACATCCCCTCTCCATTCCATGCCATCAATACAACTCTGTGTATAAGTGTAACTCCTTGGATTGGAAGAATCAACACTGTGAAAATGACTCTAATACCCAAAGCAATCTGCAGATTCAGTGTAATCCCTATCAAACTACCACTGGCATTTTTCACAGAACTAGAACAAAAAATTTCACTATTGTATGGAAACACAAAAGACCCCGAATAGCCAAAGCAATCTTAAGAAAGAAAAACGGAGCTGGAGGAATCGACTCCCGGACTTCAGACTATACTACAAAGCTACAGTAATCAAGACAGTATGGTACTGGCACAAAAACAGAAATATAGATCAATGGAACAGGATAGAAAGCCCAGAGATCAACCCACGTACATATGGTCACCTTATCTTTGATAAAGGAGGCAAGAATATACAGTGAAGAAAAGACAGCCTCTTCAATGAGTGGTGCTGGGAAAGCTGGACAGGTACGTGTAAAAGTATGAAATTAGAACACTCCCTAACACCATACACAAAAGTAAACTCAAAATGGATTAAAGACCTAAATGTAAGGCCAGACACTATCAAACTCTTAGAGGAAAACGTAGGCAGAACACTCTATGACATAAATCACAGCAAGATCCTTTTTGACCCACCTCCTAGAGAAATGGAAATAAAAACAAAAATAAACAAATGGGACCTAATGAAACTTCAAAGCTTTTGCACAGCAAAGGAAACCATAAACAAGACCAAAAGACAACCCTCAGAATGGGAGAAAATATTTGCAAATGAAGCAACTGACAAAGGATTCATCTCCAAGATTTACAAGCAGCTCATGCAGGTCCATAAGAAAAAAAACAAACAACCTAATCCAAAAATGGGCAGAAGACCTAAATAGACATTTCTCCAAAGAAGATATATAGATTGCCACCAAACACATGAAAGAATGCTCAACATCATTAGTGATTAGAGAAATACAAATCAAAACTACAGTGAGATATAATCTCACACTGGTCAGAATGGCCATCATCAAAAAATCTATAAACAATAAATGCTGGAGAAGGTGTGGAGAAAAGGGAACCCTCTTGCAGTGTTCTTGGGAATGTAAGTTGATACAGCCACTATGGAGAACAGTATGGAGGTTCCTTAAAAAACTAAAAATGGAATTACCATATGACCCAGCAATCCCACTACTGGGCTTATACCCTGAGAAAACCATAATTCAAAAAGAGTCATGTACCAAAATGTTCATTGCAGCTCTATTTACAATAGCCCGGAGATGGAAACAACCTAAGTGCCCGCCGTCGGATGAATGGATAAAGAAGATGTGGCACATATATACAATGGAATATTACTCAGCCATAAAAAGAAACGAAATTGAGCTATTTGTAATGAGGTGGATAGATCTAGAGTCTGTCATACAGAGTGAAGTAAGTCAGAAAGAGAATAGCCAGGACATGGAAGCAACCTAAGTGTCCATCATCGGATGAATGGATAAAGAAGATGTGGCACATATATACAATGGAATATTACTCAGCCATAAAAAGAAATGAAATTGAGATATTTGTAGTGAGGTGAATGGACCTAGAGTCTGTCATACAGAGTGAAGTAAGTTAGGAAGAGAAAAACAAATACTGTATGCTAACACATATATATATATATGGAATCTTAAGAAAAAGAGAAAAAAGGTCATGAAGAACCTAGGGGTAAGATGGGAATAAAGACACAGACCTGCTAGAGAATGGACTTGAGGACATGGGGAGGGGGAAGGGTAAGCTGGGAGAAAGTGAGAGAGTGGCATGGGCATATATACACTACCAAACATAAGGTAGATAGCTAGTGGGAAGCAGCCGCGTAGCACAGGGAGATCAGCTCGGTGCTTTGTGACCGCCTGGAGGGGTGGGATGGGGAGGGTGGGAGGGAGCGAGACGCAAGAGGGAAGAGATATGGGGATATATGTATATGTATAACTGATTCACTTTGTTGTAAAGCAGAAAGTAACACACCATTGTAAAGCAATTATACTCCAATAAAGATGTTAAAAAAAAAAGAGGCTTTCCACTCTAACTTTCATCTAACAGATGAGGTAGCTGGGGGGGAAGGAGGAAGTAGATCCCTGGCTACAATCAAGTTTTGATCCCAGCTCTCATCCAAGCCCCACCCACAAACACCATCTAAAGCAGGACCGTTTGTCAGCACTTCAGTCATGAGCACTGTAATTAAGATTCCACAGTTCACCTCTGGTGTCAAACGGTGGAGTTTTTTTGTTTTCTGTTCTTTTAAATTTAGGTGTTTTTTTTTTTTTTAATTTTTGGCTGCGTTAGGTCTTCGTTGCTGCGTGCGGGCTTTCTCTAGTTGCGGCGAGCGGGGGCTACTCTTGGTTGCGGTGCGCAGGCTTCTCATTGCGGTGGCTTCTCTTGTGGTGGCTTGCGGGCTCTAGAGCGCGTGGACTCAGTAGTTGTGGTGCACAGGCTTAGTTGCTCCGCGGTATGTGGGATCTTCCCGGACTAGGGCTTGAACCTGTGTCCCCTGCATTGGCAGGCGGATTCTTAACCACTGTGCCCCCAGGGAAGCCCCTCAAACGCTCGTTTTAATGGAAATAATTTATATGGCATCTTCTCTGTGAAGAAGCATAGGGCCATTTGGACCCTCGCCTCTGAACACTGGTCTGAGCACAGGTCCGTGCTGCAGGGTGGAAAGCTTGCAACAGACCCCACTGAGATGGCTGCTACAGATGTCACCCAGAACCTGTAGCAGCAAAGAACCTCGGCACGTTAGGAAAGAAAGCGAAGAGGAATGTTTTCCCTCCTGCCCTTTCTCTAACAACTGTGTCAAACCTGAAAATGTGGCTCCAATCCTTTTCAGAACTATTATTTTCTTTACAGCAAAGTTCTAAAAACTTGGTTTCTTTTGATTTCTGCCCCCCGGCAGGAAAATGACACATTTGGGGCCAAGGCATTAAAGCAGGGTCTCTTGGGAGAAGGGAGAGGGCTATTGCTTTCCAGCTCACAAACAGTTGCAGGTGCAAAAAATGTGCACACGAAAAGGGAGGTCTGCTAGAGGCCCCTTTTAAACTGCAGCCTTTTAAGTTCAATAAATCTCTTCGCTCTTCCCTTTGTGGGCCCTGTGCTTCTCTCCCAGGATCAAATGCGCATCCCAGTCCTCAATGTGGCCTCCAGAAGGAATCTTCGTGTTTGTTGTGAAGTTTTCCGTAATTACATAATCAGTGAAGTCTGTGAGTTCGTGTTGAGAAGGTTGAAAAATTCAAGCCTGGGAATTACGGTAACATAATTAGATGGCTTCCTGTAAGAACCAAGTGATTTTTCCCTGGGCCGGACTCTGGCTGCCCTCAGAGGCTTTCCTCTTGATCAGTGAATCACAGTTGGATAGACACTTCTGTTGGCCAACACTCCAAGGTGTTTTCACGGGGTTTGTTGGTGGTGTGGGTGAACTCTGCGTACTCTGCGTTGATTTGATTGAGAAGGCAGGAGCCACGAAAACAGAGGGCTGTGGTTTCTTGAATGCCTTTGCATCTGTGTGTGACAGAGCCAGTGCTTAGCTTGTCTGGGCTGTGGTACCTTGACTCATCCAGCAGTGTCTAGAAGCCTGGATTCCTTGCCTCTTGGCGTTTTAGGGGCAGGAAGAAAGAAAATTTTGAAAGGAAAGACCACAGCTGAGTTTTAGGTGTGTAATGGCATTTGGTACCTGATATGCATCATTTCTTGTGAATTTTTTCCAAGTCAGCTGGATGTTGACGATTATATATTAAAAACCAAACAGAACCAGAAATAGCCTTTTATTTTCCCACAGTGTTAGCCTCTCAGAATCTGCTCTCCCAGTACCTAGCAGTCCTCTGAAATGATTATTCATGTGCTCTCTAAACCCTACCCCCTCTCTCTGGTGTTCAGGTCTTGTGTGTATTTGCCATTTTAGCTCTGTCCTGACAGGTGCAGAGACTAGGAATTGTTTAAAAGCACAGGCCAAGATGTGATAGCAGCTGACTGTTTTCTAAAGGAAACCCTTACATCGTCACCTTGCTACTTAGCTGGTTTCCATGGAAACATCAACTGTCTGTCACTGGTCTCAACCCAAAGGAGTAGCTATAAGAAAAGATGACTATGAGGGAAATCTCTCCCTTTATTTTGTTCTGTAATAAAGAGCTAGACAGTCAGATTCTATACTTGATGCCAGCATTTAACATCTGATTTAAAAAAATACAGATGGAAACACAGGTGAGTCTCAGGTGGAAAGAGTATACATTTAATTTTCAGGGGCATCAGGACTGGTTCAACTGCCAATGACTATATTCATCAGGCACAAAATCCTTCTCCGAGCAGATATTGATCAGAGTTTGGATCCTCAAGTAAAAATTTTCCAGAGGTCTCTCTTCATTCTATTGCACTGAGAGATTCTCTGACTCTGCTCTCTGGACCTTTCATTTCTGCTGCCATCCTACTACTCATTCATTCTGCCCAGTTTGCTCTCAGAGTAATTCTAACTACATAAATTTATACAGGGAAGCATAATCCCTCTTTTGCTCTGTTCCCCAAGAGAATAAATAACATAAATGTATTTCTTAAATATTGAAAGAATCTCTTTGAAAGCAAACTGAGCCTTGTGCCTTTTTGAGAGGTAACTCCTTATAAGACATCTTACTTCTTGAATAACAGCTGTTCTTGATTTTGTCTTTGCCAAATTTGAACTCCAAAGAATAAAATGGTTAATGATGTCTATATGTACATATTTGCTCTTCTGCCTTATAAAATGAAAGATAAAAATTAGATTTGTTTGGAATTCTCCAAATTTTAATGATTACAAAATGATTGCAAGAGTCCTCATATCAATCAAATGTATGATAAAAGAAACAGAAACTTGACAAATCAAACAAGAAGTTTAGCATTCCGGATTATGTTTAAGTAAAATGTGTTGCTGTAAATATGATCCATGTTTGAAAGAGATATACTCATGCTCATGCACAAAGACTAGTATAATAATTGTCAGTAGGATAATGAGAGAGAAAAATACTTTTTTTCTAGAGGTTTAAATGTCCTTGTCAACTAGTGACATTTATAATACACTTTATGAGTTAAATTAATGATTTGCCAGTGTCCTCACTGTCCATAATATATCCTTATTCCCAGGGTAATCAGTGACCAAATTCCTATAAAACTGATTATGTATAAAACTTCAATAGAAAAAAAAAAACTTCAATAGAAGAGAAAAACCTCCTTTCTAATATTGTTATATAATAATATATAATTATATAAAATCATATAATACTTTTTATTGTAAAAATTAACCAGAATAATTTAATCTTATTTTATCTATCCATTATCTATGGCTATGTAACAAGTTATCTCCAAACTTACTGGCTTAAAACAACAGACATTTATTATCTCATAGTTTCTGTGGTTCAGGAATATGAGCATGGCTTTGCTGGATACTTCTGGCTCAAGGCCTCTCACAAGGCTACAATCAAGGTGTTGACTGGAGCCCCTAACTGGGGGAGGATCCCCTCTGAGTTCACTCACTGGTGGAATTCAGCTCCTTGTGGACTGTTAGACTTGCTGGCTCGTGGCCAGAGACATCATTTCCTTGCTAAGTGGGCTTCTATTGGGCAGCTTACAACAAAGCAGTTGGCTTCCCTCTGCATAAGCCAGTAAGAGTGAGAGAGGCAAGTAAGATGGGAGCCATGTGCTTTTGTATCCTAATCTTGGAAACAGTATCCCATCTCTTTTGTTATAGTTTATAACTTAGAAGCAAGTCACTAGATACAGTCTGTGCCCAAAGGAAAAAAATTACATAATGACATGATTATCAGGAATCAGAGATCATTAGGAGCCATCTTAAAGGTCAACTACCATACTTATCATCCACAGGGATTCCTGCTTCTTCCTTACAATTACCCAAAGGCTCCGGTGATAATCAGAAATTGAGTCTTCTGGAAGGAATAGTACAAAATCTCGGTAAAGAGCAGTACTTTAGCTTTTTGCTGGTTCAAGAGACCAAATTGTTAGTAGTAGACACTCCTGTCTAATGGTCATGGTACTTCTAAAACCGTTGCCCTTGACAATTAGCAGATGTGGGACTAATCTTACAGACAATGGCAAAGATAACCCATCCGTGTCTAAATTAAATGAAAAGGCCATTTGAAATTAGCTATCTATTGTACTCATGGTCTGTCTTGATATTAGTTGTCTATTATATTAGTTATCTATTGCTATAAAACACATTGCCCCAAACTTAAGGACTTAAAACAAACAAACATGTATTTCCTTTAGCACAGAGTTCTGTGGGTCAAGAATTTGGGAGTGGCTTGGCCAGGATGTTCTGGTTGGTGTCTCCCATGAGGTTGCAGTCAAGATATCAGCTAAGGCTATAGTAATCTAAAGGCTTGACTGGAGGATCCACTTCCAAGGTGGCGACTCCTATGACTGGCAAGTTAATGTCAGCTGTTGGCAGGAGGTCTCAGTTCCTCACTGCATGGGCCTCCACAGGGCTGCTTGAGTATCTTCATGACATGGCAGCTGGCTTTCCCCAGAGAGAGAAATCCAGATTGATTATGGGACGTATGAAATATGTTTCAAATTTGAGTAATGATCCTTGTCTTAGTGTTTGTCCGTGTTGCAGGCAAAATACATATGATTGCCAGAGTATTAGGTTCTGCTGCACAGGATCTACCTTGTCAAATGATTCAAAAAATATTCAGCTTCCAAAAAAGGTCAAAAAAAAATCCCAGAAAACTGTGATATCTGATCACCAATTGCCAAACCACAGTGCAACTTTATTGGACCTAAGCCCATCTCCTGCCCTCTGAATCTCTTAGATGTTCCACAGAATTGCCAATACACAGGCCTCAGACAGGAGTAGTTGTATAAAAGGATTGATTATACTTGGCAGAACTTCGAGAAGGAGTGCAAATATGATCAAATTACCAAAAAGTCCTGGGAGATTGTATCCATAAGACAAACAAAATAAAACTAATGCTGAAGGGCTCAACAAAAGACTTGGAGCTCACATTGGTAGAGAGACTCGATTTGTCAGGACAGGCAGAGTGGCTTTTAGGGGGTGGAGAATTAGGGCTCCCAGGTATGGCTATCTACAGCAGCAAGAGTCTCTGACAAACCTTGATGGGACCTTGATTTGTTAAAATATCGGGCTTCCCTGGTGGCACAGTGGTTGAGAGTCCGCCTGCCGATGCAGGGGACGTGGGTTCGTGCCCAGGTCTGGGAGGATCCCGCGTGCCACGGAGCGGCTGGGCGCGTGAGCCATGGCCGCTGAGCCTGCGTGTCCGGAGCCTGTCCTCCGCAGCGGGAGAGGCCACAACAGTGAGAGGCCCGAGTACCGCAAAGAAAAAAAAAAAAAAAAAAAAAAAACACAAAAAAAAAAAAAAAAATCATCCAGAGACCACTGGCACACACCTGTAGTAAAAGAAAAAAAAAAAGCTTGATTTAGCCTGCAGCAAAAGACAATAAAAAGCAGAAGAGTGAGTCAAATATAGTACAAACCAAAGTCCAAAGTGGGGGAGCTTAGGGTAAGGTTTTTGTAGGACCTGGGAGCTGGAATTAGTCACAAGATGGTCTTGGCATGGATTATTTAGAATATGTAAACCAGGCAAGTTGCTGGAACAGTCAATGGTCTCAGTTTTAGAACATACGACCTTTTCGGAGTTATTGTTACATCATTCTGTGGTTCTGTCTTGGAACATACGCATTTAAACAAAGAGATAAACAATTTTGACCTTAAGTCATTTATCTGTTTTACTAGTTATAGTGCAGACCATTTTGTAAGCTATGGTTTCTGTTTCAACTCTCATCCTCAATCTATACAAGGGAATCTGAACTAGCCCCTTCCCACGCCTTCATGTTCCATGAGGAAGCCTCTAGCCAAGGTGTATTTGATGAAAAAAATCCCTTTCTTCTACTTGTGTTGTTTCTTTTTCCCAGCAAGACTCACCCCCAAGCTTGAGGGGAAAGGAAGAGCTCAAAACTGGATCAGTTCTATCATTGCCTTTGCAAACAGTGTTTTGTCTAATTATAATTCCACTGCAAAATTCTACTCTTTAATACCCAGCTCAAAATTGCATCTTTTAAAAAGTATTTTCCAATGTCTCTTCCTTCTCTCTTCCCCGTCTTCAGCTCCCACCCCTGACTTGGAGGATAAAATTATGCTCCCTATGTGTTCCTGGTGCTTAGTAGTCTGCTTGGTACACAGTAGATGCTTAGTATATATTTTTGAACTGCGTTGGTAATATCTAATTAATTTGGCAATAGATATTATTAAAATACTTTGATATTACTGTTACTTCAGCTCTTTCTAAGTTCTCTCCTCTCTGATTTCCTATTGCACAGTTTGGCATTGTTGTTCTCTGACAGTTTCATACATATTAGTTTTGCTTGTCTTTTATTCCAGTTACTAATAAATTGTGAGCTCTTAGGGATAGGGACAATTTCTTTTACTGGGTCGGCACCCTCCACCCCACTCCCATGCCCATTCAGACTTAAGACGATTCTCATACTTCCTAAATATTTGTTGGTTTTGAGCTTATTTTGAGATATTAGCTTATGTTTTCTCCTGTATTTTCCCTACCCTTCATTTTATCCCATTCAAGAAGGCAGTTGGCCCAAACTTCATTGCCTCAGGGAAGAGTTGAGGCCAGGTGTGAAGCAGGAGTAGAGCATCAGCCATTGTGTGTTTTTCCCCAAAGGCCTAAACACTAAGTTGAATGGAGAAAGTTTGGAGAGGGAAATAAAGAATGGGATTCCCACGTACAGACAGAGCAAGTGGAGAAAGCAGGCAATTGTCAGGTCCCCCTTCCACTGCCTCCAGCTTAAAATAATAATAATAATAATGACATGATGGAGAATGTGGAGAGGAGAGAGAGACAGTTCTGGGGGTCCAGGAAAGGTATGGACTCAGGTCCTGCCTGCAAGGCACAATTCCAAAGTAGTGTCAAACCTTCAAAGAGGAATGGCGGGTTTGACTGTGAGAGACCCTGCGGTGGATCGTTCTCTACATTCGGTGTTTGTGGGGAACATTCCATATGAGGCTACTGAAGAGCAATTAAAGGACATCTTTTCTGAGGTTGGGCCCGTTATTAGTTTCAGGTTGGTATATGATAGGGAGACAGGAAAGCCAAAAGGTTGTGGCTTCTGTGAATACCAAGACCAAGAGACAGCACTTAGTGCCATGCGAAACCTAAACGGGTGTGAATTCAGTGGGAGAGCACTTCGAGTGGACAATGCTGCCAGCAAAAAGAACAAAGAAGAGCTGAAGAGCCTTAGCACTGGTGCCCCTGTCATTGAATCACCTTATGGAGAGACCATCAGTCCTGAGGATGCCCCTGAGTCCATTAGCAAAGCAGTTGCCAGTCTTCCACCAGAGCAGATGTTTGAGCTGATGAAACAAATGAAGCTCTGTGTCCAGAATAGTCCTCAGGAAGCACAGAACATGTTGCTTCAGAGCCCTCAACTGGCTTATGCTTTGCTCCAAGCCCAGGTAGTGATGAGAACTGTGGATCTAGAAATTGCCTTGAAAATTCTGCATCGCCAGACAAATATCCCAACACTGATTGCAGGCAACCCTCAGACAGTCCACAGCGCTGGACCTGGCTCAGGATCCAATGTGTCGATAAACCAACAGAATCCTCAGGCCCCTCAGACCCAGTCTTTGAGTGGAATGCATGTCAATGGCGCACATCCTCTGATGCAAGCTTCTCTGCAGGCTGGAGTTGCAGCACCAGGGCAGATACCAGCGACCGTAACAGGACCTGGGCCTGATTCCTTAGCACCTGGAGGAGGAATGCAGGCCCAGGTTGGAATGCCAGGCAGTGGACCAGTGTCCATGGAGTGGGGACAAGTGCCGATGCAAGACCCCAGGGCAGCTATGCAGCGTGGGCCCTTGCCTGCCAACGTCCCAACTCCTCGAGGTCTGTTGGGAAACGCTCCAAATGACCCACGCAGAGGCACTTTCCTTTCTGTAACTGGAGAGGTAGAGCCTAGAGGTTACCTGGGACCACCTTATCAGGGTCTGCCCATGCACCATGTCTCTGGCCCTGACAGCTGAGGCCCACCCCCACGTGAGATGAGGGGAGGGCCATTAGCTGAGTCCAGACCTCTAATGGCAGAGCCAAGAGGACACATGCTAGATCAGAGGGGTCCACCATTGGATGGCAGAGGTGGAAGAGATCCCCGAGGCATAGATGCACGAGGGATGGAGGCACGAGCCATGGAGGCAAGAGGATTAGATGTTAGAGGATTGGAAGCCCATGCGATGGAGGCCCGTGCAATGGAGGCCCGTGAAGTGGAAGTCAGAGGGATTGAGGCCAGAAGCATGGATACAAGGGGCCCAGTCCCAGGCCCTAGAGGCCCTATACCTAGTGGAATCCAGGTCCCAGTGCGATTAATATGGGGGCAGTTGGCCCCCAGGGATCCAGATATGTCCCAGTCATGCAAGAAGTGAGCATTCAGGGTGGAGGCCAGCCTGGAGGCTTTAGTCCTGGCCAGAACCAAGTCACAACACAGGACCATGAGAAGGCTGCTTTGATCATGCAGGTTCTTTAACTAACTGCAGACCAGATCGCCAAGCTTCCTCCAGAGCAGAGGCAGAGTATCCTGATCTTAAAGGAACAAATACAGATGTCTACTGGAGTGCCTTAAAATGTTTTCAAAACTACCTGGTGACAAATCTGGAAATTAATTCCATAACTTGGTTGAAATGTTGCAAAAAGATGATTTCTGCATCCTACCCTTTGAATGACTCAAATTGGTGCCAGGTGGAGGACTCCCATCACCTTCTCTCAGAACAAAATCAGTTCATTCTGTGGTCGTAGTTTATATGTTTTCTGTGACTTGAAATAAACTTTGAACACAATTTTAGTATATTGCAAATTGATATACATGACCCTTTTGCTATTAGAAGGCTGAACACCAAGGGTGAAACCTTATGTGTGTTTTCTACCCTTACTGCAGTATTGTACTTTTTTTTTTAACATCTTTATTGGAGTATAATTGCTTTACAACAGTGTGTCACTTTCTGCTTTATAACAAAGTGAATCTGTTATATATATATATATATATATATATATATATATATACACTCTTTTTATATTATTTTCCCATATAGTATAGCCTCTTCTTGTCTTGATCCCTTCATCATTATGTAATGCCCTTCTTTGTTTTCTGTTGTAGTTTTCATTTCAAAGTCTACTTTGTGTGATATGATATTGTTACCCCAACTTTCTTTTAGTTTCCATTTGTATGGTATATATTTTTCTAGCCACTCACTTTCAGTCTGTGTGTGTCTAGCTTTGAAGTGAGTCTTGTAGGCAGCATATAGATGGGTCTTATTTTTTTGTAATCAGCCACCCTATGATTTTTGCTTGGAGCATTTAGTCCATTGACACTTAAAGTGATTATTGATTGTTTGTACTTATTGTCATTGTGTTACTTGTTTTATCATTGTTTTTGTAGTTCTCTGTTCTTTTCTTCTTTTAGTTTCTTCCCTTGTGATTTGATGATTTGCTTTAGTGGTATGCTTGTGTTCTTTTCTCTCTAATTTTTATGTATCTATTATAGGTTTGTGATGTGGTTACCATGGGGCTTATATATTTTGACCTATAACTATATCTACTTGTTTTAAACTGGTAGTCACTTAAGTTCAAACACATTCTAAGGATTTACATTTTTACTCCCCTGTCCCCCCACAGTTTTACTTTTGTTTTTATATTTTACATCTTCATGTCTATCCCTTGACTGTTTATTATAGTTAGACTTGATATTACAATTTCTGTCTTTCAGTCTTTGTACTAGCTTATTTTAGTGATTGACCTATAGCTTTTACTATATATTTGCCTTTACTAGTGGGATTTTTCCTTTTCTATAAATTCTTACCTCTTTTTGTAGTTTTTTCTTTTTCACTTAAAGAGGATCTTTTAACACTTCTTGTAATGTTGGTGTAGTATTGATGAGCTCTTTTAGCTTTTGCTTGTCTGAGAAGCTCTCTTTATCTCTCCTTCAATTCTGAATGATAACCTTGTGGGTAGAGTATCATAGGTTTTACACTTTTTCCTTTCAGCACTTCAAATATATCATGCCACTGGGCACTTAGGTTGTTTCCATCTCCGTCTGGCTATTGTAAACAGCTGCAATGAACGTTTTGGTACATGACTCTTAAGAAATATGGTTTTCTCAGGGTATATGCCCAGTAGTGGGATTGCTGGGTCGTATGGTAGTTCTATTTTTAGTTTTTTAAGGAACCTCCATACTGTTCTTCATAGTGGCTGTATCAATTTACATTCCCACCAACAGTGCAAGAGGGTTCCCTTTTCTCCACACCCTCTCCAGCATTTATTGTTTCTAGAGTTTTTGATCATGGCCACTCTGACCAGTGTAAGATGATATATCATTGCAGTTTTGATTTGCATTTCTCTAATGATTAATGATGTTGAGCCCTCTTTCATGTGTTTGTTGGTAAGCTGTATAATTTCCTCAGAGAAATGTCTATTTAGGTCTTCTGCCCATTTTTGGATTAGGTTGGTTTTTTTTGATATTGAGCTGCACGAGCTGCTTGTAAATCTTGGAGATTAATCCTTTGTCAGTTGCTTCATTTGCAAATATTTTCTCCCATTCTGAGGGTTGTCTTTTGGTCTTGTTTATGGTTTCCTCTGCTGTGCAAAAGCTTTTAAGTTTCATTAGTCCCATTTGTTTATTTTTGTTTTTATTTCCATTTCTCTAGGAGGGGCGTCAAAAAGGATTTTGCTGTGATTTATGTCATAGAGTGTTCTGCCTATGTTTTCCTCTAAGAGTTTGATAGTGTCTGGCCTTACATTTAGGTCTTTAATCCATTTTGAGTTTATTTTTGTGTATGGTGTTAGGGAGTGTTCTAATTTCATTCTTTTACATGTAGCTGTCCAGTTTTCCCAGCACCACTTATTGAAGAGGCTGTCTTTTCTCCACTGTACATTCCTGCCTCCTTTATCAAAGATAAGGTGACCATATGTGCATGGGTTTATCTCTGGGCTTTCTATCCTATTCCATTGATCTATCTTTCTGTTTTTGTGCCAGTACCATACTGTCTTGATTACTGTAGCTTTGTAGTATAGTCTGAAGTCAGGCAGCCTGATTCCTCCAGCTCCATTTTTTGTTCTCAAGATTGCTTTGGCTATTCGGGGTCTTTTGTGTTTCCATACAAATTGTGAAATTTTTTGTTCTAGTTCTGTGAAAAATGCCAGTGGTAGTTTGATAGGGATTGCATTGAATCTATAGATTGCTTTGGGTAGTAGAGTCATTTTCACAATGTTGATTCTTCCAATCCAAGAACATGGTATATCTCTCCATCTGTTTGTATCATCTTTAATTTCTTTCATCAGTGTCTTATAATTTTCTGCATACAGGTCTTTTGTCTCCTTAGGTAGGTTTATTCCTAGATATTTTATTCTTTTTGTTGCAATGGTAAATGGGAGTGTTTTCTTGATTTCACTTTCAGATTTTTCATCATTAGTGTATAGGAATGCCAGAGATTTCTGTGCATTAATTTTGTATCCTGCTACTTTACCAAATTCATTGATTAGCTCTAGTAGTTTTCTGGTAGCATCTTTAGGATTCTCTATGTATAGTATCATCATGTCACCTGCAAACAGTGACAGCTTTACTTCTTTTCCAATTTTGATTCCTTTTATTTCATTTTCTTCTCTGACTGCTGTGGCTAAAACTTCCAAAACTATGTTGAATAATACTGGTGAGAGTGGACAACCTTGTCTTGTTCCTGATCTTGGAGGAAATGGTTTCAGTTTTTCACCATTGAGGATGATGTTGGCTATGGGTTTGTCATATATGGCCTTTATTATGTTGAGGTAAGTTCCCTCTATGCCTACTTTCTGCAGGGTTTTTATCATAAATCGGTGTTGAATTTTGTCGAAAGCTTTCCCTGCATCTATTGAGATGATCATATGGTTTTTCTCCTTCAATTTGTTAATATGGTGTATCACATTGATTGACCTGGGTATATTGAAGAATCCTTGCATTCCTGGGATAAACCCCACTTGATCATAGTGTATGATCCTTTTAATATGCTGTTGGATTCTGTTTGCTAGTATTTTGTTGAGGAATTTTGCATCGATGTTCATCAGTGATATTGGCCTGTAGCTTTCTTTCTTTGTGACATCCTTGTCTGCTTTTGGTATCAGGGTGATGGTGGCCTCATAGAATGAGTTTGGGAGTGTTCCTGCCTGTGCTACACTTTAGAAGAGTCTGAGAAGGATAGGTGTTACCTCTTTTCTAAATGTTTGATAGAATATGCCTCTGAAGCCATCTGGTCCTGGGCTTTTGTTTGCTGGAAGATTTTTAATCACAGTTTCAATTTCAGTGCTTGTGATTGGTCTGTTCATATTTTCTGTTTCTTCCTGATTCAGTCTCGGCAGGTTGTGCCTTTCTAAGAATTTGTCCATTTCTTCCAGGTTGTCCATTTTATTGGCATAGAGTTGCTTGTAGTAATCTCTCATGATCCTTTGTATTTCTGCAGTGTCAGTTGTTACTTCTCCTTTTTCATTTCTAATTCTATTGATTTGAGTCTTCTCCCTTTTTTTTTTGATGAGTCTGGCTAATGGTTTATCAATTTTGTTTATCTTCTCAAAGAACCAGCTTTTAGTTTTATTGATCTTTGCTATCGTTTCCTTCATTTCTTTTTCATTTATTTCTGATCTGATCTTTATGATTTCTTTCTTTCTGCTAACTTTGGGGTTTTTTGGTTCTTCTTTCTCTATTTGCTGTAGGTGTAACATTAGGTTGTTTATTTGAGATGTTTCTTGTTTCTTAAGGTAGGATTTTATTGCTATAAACTTCCCTCTTAGAACTGCTTTTGCTGCATCCCATAGGTTTTGGGTCGTCATGTTTCCATTGCCATTTGTTTCCAGGGATTTTTTGGTTTTCTCTTTGATTTCTTCAGTGATCACTTCGTTATTAAGTAGTGTTTTGTTTAGCCTCCCTGTGTTTGTGTTTTTTACAGATTTTTTCCTGTAATTGATATCTAGTCTCATAGCGCTGTGGTCGGAAAAGATACTTGATACAATTTCAATTTTTTAAAATTTACCAAGTCTTGATTTGTGACCCAAGATATGATCTATCCTGGAGAATGTTCCATGAGCACTTGAGAAGAAGTGTCATGTCAATTAAGTCCATCTTGTTTACTGTATCATTTAAAGCTTGTGTTTCCTTATTTATTTTCATTTGGGGTCATCTGTCCATTGGTGAAAGTTGGGTTTTAAAGTCCCCTACTATGATTGTGTTACTGTCAGTTTCCTCTTTTATGGCTGTTAGCTTTTACCTTGTGTATTGAGGTGCTCCTATATTGGGTGTATAAACATTTCCAATTGTTATATCTTCTTCTTGGATTGATCATTATGTAGTGTCCTTCTTTGTGTCTTATAATAGTCTTTATTTTAAAGTCTGTTTTGTCTGATATGAGAATTGCTACTCCAGCTTTCTTTTGATTTCCATTTGCATGGAATATATTTTTCCATCCCCTCACTTTCAGTCTGTATGTGTCCCTAGGTCTGAAGTGGGTCTCTTGTAGACAGCATATATACACGTCTTGTTTTTGTATCCATTCAGCCAGTCTATGTCTTTTGTTTGGAGCATTTAATCCACTTACATTTAAGGTAATTATCGATATGTATGTTCCTATTCCCATTTTCTTATTTGTTTTGGGTTTGTTATTGTAGGTCTTTTCTTCTCTTGTGTTTCCTTCCTAGAGAAGTTCCTTTAGCATTTGTTGTAAAGCTGGGGTGGTGGTGCTGAATTCTCTTAGCTTTTGCTTGTCTGTAAAGGTTTTAATTTCTCCATCAAATCTGAATAAGATCCTTGCTGGGTAGAGTAATCTTTGTTGTAGGTTGTTCCCCTTCATCACTTTAAATATGTCCTGCCACTCCCTTTTGGCTTGCAGAGTTTCTGCTGAAAGATCAGCTGTTAACCTTATGGGGATCCGCTTGTATGTTATTTGTTGTTTTTCCCTCGTTGCTTTAATATTTTTTCTTTGTATTTAATTTTTGATAGTTTGATTAATATGTGTCTTGGCATGTTTCTCCTTGGATTTATCCTGTATGGGACTCTTTGTGCTTCCTGGGCTTGATTAACTATTTCCTTTCCCATATTAGGGGAGTTTTCAACTATAATCTCTTCAAATATTTTCTCAGTCCCTTTCTTTTTCTCTTCTTCTTCTGGGACCCCTATAATTCGAATGCTGGTGCATTTAATGTTGCCCCAGAGGTCTCCAAGACTGTCCTCAGTTCTTTTCATTCTTTTTTCTTTATTCTGCTCTGCAGTAGTTATTTCCACTATTTTATCTTCCAGGTCACTTATTCGTTCTTCTGCCTCAGTTATTCTGCTATTGTTCACTTCTGGAGTATTTTTAATTTCATTTATTGTGTAATTTATCACAGTTTGTTTCATCTTTAGTTCTTCTAGGTCCTTGTTAAACGTTTCTTGTATTTTCTCCATTCTATTTCCAAGATTTTGGATCATCTTTACTATCATTATTCTGAATTCTTTTTCAGGTAGACTGCCTATTTCCTCTTCATTTGTTAGGTCTGGTGGGTTTTTACCTTGCTCCTTCATCTTCTGTGTGTTTCTGTGTCTTCTCATTTTGCTTATCTTACTGTGTTTGGGGGTCTCCTTTTCGCAGGCGGCAGGTGTGTATTTCCCATTGTTTTTGGTGTCTGTGTCCAGTGGCTAAAGTTGGTTCAGTGAGTTGTGTAGGCTTCCTGGTGGAGGGGACTACTGCCTGTGTTCTGGTGGATGAGGCTGGATCTTGTCTTTCTGGTGGGCAGGTCCACGTCTGGTGGTGTGTTTTGGGGTGTTTGTGGCCTTATTGTGATTTTAGGCAGCCTCTCTGCTAATGGGTGCGGTTGTGTTCTTGTCTTGCTAGTTGTTTGGCATAGGGTGCCTAGCACTGGAGCTTGCTGGTCGTTGAGTGCAGCTGGGTCTTATTGAGATGGAGATCTCTGGGAGATTTTCGCTGTTGGATATGATGTGGATCTGAGAGGTCTCTTGTGAGCCAATGTCCTGAACTTGGCTCTCCCACCTAAGAGGCACTGCCCTGACACATGGCTGGAGTACCAAGAGCCTGTCATCCACACGGCTCAGAATAGAAGGGAGAAAAGAAAGAAAGAAGAAGATAAAATAAAGTTATTAACATAAAAAAATAATTATTAAAAAATAATTTTAAGTAATAAAAAAAGAAAAGAAGAGAGCAACCAAACCAAAAAACAAATCCACCAATGATAACAAGTGCTAAAAACTTCACTAAAAAATAAAACAAAGTACGGACAGACAGAACCCTAGGACAAATGGTAAAAGCAAAGCTATACAGAGAAAATCACACACAGAAGCATACACATACACTCACAAAAAGAGAAAAAGGGGGGGGGGTGAAATATATATATATCATTGCTTCCAAGGTCCACCACCTCAATTTGGGATGATTCATTGTCTATTCAGGTATTCTACAGATGCAGGGTACATCAAGTTGATTGTGGAGATTTAATCTGCTGCTCCTGAGGCTGCTGGGAGAAATTTCCCTTTCTCTTTGTTCGCACAGCTCTTGGGGTTTGGCTGTGGATTTGGCCCCTCCTCTGTGTGTGGGTCGCCTGAGGGCGTCTGTTCCCGCTCAGACAGGACGGGGTTAAAGGAGCCGCTGATTCGGGGGCTCTGGCACGGGGGGTTGGGGGGAGGGAGGGTTACATATGCGGGGTGAGCCTGCGGAGGCAGAGGCCAGCGTGACGTTGCACCAGCCTGAGGCGCACCGTGCGTTCTAGCGGGGAAGTTGTCCCTGGATCACGGGACCCTGGCAGTGGCGGGCTGCACAGGCTCCCGGGAGGGGAGGTGTGGAGAGTGACCTGTGTTTGCACACAGGCTTCTTGGTGGCGGCAGTAGCAGCCTTAGTGTCCCATGCCTGTCTCTGGGGTTCGCACTGATAGCCGCGGCTCGCACCCGTCTCTGGAGCTCCTTTAAGCAGCGCTCTGAATCCCGTCTCCTCGCGCACCAGGAAACAAAGAGGCAAGAAAAAGTCTCTTGCCTCTTCGGCAGCTCCAGACTTTTCCCCGGACTCCCTCCCGGCCAGCCGTGGCGCACTAACCCCCTCCAGGCTGTGTTCACGCCGCCAACCCCAGTCCTCTCCCTGGGATCCGACCGAAGCCCCGCTCACAGCCCCGCCCGCCCCGGCAGGTGAGCACACAGCCCTCTCGGGCTGGTGAGCGCCGGTCGGCGCCGATCCTCTGTGCGGGAATCTCCCCGCTTTGCCCTCCGCGCCCCTGTGGCTGCGCTCTCCTCTGGGGCGCCGAAGCTCTTTCCGGTTCCGCCACCGCAGTCTCCGCTCGCGAAGGGGCTCCTAGTGTGTGGAAACGTTTCCTCCTTCACGGCTCCCTCGCGCTGGTGCAGGTCCCGTCCCTATTCTTTTGTCTCTGTTTGTTCTTTTTTCTCTTGCCCTACCCAGGTACCTGGGGGGTTTCTTGCCTTTTGGGAGGTCTGAGGCCTTCGGCCAGCGTTCAGTAGGTGTTCTGTAGGAGTTGTTCCACGTGTAGATGTATTTCTGATGTATTTGTGGGGAGGAAGGTGATCTCCGCGTCTTAGTCTTCTGCCATCTTGAAGCTCCTCCTCCCAGTATTGTAGTTTAATGTTATGTTGCCATAGCTCTGTTTTTCCTTTTAAGTTAACCGTTTATTCTTCTTGATGATATTTGAGAATTTCTCAGAAACAGTGTGCTCTGGAACTTAGTTTTTGCTTAATTTGTTTCCAACAGGAATAATAATATTTGCCCTTTCAGAACTTGCTAGAACTTCTGAGTCCACTGGGAGAAAATAGTATGTGCTTAGAGCTGTAAAATGGTCAGAAGGCCAACAATGCAAAGAGCCTACCTAGCAGAGCTGTGTTTTTAGTGTAGAAAAATCCAAATATCAAAATGTATATTTTGGTCAGTACCAAGTCTATTCACACACATAGTTAAGAGTTAAGACACAGATGATGTATGATCACTGGTTTGAGTGTGTCAGTAATAAAAGAGACTGTTGACATTTTCTTCTCTGTTTTAATTCTCTTCAGTTTTAAAATTTTCGCATGTTCCAGGTGAAATAAACACTGAACAGAAATGAGACAAACAAAATACATTTCATCCTTCCTTCGAAATAATTACTAACCTACAGCCCTACCCAGTAACCAAATTTATTCTGCGAAATTAAAACATAGAAATTCTAAAACTTTTACATTTTTCTCATTTATTTTAAGAGGACCAAATGTAGAGCAAAAGCTGTCAGATTGCCCATTAGGCCTGCCCCTGCCTGCTTCCTTTCAAATAGGTGTGAACATAATCAGTGCTACTGGCACTAACCTATTGCTCTTCCATCCTAGTATTCTCTCTCTCATAGTGGCATTAAGGAGAAACATGATTTCTCTCCATCAGGCCAACCTCAAGAGGTTAAGAGGTGCCTTAATAATTAGTAAAGTTCCACTGGAACTACTCCTGAGCCTATTTATGTTTTCAGAGTCCTAGCATCTGGGTTAGGATTATGGTCAACTGAATTAAAAGTCTGCCATAGGCTTAGAGAATGTAATAACATATTGCTTACTTGTGAAACAAAAGAATGCAAAGATAATCAACTTTATGAGAGTCATCAAAATTGAGGGATTTTCTATTCTGATATATAAACATTTACTGCAACAAAAATTTGCTGAATAAGATACTTATATAACAACCTAGGAAGAAAAACTTGCTCAAAACAGCTGAGGAGTTTTCTGGGTATCCTGCTCATCCCCAGTTTGGGCTTAGATGTTGATTATGTGTAGGATTTATTATTATCATTACCTTTTCTGCCTACTTCCATGAACATTCTAGGCCTTGATATGTTGATTTTAGCAGCAGTCATATCTTGACGTGTCAATATATTTAGACATTAAGACCAAGAGTACAGCCTTTCTCCTTAGGAACTCATTATAAGTTTCAAGAGCACTGAGATTCCCAATCAAACTCACTGAAGATCAAATTATAATTTGGTCAGCAGTTGTCTAGTAGGAACCATATCATCAAGGTTCCATCATGCATGTTCCGAAAGACTTATTACATTTAAATTAGCTGAAATCTGGGAAATTGGTAACAGCAGGGGTATCCCAATCTATTCCCACGGAAACATCCATTAGTATTTTTTCCTGATGTCCAGTCAATAAATGAAACACAATTAGCTACCATGAGTTCATGACCTACCTTTATTTTGTTCAGACTAGTGACTGAAAAAATTGGTTTTACTAATCTTTCAAGTCATGTAGGTTTCTGGATAATTAGAAACAATCATTTATTCATTTTTGCTCACTTAATGGTAGAGAAATAGGTGCTATAATGTTGATTCAGTAGAAACGTTCTTGTAAATCTAGTGATTTAAATTGTCTTTGGGCACAACGAAATGTGGATTGTTTTTCCTCTTTTAAGGGCCCCAGTCCTCTTTCCTTCTACTGATTCACTGTGACTACTGACAACCCAGAACCGGGTGGATGGAAGAAATAAAAAGCATTTCGATAGGAGAAAGAAAAGGATTTTGCTTATGTCATTAGGTGAATGATTCCTTAATGAATAGGTACATAGGAGCCAAAAAAAGTGTTGTCAAAATTTTAAATTATCTTTTTTTAAGACTAGACATTAATAACCCCCCTTGATAAAAATGGTAATAAAGAGCCCTTGTTGAGTAAATAATCATCCTAAGATGGAGTTCAAGTTTTCACAATTATTTCCAACAGAACAATGCAAGCTAATGACAACATAACTGACTTTCAATTATAATACAATTTCAATTACGATTATCATACTTTCAAGATTTTCTTTCCCAAATAGAGAGCCTAGGTAAAGTAACAAAAGATTTATTCATTAAGCAAAGAAGAAAATCCTTCATTTTTTGACAAGCAAAAATAATTAAAGCATAAATTGCTCTTCACACTGGATAAGACCATGTTTAACAGTAAGAATGTACATAGTGTTATATAGGGATTGGGTTCTCAGTAATTCTATGTTCGTTGTTTTACTGTTTATGCTTATTATTATGTTTTGTCATTAATTCTTTAATAAATTTTTATCTTTAAAAAAAAGAGGAATGGATACACTGACCAGGGACAGTCTTACAAAAAGCCCCTCCACTCGGTATCATTTTAAGTCCCCCACCAGTGTGAGACGCTTTCTTGAGCTTTGGGACAAGGTGGATAATGTTGCTTGAAGGAACGAAACACAGGGCTTAGAATCAGAATTTAAGTTGCTATAATCCATAGAGAACGTGCTCTTCTTACACACCTGAGTATGTGGGAATTTACAGGCACACCTCATTTTATTCCATTTTTTTTTACAAATTGAAGATTTGTGACAACCCTGCATGGAGCAAGTCTATTGGCACCATTTTTCCAACAGCATTTGCTCACTTCCTGTCTCTGTATCTCATTTTGGTAATTCTCACAATATTTCAAACTTTTTCATCATTATTGTATTTGTTCTGGTGATATGTGATCAATCATCTTTGATATTACTACCGTGACCTGCTGAAGGTTCAGATGATGGTTAGCATTTTTTAGCAATAGGCATTTTTTAATTAAGATATGTATATTGTTTTTTTAGACATAATGCTTCGCACACTTAATAGACTAAAGTGTGCCATAAATATAACTTTTATATGCACTGGGAAACCAAAAAATCCATGTGATTTGTTTTACTGTGATATTCACTTTATTGCAGTGGTCTGCACTGGTCTTTACTCACCTTCAATTTGCATTTGTTTAGTTGATTAATTTGTTAGTTATATAAATTTGGCAAAATTATTGCCTATCACATCCTAGAAGGGAAAAACGTTCATGTCTCATTATGTAACAGGTGAATGTGTTATATAATTTTGGTTCCTAGCTCTGTCACTAAATTAGCTGTGTAACTTTGAGAAAATTATTTCACTTTTTTAAGTCCAAGGTGCATCATATATTTGTAAAGGAATATTCGCCTTGTTGGGGTGATATGAAGACAAGTTGAGATAATATCTATAAAGTGCTTCACAAAGGAACTGCAATGATAGCTATCATATATTAAAGTACAGACTTTTTTTTAGCACTGAAGGACCTTAATATTCATGTGGACCAATTATAATATTCAAATTTTGACTGCAGTAAAAAAAATATCCTTTTCCTCCTGTATCTTTCTTTCAAAAAATAATTAATATTTTAGGGAAAATTCAGCAATATTTATAGAAGAAATGGACAAAAGTAATTCCTCAATTTTAAAAATTCTCAACTAAAAAAATATAGAATAGGAAGAAAGTTATGCCTCAGAGACTTTTTTTTTTTTTTTTTTTTGCGGTACGCGGGCTCCGGACGCGCAGGCTCAGTGGCCATGGCTCACGGGCCCAGCCGCTCCGTGGCATGTGGGATCTTCCCGGACCGGGGCACGAACCTGTGTCCCCTGCATCGGCAGGTGGACTCTCAACCACTGCGCCACCAGGGAAGCCCCTCAGAGACTTTTTGAACATTAAAAACAAAAAGTGTAGATAAGATGAAAACACAAATAAGTTATTCGATACTGCATATTTTAATTCAAGTAAGACTGAAGTAAGTTGTCTATACTCATTTATTGCATACCCATACCAGAAAAGGAGTCTTATTTTTTCTAGGTGAATTTACAACCTATATGTCAATGAAATCTAATTCTTTGCTGATTGATGGAAAGCCATATATAATGATGACGAATATGTTAAAAGCAAGAGCAGTAAATGGCAATCTTCTAACTTACTGTATATGTCACTGGGAAGAGTGATTATTTCTCACAAGTAGAGATGAAGTCAGGAACTATTATCGTCCATATATTAGGTGGTTTTGCTCTTTTCTTCTACATCCACCAACTTGATTAAATAATGATTTGGCTCACAAGAGACTTGAGCTTGGTGGCTCCAAGTTCATTTCCAGTCAAGATTGTAAATGTAAAGAGAAGCGCAGAGATAAGAAAAGGCTCCATTAAGTCAGAACCAGACAGCGTTATGGGAGGGGCCAGCAGCCTTGAGGAGAGGCAGCAAGTCACCAGCCAGAGAAAGGGTCAGAAGACCTGAGTGACAACTACAGGTCGCCTTCCCAGTATGTTGCATAGCCCCAGGCAAATTCTAGTCTGTGGAGGAGGATGAGGGGGCTGTGGAAGCCATCCTTTAAGGGAAAAAGCTTTGAATCCTCTCGGACTGATTGAGGAAAATCCAGGGCTTGCTAGAAGATCCCAGTAGTTTCACAAGATAGTCAAGGAAGACATTCTCTGGTGGTGGTTGTTAGGTCTTCAATGAGAGCCAGGTAAAAAGTATTAGAGTCACATCAGCATTTCAATGAAGAAACACCAGGGGGTTAGTCTCCCAACACCTGTGATCTCAATGGGCATTTTAATTGGTACTGCTAGTGGGCGGGAAATAGACAGCTTTTTACCAGGAGCAGAAAGTGTCAGCATGGCCTAACAATAAAGAACTTCAGAAAAGTTATGATACTATGATTTATAAGAAATATGTGTATTTGAGCTTCGTCCATGGTTCTTGGCTCACAGCTCCCAAAACCCCTGGAATTTCCTGAGTGATAAGACCAATGGGAGCATCTTTTATTATAATATTTGGTTTTGACCTCAGTTTCTGAAAATGCTCCAGAGCCATAGAGGTGAAATGGGTGTCTTGTTATTTATAATAAGCTCTTTTCCACCACATCTGGGTTTATGTTACTTTTGAAAATGCCCTGAGGATGGGGACTGGTTGCCAGGAGAACCAACCATGAATAGAGGGTTGGAACTTTCAGTCCCACCCCCTGATTTCCGGGGAGGGGAGAGGGGCTGGAGGTTAAGTCGATCACCAATGGCCAATGAGTTAATCAATCATGTCTAGGTAATGACGCCTCCATAAATACCCTAAAGAGGCGGGCACTGGGAGAGCTTCAAGGAGAGTGGTGTGCTTGGAGACGGTGCGGAAGCTCTGTACCCTTTCCCCATGTGCATCTCTTCCATCTGGCTGTTCCTAAGTCACATCTTTTTACAACAAACCAGTGATCCAGTAAGTAAAATGTTTTCCTGAGTCTTATGAGCCACTCTAGCAAATTAACTGAACCCAAGGAAGGGGTTGTGGGAACCTCGGATTTATAGCCAGTGGGTAAATAAGTACAGGTAACAACCTGGTTTTGCGGTTGGCGTCTGAAGCAGAAGAGGCAGGGCTGGACAGTCTTGTGAGATTGAGCCCTTAACCTGTGGAATCTGATGCCATCTCTGGGTAGATAGCATCAGCATTGAGTTGAATTATAGGACACCCAGCTGGTGTTGGAGAATTGCTTACTGGTGTGTGGGAACCCCTCCTCCACACACACATTGGAATTGGTGATCAGAACCTCTTTAAGGTGTTTGTCTGAATGTCTTCGTAAATTTTTTAAATTTACCACTGTAAGTCACAGTTACTAAACTACTGCATTCGGAGTTATGCATTAGGGTTCACAATGTTTAATGTCAGATATTTGTTCAGAATTATAACGAAATTCCTCTTGCTTCTAAATCTATCTCAGGTATATAGGCTATCAGCGTTTTCTTTTCTGAAAAACTGCTCTGTGTCAAGCCCTAAAATAGTTTTTTTTTTTTTAACATATTGTCTCATGAAATCATTGTAAAAGTGCCATGTGGTGGTCATGTGCCCCATTTTCAGAAGAAGAAACTGAAATTCAGAAGTTAATTTGCCCAAACACCCCACAGCCTAGTAAATTGAAGAGAAGGAATTTGTAGCCAGATCTCTCTGATTTCCATAAATCGTACTCATTCCTCCACAAATGCTACCTGTCATAGAACAAAAGAGACAAAAGCCTTTGTGTTGAAGAAAAATCTATGTTCTCATTTGGAAAAATATTTTGGGGTCATTTCTCACTTTGCCTACTTTTACTATATCTTGATTAATAAGTAAAAATAAAAAATCTTTTCCCTCTCATTCAAATACTGTGGTTTGACAACATAATGAAATAGGTGCTTCATTTATAACCATGCCAATCCCCATGACGTGCTATAACTGTTTAGAAGGTGAATTCTGTAGTTAACCTTAGAATTTGTTTCTTAGAAAATACTTGCTCACAAAGACAGTCTCTCACCAACTTTTTCCTATTTATTTCAATTTAGTAGACGAGACCCTGAAATACACTTAGGAAAGAACGCAGCTTTCCTTTCATAGCTGGCATTCTGATACACTGAGAAAAGGAAAGGGGAAAGCAGATACCTGAAGCAGTTGAGGCATTACAAAATATATAAAAAGAAATGTACCATTCATCTGTTGACAGACACTTAGGTTGCTTCCATGTCATAGTCAATATTTTATAACTTTGGGGTTATTATAGTCTATAAAAATATAGAATTACTACATTGTATATCTGAAACTAATATTGTAAGTCAACTACACTTCAATAAAAAAAGAAATGTACCATGTTTATTAAGAGCATTTCTAAATGTTTGACTCATCTATGTGTGAGTACAAAATTCTTTTTCTATCTAAAACTACTTGACATGTCCTCCTAAGTGTAATCCCGTAGCCGAAATTCGGCCTCTGTACCCAGTACCAAATCGAATCTCGAATCCTGGGTAAAGTAGAAAATGATAGCTTTAAACTTTGCCAGGTAAAGGGGGCTACAGCAGGTTAACGCCCTCAAAACTCTGTGTCCAGACCTGCAAGGGAGGAGTAGTGACGAGTTTTATCATAATAGTTCAAAGAGGAGGGCGTGATCCACTAATGGACAGTCTTCTGATTGGTTGGTGGTGAGGTAATTGGGAGTAAGCATCATGAACCTTCTGGTCTGGGGTTTACGTGTTCCTGAGCACCATACAGTTAACTTCTCTCACCCGGTGGGGATTTCAGTATCTGCAAAACAACTCAAAGATGTTGTTATGTGGGGATTCCCTGGTGGCGCAGTGGGTGAGAGTCCGCCTGCCGATGCAGGGGACGCGGGTTCGTGCCCCGGTCCGGGAAGATCCCACATACCGCGGAGCGGCTGGGCCCGTGAGCCATGGCCGCTGAGCCTGCGCGTCCGGAGCCTGTGCTCCGCAACGGGAGAGGCCACAACAGTGAGAGGCCCGCGTA
>NW_006792596.1:1239512-1287337 GCF_000442215.2 Lipotes vexillifer
AAAAAAAAAAAAAAAAAAAAAAAAAAAAAAAAAAAAAAGATGTTATGTGTATCCCTTGAGAGGGAATCAGGACCCTGACCCTAGGCTGCACTATTGGGGTTTTGTTTTGTTAAACTGCTCCTCCCTCGTCTCTGCATCCTCTCCCTTCCCTGATTAGCAACTGTTTGAACCTGCCCTTTGGAACTCAGGGAAGGTCATGGAGACTGAATGAAGCCTATTTTCTGCTAACAAGAAAATGGGGGACACAGAAAGATTTTGTGCCCAGGAGCCCCACAGGGTCCTGCTTGGTTTCAATCCCAGTTTATACATTTGTTTTCTCTTATGAAAGAAGTCTATTTTTCATTATTTTAAAGTGACCTATTGCTGATATATACAATATATAGCTATGTATTATTATATGTGTGTAGGTATATATATATATATATATATATATCATCTTTGTCTTCTATACAAATATTACTGAATAATATACTCTTTTGATAAATATTAAGGTAACTTATTATAATGGTTTCTGTACATATATGAATATGGTTTGCAAATAATTATAATTATCTTGAGAAGAAGAGAAGCAATCCCTGATATCGGGAGTTTGCCTGGTACTATTAGGCAGGTCTTGGGGTTCTTCCATTAAATATGCATAATTTCACAGAACATGAACATCAGACGAGGCCACGCTGTGACCATCTTGTATCCAGACTAAAATAAGACCACTCTGTAATCATGTCTGAGCACAGACAAATCATGAACAATGGCCAAGCCACAAATGACCAAATATGTCCCTGTTTTGACTAATAAGTGTGTTGTTGCATTATTACCAGTTACGGCTTTAGCCTTGGTCTAGTCTCCCATACCTCTAGAAGAGATTTATTAAGAGTTTAATAATTTACTGACACCCAGTCACAGAGTTATCTCCACTTCCTGACAGCATCCTCTCCAGAGGTAAGCCTTGCTTCCTTAAACCCCCCAAAATCACTTAACACAAGCCAAATTGTAGTTAAGTCCTTCCCAATATCTTGTTACCAAGACACCTCACAAATCTCTGTTGGCTTCATTCCCCAGCAAGCCTTCTCTTGATGCAAGGAGTAATTAAGCCCACATTGTTTAACAACAGATGAATTCCTGGTGGTCTTTGTCTGGAGGACATTGATAGATAATCTCTCATATCAAGCTTTTTTTCTTACTTTTTCATATCTTGTTATGTTGACCAGATTCTAAAATTACATAGAATAATGATGACAGCAAAGGGACTAACATATTTTACCATGGAATTAATACTTGCTTTTCTTTTAATGTGGGTTCCTTTATCAAGTAAGACTAGTTCTGTACTTTAAAAAGAAAGTTTATTTTGAAATTGACAAAATTTTAATAGTTTTTTTTATTATTAACTTTTTATTTTTTAAATATTGTAACGGAACATGATTTTGATAGATTTTCCTCCCATGAATTTCTAGGATAAATCATTTTTGGTTGTGATAGATTATATTAATGAATTCCAGCTTTAATAAATTATATAATTTACTTTATCATGTAATAAACACTCTTTAAGTACTTACTGTATACCAAGTTCTGTCTTAAGTCATAGAGACATTGCAATATAAAAAAATCACAGGGTGACTTCCCTGGTGGCGCAGTGGTTAAGAATCCGCCTGCCAATACAGGGGACATGGGTTCAAGCCCTAGTCCAGTATGATCCCTCATGCTGCAGAGCAACTAAGCCTATGCCCCACAACTACTGACCCTGCACTCTAGAGCCCAGGAGCCACAAGTACTGAAGCTCACGCGCCTAGAGCCCGTGCTGTGCAACAAGAGAAGCCACTACAATGAGAAGCCCATGTATTGGAAGGAAGAGTAGCCCCTGCTTGCCAGAACTAGAGAAAGCCCACCCGCAGCAACAAAGACCCAAAGCAGCCAAAATATTAATTAATTAATTTTAAAAATCACAGGAAGGGAGGTGACTGTGTTTATAAAAGTGTAGCATGAGAGAGCCTTATAAATTTTCCGTACCTTGACTATGGTGGCAGTCATGAATCTCCACATGATAAAATTGCATGGAATCACACACACACACACACACACACGCATACACAGATGAGCACATGTAAAACTGATGAACTCTGAATCGGGTTGGCAGATTCTATTGATGGCAGTTTTCTGGTTGTGATATTGTACTATAGTTATTTAAGATGTTGTCATTGGGGGAAACTAAGTGAAATGTACACAGGATCCCTGTGCATTATTTCTTACAACAGCATGTGACTCTACTATTATTTTAAAATAAAAGTGTAAAAATTATATAATCCCTGACATGTAGAATACAATCTGGTAATAGAAATAGATTATAAGGAAATAAACACACAAAAAAGCCATGTAATAACTACTATAATGTAGTTAGAGAAAAGTATCAGGTCCCATCGGTGCATAAAATATTGGAATCTAGTCTGTACTCAAGGGTCAAGAAGGACCTCCCTGAGGATGTAGCATTTAAAATGAAGTTTAGGGACTTCTCCGGTGGTGCAGTGGGTAAGACTCCGTGCTCCCAGTGCAGGGGGTCTGGGTTCACTCTCTGGCCAGAGAACTAGATCCCTTAGTGCATGCCGCAACTAAGAAGTCCACATGCTGGGGCTTCCCTGGTGGCACAGTGGTTGAGAGCCCGCCTGCCGAGGCAGGGGACACGGGTTCGTGCCCCGGTCCGGGAAGATCCCACATGCCGCGGAGCGGCTGGGCCCGTGAGCCGTGGCCGCTGGGCCTGTGCGTCTGGAGCCTGTGCTCCGCAACGGGAGGGGCCACAACAGTGAGAGGCCCTAATGTGACTTGCTTTGACTTATGGGATGTTAGGATATGGACACGAGCAAAAATTTGAAAAGAGCTTGCACGTGAGAATTTCGCTCTCTGGTTGCTGGGATACCTTCTTGTCGCTAAGGGAAGAAACATAAACCAGCCTGCTAGAGGATGGGAGACCCATGACCAGTTACCCCCATAATCTAAGCTAGCAGCCAGCAGAAACCACAAGAACATGAGTGAAGCCATCCCAGACCAGCCAGGCCCTAGGTGACCCACCAGTTGCCTGAAGAACCCAACATTCAACTCACAGCCTCACAGAAATAATGATTGTCATTTTAAGCCACCGGGTTTTGGGTGATATGTTTTGAAGCAAGCTGGGGCCCTTGTAATTTCCAAGAAGGTAGAGATTTTTGTGCCCCACTGCATCTCCAGGGTTTAGTAGTGTACTTAGCATCGGGGAGATAGTCTAAAATATTTGCAGTGAATGTTGAAGGACAGAATGATGATCACAAAGGAGAAAAAAAAAAAACCCACAAGTGAAAGAAATAAGGCCAGAAATGGCCTCCATCACTGAGACTAAAAGGTAGGAACAGGACCTCCTAGGTTCATTAGAACCTTGTCTCTTCAGATTCAGGGTGAACTAGATAAGATTTCAACTACTTTGGTAACAGAATATTTTAGCCAAAAAAAAAAAAAAAAAAAAAAATCCACATGCCACCGCAACTAAGAGGCCCATATGCCTCAAGGAGGATCCCGCATGCAGCAACTAAGACCTGGTGCAGCCAAAATAAATAAATAAATGTTTTGACAATAAATAAAATGAAGCCTAAGAATGAGAACGAATTGGCCATATAGAAAGGAAAGGAGCAAGAAGATTTTCACCTTTGAGGGAGTGGGATCTCAGCAGAGAACAGTGATCATGAGGAAGGTTGACAAAAGGTAATGCTGAAGAAATAGTTTGGGGGCAGGTCATTATACTCATGGGTTATAATAACTGTGTTATGTTAATAATGGAAAGCCATGAAAATGCTTTAAGCAAAGCAATAATCGTACATTTTTAAATTATTAATTTGACTTTTAAGTAGAGAACAGCTTGGTTGGAAAGGATCCTCATAAATATGTAGAAAAAAGGAGGCTGTAGGAGTCCAGGTTAGCGATGGGGGTCCTTAGAATTAGGTGGGGGCCTTGGAGATGGGAATATGTAAATGGATTCAAGAGATACTGGACAGATTTAGTAATGATTTGAATGTGAGATGTTGACATCATAGATTTTACCCAGATTTTGGCATGGGCAATGGAGTGGGTGGAGAAGCCGTAATCCCAGGTGGGTTGGATGAGAGGAAGTACCAATCTGAAGTGGGGTAGGGGATGGTTTGGTTCCATTTTAAAACTAAGATGCCAGCAAGACTTCCAAGTGGAGATTTCAAGAAGGCAAGTAGATCTCTCCATCTGGAACACAGAAAAAGGGGTATGTGCCAGGGATAAAGGCTTTTTAAGTCTTTGGCATATAGATGATATTTAAAGTTAAGGTTGATAGTTATGGGCAGTAAGAGAGAGTGAAAACACCAACAAGTGGCCCAGAGGAAATTCCTGATGAATTTGAACATTTAAAAGTCAAGGAGACTTAGAAGGTGCAGTCAGAGAGAAAGTGAAAATCCAAGAGTGATGTTGGGGAAGCAGAGGGAAGAGAGTATTTCCAGAAAGAAATAGTAAACCCTGTTTCAAATGATCTGCTGAGAAATCAAGTCAGATGAGGCATGGACATGGCCGTTGGCTTTAGCAATATGAGGATCATTTGTAACTGGGGTGGAGAAGGGGAGAAGTAATGCCAAGGGCGTGGGCTTGCAAATTTGACTGGAGGAAATAAAGGAGCTGAAGCCAGATGACGTGATTTTTTTCTGCAAAAGTATAGGCATTGGGAAAGATTTGAGGAGGATGAGGAAGGTGTAAGACAGCTGTTGCAAGAGAATGACAGTGGGTTGACTAGAAAAACATTTCAGGTACTGGGGTAAATTTTTTTAAAGTTTAAATAAGTGGAAATTATCCAGATTTGCCCTTGGATAAGAAAACTCAGTATTGCGAAGATGTTAAGCCTCGTCATCTCTATCATTATTTTTGATGTAATCATAATTATTACTAAAATTACAATCACACATCACACTTACAGAGGGCTTACTATGTGTCAGGCACTGGCTTAAATGTTCATCAAACCCTAATCAAAGTCACAAGTTCAAGGAAACTTGCAAAATGACTAAAGTTTATCTGAAAAATAAACATGCAAGAATAACAAAGAAAATTCTGGGAAAGTAAAGAGTGCAGATTAACCAACTGTAATTGTGGTTTGTAACAGTAGAGAGCTCAATGGAAAGAACTCAGAAACAAACACAAGTTTATACAGAGTAACTTCGATAAAGCTGGGTTTTCCAATCAGTGGGAAAAAAATAGATTTACAATTAAAAGTCTGGGACACCTAGGTAGCCATTCGGGAAATAATAAGGCTAGATTTCTACATAATTCCTTAACCCCAAAGTAGATGGATCAAAGATGTGAACAGAAAAAAACCTATAAAAGAACTAAACATAACCTTTTAAAATATAGGATAATATTCATCATTGACCTGGCAAAAACACACACACTTGCGCGTACACAAACAATGCCAAAAGGTAAATGTTAAACTGGGGAAACATTGTCAACTTTTTAGGCAAAAGATTGAGCTTTCATAGATCAATTAAAAATATGATAAGCCCATTTTTAATAAAAGGGGCAAGGGGCAGACAGTTCAGAGTAAAAGAAATACACATGGTTAATAAACCATGTGAAAAGATGCCCAAGTTTTGTCACAAATTTAAAAACACAAAAATTTAAACAAAAAACTGATAGGACTTTTTATTTATCAGATGAATTCAATTAACATTCTTTTTGAGCACCAATTAGATACCAGGTGTTTTTAGTATTTTTTTATGTGTATATTTCACATATTTTTGTGAGCATATTTTCCATAATCTACCAGTTTTTAATAATATGATCAGTAGTTTGAACGGAAACATGCCCTTAAAGAGCTTGATAATAATGAAAGGTGATTTTCTTATGTAAGTCAGACTTTCAGCAGTCTTGTTTATAAACTTAATTTGATTAACACATTCTTTTTCACAGAATGCACAGTCTTCGAAAGCAATCTTTTTTTTTTTTTTTTTTTTTTTTTTTTTGCGGTACGCGGGCCTCTCACTGTTGTGGCCTCTCCCGTTGAGGAGCATAGGCTCCGGACGCGCAGGCTCAGCGGCCATGGCTCACGGGCCCAGCCGCTCCGCGGCATGTGGGATCTTCCCGGACCAGGGCATGAGCCCGTGTCCCCTGCACCGGCAGGCGGACTCTCAACCACTGTGCCACCAGGGAAGCCCAATCTACCTTTTTAATGCTCACAAAATTAATTATGTTTTATTGAATTGACAGTATTTCTGAGCATTCAAACTTAACATTGGAATGTTGAAATGAAACCAAAGCAAAATCATAACTACTGACTCATCTATCAGCAGAAGGTGAGAGGAGCAGTTGATGAGGCTAGTATTTCTTCTTTTCTTCGTCTCTTCATTCTTTCATTCAACAAACATTTCTTGAATCTCTACTCTGTGCCAGCTATAGAACTAACTACTGGGGATACTATAATGGAGAATCCTTATAATAGAGAAAGAATCCGTACCTTTGGATTTTACCATCTAACTAGGGCTACAGGAAGTAAACCTGCAACGATAATACTTTGTTGTTAAGAACTTGCATTTGTTTCAAGTAACTGACATCTCCCCTTGCCTCCATTCTTTCAATCCAGGAACAGGGTAGCGCTACCCAGGGTGACATGTTACTTCTGTGACTATACTAGATACCCATTTGGGGGTGATTGAGGCACCATATTTAAAGTATCTTTCTAAATATTGTGTGACAACTAAATGCAGTTATGTCATGGACTTCCTCCGAATTAATAAGACTAAGCTTTTTGGCAACATGGAAGATATATTCCAGATCTAAATGAATCATTAGAGATGAGCAAATCATTTGTAATTAAGAAGATAAAGATGTATGTATAAAAGCATTATACATCTCAGAATAACCCCCAAATGTGTCCATTTGTCTATCAAAAAATATTGGAAAGAACCAAAAGAAATAGTCAAATGTAATTCCAAATAGTTTATGCTTTTGAAAACCCACTAAGCTGATATATACTGTGTTAGGAGGGAAAAAACCTCAGTATAAAGAATTAATTATTAGAATTAAAGAATTAAAATAGTTTCGCAAGATAGTTTGTAGAGTTCCTAAGTTATATTAGATTGAATCATTTGAAATAGCCAACATTTAATTTTTTTTAACCTACAAAATTGGCAATTTCCCATGGTTCACCCTAATAGCATGGCATTATTTCAATTCCGAAGAAGAAATCTTTGAGTAATGAGTAATTTATGAAGCTCTCACTGCGAGCCACACGCTGTTCTAAGCCTTTTCTGACATCAATCCAAGGTCTTTACCAGGGGCCCAGAGACTCCCACAAAAAAGTCCAGGCAGAATTGAGGAGGATCTTTGAACTTGGATGAAAAAATTTACGTATTTGTTTTCACTAACCTTTAACTGGAACTTAGCATTTCCTTCAACTGTAGATGCAAGCAGCGAACTTTGGTGATGTTAGCGGTATCTTTGTTTTTATCACCAGTAGAAATCACAGATATTTTCATATTACGTTACAGTTGTTACAGCTATCTCAAAATAACACTTATCACAAACTTGAAATTTCCTGTTAATATTACACCTACTTTTAGATATTATTCAATGTGTTTATTACTAATCACAAGTTTGTTTTTAAAAATATTGGAAAACTCTAAGATGATTTGTTTGCTTCATAGTATCATATCTTTTATGTATTTAAAGTATATTATGCTGAAAAGAGTTTCCAAGGGCTTCCCCAGACTGTCAGATGGGTCCATGACACAAAAAGTTAAGCATCCCTAGTACCACTTGATTGTTGGAGCCACTCTGCATAGCAGGTGGTATTGCCGTCCTCAGTGTACAGAGAGGAAAGTTTGGGTCACTTGCTGAAGGTACACAGCTAACAGCACAACCAGGTTTCACAGTGAGACCGGCTTCAAATCCCAGGCTCTTAACTAGGACCTATACCTCCTCTGGAAATTTCCAGGTGACCAATGGAGATCATAATAGTCAAGATGCTGATGACCATCAAATAATGTTTGTGTGAGCCTGAAAATACTTCCCTTGTGCTACAGCAGGGACTATATACAACAACCAACTTGAAAAGTGTTGTCCAAGGCAATCATAGGTTTACAATATGAACAAGAAAATGTTAACTAAATAATGAGTGTGGGCCCTGGGCAACTGCAGTGCTGTGAGGGGGTAAAGGTCTGAGAGACCCAGGGAAGGATGTGTCAGAGAGGGACAACACCTAGCACACAGAGGTGTGACAAGGTTGTAGCAAGCGAAATTTATTTTTTACTCAGGTGACCCCTGCCGCCTTCTCCTGCTTCTGTGTTTATTTCTCTTTCTCTCTTCTGTCTCCATTCAGTTTCTTGTTTAGGTTTCTATCCCACTTCTCCATATACTAGCCAGTATTCAGCTTGAAATAGAGGAAAATAGGCCAAGTTACAGCAGATGAAATTCAGGCTTATACATTTATCCATTCATTTGGTACTTGTTTTTTGATAGAGGTATAACTGACATATATTAATTTCAGGTGTACATGACTTGATATTTGCATATATTGCAAAATTATCACCATAGTAAGTCTAGTTAACATCCATTACTGTACACAGTTATGAAATTTTTTTTGTTATGAGGACTTTTAAGATCTACTCTCTTAGCAACTTTCAAATATGCAATGCAGTATTATTAACTGTAGTCGTCGTGCTGTACCTTACATCACCATGACTTATTTATTTTATAACTGGAAGTTGATACCTTTTGACCCCCTTCACCCATTTTGCACCCCCAACCTCCTGTGCTGGCAACCATCAATCTGTTCTCTGTATCTATGAGTTAAATTTTTGGATTTTTTAGATTCTATGTATAAAAATATGAGATAATACAGTATTTGTCTTTCTCTACCTGACTTATTTCACTTGCATTATGCCCTCAAAATCCATCCATGTTGTTGCAAATGGCAAGATTTCCTTCCTTTCTGTGGCTGAATAATATTCCACTGTGTGTGTGTGTGTGTGTGTGTGTGTGTGTGTGTGTGTGTACATACCACATTTCCTTTGTCTATTCATTATTGATGGACATTTGGGTTGTTTCCATGTCTTGGCTGTAATGTGAATGTTGCTGTAATGAACATGGGAATGCAGATATCTTTTTGAAATAGTGATTTCATTTCCTTCAGATATATACCCAGAAGTGGAATTGCTGGATCATATGGTAGTTCTATCATTATGTTAGGGGGGAATTGCGATGCTGTGTTCCATAGTGGCTGCAGCAGTTTAGATTCCCACCAGCAGTGTACAAGCATTCTCTTTTCTCTACATCCTCATCAACATTTGCTATTTCCTGTCTTTTTTATAACATCTCCTCTAACAGGTGGAAGTGATATCACATTGTGGTTTTGATTTGCCTTTCACTGGTAATGAATGGTGTTGAGCACTTTTTCATGTACCTCTTGGCCATCTGTGTATCTTCTTTGGAAAAAATAATATTTATTCAGATCCTCTTGCCCATTTTTATTTTTATTTTTTTTTTATTATTATTTTTTTTTTCCTTGCGTTATGCGGGCCTCTCACTGTTGTGGCCTCTCCCATTTGCGGAGCACAGGCTCCGGACGCGCAGGCTCAGCGGCCATGGCTCACGGGCCCAGCCGCTCCGCGGCATGTGGGATCCTCCCGAAACGGGGCACGAACCCGCGTCTCCTGCATCGGCAGGCGGACTCTCAAGCACTGCGCCACCAGGGAAGCCCCTCTTGCCCATTTTTAAATCAGATTATTTGTTTTTACATATGAAGGAAAGACAATAGATTCAAAGTAAGACAGAGATTCCCCACCTAACCCGAAAAGCAATAGGGATTCCACACATATCTCTTTCATACTTAATACATTCGACCATTATTAAGTCATGAGTCAGGTCCTAAGGATTCCCAAGTGCCTTTCAGTTTTACCAGGATAAACAGATATTGAAAAATATCACCTTCCCAAATTCCACTCTTTATTTGCGTAATAATAAATGTAGATATGATAGCCATCTTCACTTTCCTTAAAGAACAGTGAGGTTCCCCAGGGAACCTTGGCACTACAGGAACATCGCTGCTGAGAAATGGCCCTCTAGGCTAGCGTGTTGGTGAGCACCCGCTGTGGCTGTTCCTTTTTTTGATTCGTTGGTATCAGGCTCCCAAAAGTGTGGTGGTTTGTAGACCATGGTTCTGCATGCAGATGACCGGCATTTAAATTCCCACCTCCACATTCTGAGAGACATGACCTTGAACAAATTAGTTAACCTCTTTGTGCCTTGGTTTTTTCATCTGTAAATGACATTGATAATATTCCTCTCTTCAAACAGGTGTTGTGGGGATAAACAGATGTTTGCAAGTAGTTGTCATATAGCTTAATAAATGTGTTAGCTATTTTCATCATGACTGATAGTAACAACACTAATTTCTCTGTGCGTTTGCTTTTCCTCTTCAATCCCCATGACACAAATGAATTCCACTTCAATGAGGAAAGGAAGGGTTCAGAGATTGATGAAGCTTGTATTTCTCCTGTCAATTATAATAGGTTTGTGATGGCAGAAGAAATTATGAGGCAAGTATCCCCAGCTATTTGGTTAGACAGAAACAAAGGGCCTAGAAAGGCTGACGCTCTCAGCAATAGAAACCTGCTTCCAGAGTCACCTAAGGTGGTATGAAACTTTGGTTTCTGAGGCATTATAAGTTTTCACTATCATTGCTAACATAAATAATTAGCCCATTTTAAAGCTACGGAAATTTGAGCTTTACTCTCATGCTGTTCTTGAAGCTTTTGCTCCAGGATCAGTGAATAGTTGAAACCATATGATAATTATGAACTTCTGATAATTGAGGCCCCTTTCATGGACTCAAGACGGAGAGGTTGGAAAACCAGGTCGTTGTAATGAGCACTTACTACGTATCAAGCGCTATGCAGTTTTTCACACATTATCTCATTGGCCATCAGGATGGCTCTATGAAACAGGAATTGTGGCCCTACTTTAATAGATGAGAAAATGGAATTTAACACAATTGAGTAATTTGTCAAAAGTAAACACCGAAAGCGGTAGCAGCGTCGGGATTTGAATGCTGGTCAGTGGTCATTGCAGGGCCCACATTCCACCCCATAGGCCGCTGGTTACCTCGTGTGTTAAATGTGCTACTCTCGTAGGAGCTGTAGCATATTAGCTTCACCGTGAAAAGTTCTGCCCCTAGATCTCAAAGATGTTTATGCAGTTGACCCTTGAACAACAAGGGTTTGAGCTTCAGGAGTCCACTTATACGCATTTTTAAAAATAAATACGGTCCTACAGTACTATACTATCCTTGTAGGTTAAATCTGCTGGTGCAGAACTGCAGATACTGAGGAACTGCGTATGTGTCTAGCCAACTATAAGTTACACGTGATTTTTGACTGCACGCATGGTTGGCACCACTAATCCCCACCAATTCCGTGTTAATACCCCCCAACTCCCGTGTTGTTCAAGAGTCAGCTGTTTTCATTGTTAGTGAATTTCACAAACCTACACGATGCTAAAATCATTATTAATTTTAACTTCATTAATAATACCGTAATCTTTGCTAAAACTGCCAATGGCCACATAACACAATGCTATGACAAACATTAAGCAAAAACTAGAAAGTGAGTGATTTAACTAAAAAGAACATGCTGACTTTTAGAGTTCTTTGGATGAGAATAAAATGGTTCCGGTAGACTCAGAACTTGCACTTGTCAAAGTCCACAGGAGGGAAGGTGTTATCTTTTTCTGCCGAACTCCAGGTTCACCAGACAAGGCATATTGCAGAAAAAGAAAGTCAAGAGGTTATCTTCCACAAACATTAAGAGACTCTCAATAGGCAGGGAATGGTGTTTTGGATGAAATTCTCAAAGATCTTATCATTGGGCTAATGGTTTTAAAAGTGAACTTTTTCCTTCTATTTGGCATTCATGAATCATACCATAAATGACTGCGCCGGGCTCTGGTTAGCTGGGTATTAACCATTTCATAGCTGTGTCTTTGTTTACCCAAGAATCACCTCTTCTCAGATACTAATTTTTTTTATACATTTATTTATTTATTTATGGCTGCATTGGGTTTTCATTGCTGCTCATGAGCTTCCTCTAGTTGTGGTGAGTGGGGGCTACTCTTCTTTGAGGTGCGCTGGCTTCTCATTGCAGTGGCTTTTCTTGTTGTGGAGCACGGGCTCTAGGCTCATGGGCTTCAGTAGTTGTGGCTCTCAGACTCACTAGTTGCGGCTTGGGGGCTCTAGAGTGCAGGCTCAGTAGTTGTGGCTCACGGGCTTAGTTGCTCCGCAGCATGTGGGATCTTCCCGGACCAGGACTCGAACCCGAGTCCCCTGTATTCTTAACCACTGCACCACCAGGGAAGCCCAGAAACTAATTTTCCATATTTTATACTCCCTGCTGACTTTTAAAATAAAATTCAACTGAGCTATAAAAAGTGCCTTTGGCTCATTCAATAAAGCTAATCCCATAAATTCAAGCAGAGATGAAAATGCATGGTCTACAGTATTTATCTTCATTGCTGATAGTGTTTTCTGATCTAAATTTTATACCTGAAGATAGTTTGCTTGTAAGAAAACGGCTTCTGCAGTGACATTCATATTTCATCCAATCAGTAGCCTGTTGTTTTCTGGCAAAGCCAGAGAGGGTTTGCCTGTTGGGTGGTAGGGATGTAACATCAGTGAGGGTGCTCGCAGGCAGCTCCCATAGGGACCACCATGCTGGCAAATAGCCCTCAATGTAAGCTTGACCAGTGAATGAAGTTGCCGCAGAATGGTTCAGCTGTGAAGTTGAAAAGCCTGGCACCTTTCTTTTGGAAGATGAGTGTGAGCAGATATAGTAAATCACCATTTTAATTAAAAAGTAACCAAATATGCAAAATAAAAGTCTTCCCAACATAGATACTGTCTTCCCAATATAGATACCCAAAGAAAGGCCAACTTGCTCACCTCTCTGGGGTCAGCTTGCCTTTGTAAAACTTAGGACTGGAACAGCACATCTCTATGAGGCCCCAGGGGCTGGTGTTGATTCTTCCAGGGCTAATCTAATCCTAGAGCAATTTGGAGACTTTACAAGTAGATAAAATGGGAAAAGGAAATTGCTAAAGATTTGAGAGAAGTTAGAATTTAATTCCATCTCTCTAGACCTTCTTGTAGGGGCCTATTTATTAAATAAATAAATAAGTAAATAAATAAATCTATAAAAAAATTTGCCCTTCAACTGGGATTTGGAATAGCACAAGAATCATTTTCTACATAAAGAGCTGGGGAGAAAGGCTACATTAACAAATGAGTATCATGCAGCAGACCTGGCACTCACAAAAGCCAATCTTATATATAATTTCACTTAAGTAATATTTACCAATGCCTTTTATCTACTGGACTCTGTGCATAGAAATACGGTTTATCAAATCATGGGTTTTAGAAAAGAAAACACACCCAATTTTGTCCAATAAAAGGCAAAAATAACAGGATTTCTTTGATGTGTATAATCACCCTATCTTCATTCCACTTTTAACATTATTTTTTGACAAAGTGCAGATCAGAGAACACAAACAAAAACCACATCATTCCTCAAGGGAACTTTGAAGCAAGAAGAGATCATAGTCTCTAATTCTGTCATGTGATGATCAACATAGACCAGCTCTTCAACCATTATTTCAAAGTCTTCACACAGTTTTGAAATCCTAAAGGATTACATTCGTCCTTGGCCCAAGCATACCATTCACATTAGTATGAGTGGCAAGTCTTCTCACAGGCAAAGGGCAGTTTGTAGCTCCAATTCTACAAGAAAAAGCGTGATTCACATTGACATTTATCTTAGGACCTGGTTTCCCATGAGCTAACTTATCTATCACGCACCTTGACAAGTTTGCTGTCTCTACCATTCTGACCATGTAGTGCTTTGTCTAAAACTCTGCAATGATAAGGACTTTCGTTCACATAAGCTTTTTTTTTTTTTTTTTTTAAGCCTTAATTCAATATCAGGTAAATCCAGATGGAACATTGTTAGAAAATGACTGAGCAGAGACTGGGAAAGTTTGTGGAGTACCCATTGCAGGAAAATAACTTCTGCCCTCACATGTATCAGGGAACTGGAGGCACAATTCACTTCCTCATGGCCAAGGGCTGGGGGGCAGGGGTTCACTTATATTAATGCTTCCCTAAATTCTCCATTCAAGACCATTCCGCCAATTGACTAAAATTGCTGCTATGGGGAAAGGAGTAAATGGTGCAGGGGAGGGGTTGTTTTGAAAAGATTATCGTAACTCATAATAATAAGGTGGAGGAAAGAAAAGAGTCACAGATCCCAGCAAATAGGGTAACTCATCTGCTGTAAGGATATCTAAGTTAGGAAATACAGCTTGCAATGTGAGTTTAAGTCTGCTTCCAGAAGATTGGGAGGAAGGTTCGGCAAGGAAGAGAAGAGAGCAGACTTCCGAGGTAAGGAAGCACTGATGGCATCTCCCAAGGAGGAGGGGTCAGAGTGAAGCCAAGACTAGCAGTTTGTAGAGAGTGGTAACAGCAATGCCCAGTTCATATGAACCATCGACAGTTCATGTGAACTTTCATGATATTGTTTGAACACCCAGTACAAGATGAAGTATGAACTAGGAGTTATTTGTTTCCATCTTACTGGTGTAAATCCCAGGGCAGGAAGGATTAGTAACTGGCTCATAGTGGCATGGCTGGATCTCAAACCCATCTCTTTTGATTCCACATCCTATGCTTTTTCCACGGGACCACGGTTGCTGCAGTAACCTATTTTGTGATCTGTTCTGGGGTAGAGCATTGACATGTAGACAATTCAAGTGGAATTGTGAATCTAGCATCTAAGACAAGTCAAGGAGAGGAAGTAGGCATTGGATGAGATTTCCAATCTTGTAATGGCGTGAATATGATACTCTTATTCTAGCCGTCTTAGAGGTGAACCAGTGGAGGACAAGCTACTCACAGCCCTAATACCATGTATCTGCCTGACCCAATTCCAAAGGAGAACATTGGAGGGGTGGATATGGAGCTAGCAGGAATCAAAAATATTTAGCTTTACATTCCAACCACCCTCTGTGTGTGTGTGTGTATGTGTGTGTGTGTGTGTCTGTCTGTCCGTGAGTGAGAGAAAGAGAGCTCTCAGGAATGGATCATTCTTATACTCACATTGTACCTCATGACTAAGAAAACTGTTCTCCGAATGCAGCTGTGTGAGTTTTACTAAAACTTTGTCTCCTCTCCTTTTACAACTTTTCTCGTAATCTTCGCAGAGACTGAAAGTATAGTGGTGAATCCTGACTGACCACATGCTGATTGCCTCTGTATTTCAGTGCATTCATCTTCTCTGTGTTTGGGGGAAATGCCTAAATGCCCAGATAGATTAGCTGAGGTTGCACCCAGCAGCAGGCCGTCGGAAAAGGGTAATGATTGTGGCACTGCAGCCCACGTCAGCTGACTTGCACACTATTGCATGTTGTAAAACCCTTGTACATGTACTTGGGAAAGCTTTTTCACCCACGGTAACACTCTACGTGCCCAAAAGTTCTTTCCAGCCCAGTCAGCAGCATCAGCGGTAGAGTGAATTTGCTTCTCAGGAAAACTTGAAGTCAGTGCCAGTAAAATCAAGTGCACGTTGAAGAAACACATTTTTAAAATAGATATAATGTGCATACCGGTAACACTGCTTACTGTTTTCAAAATTGCCTCGTCTAGGTCTCCCCAGAAGTGATTTTTCTAGCAAAAGGGAGAAGCTTGGACTGTCCTTTAGGCTGATATCTAGAGGAATGTTCTGCATGTGATGCCTCCATCTCCTTCCTTTACATTTCTGGTTTAAGCAGCCTCACTAGTATTTTTCGCCTCCTCTCTTCCACTCCACTAAAAGGCATCTCAGAGATCAGCGAGACTCTTCCCTTGCTGAGTACAGCATCCTTTTTCTTAGTTTGCATTATAGACTTTCTTCTTTCCTTGGCATTGCAAACTCTACATTCTAAAACTCGTCTCCAGTCTTCTCAGTGTGCTTTTCTGACTTCTCTTCATTCTCCAAGCTCATAATTCAATAATTCTTTACCTTCAAGTTCATGGACCCTCAAGAATCTGATGGAGTTATGGACTCTTTTCCCAGAAGAATGCGCATATTCGAAAACGTACAAAAAATTGACTGTAATGAGAAACCACCCACACTGAATGGATAATAATAACGATGACAACACCAAGTGCTGACAAGAACGCAGAGCAGAAGAAGGCTCGTTCACTGCCAAGGAGAATGCAAAATGTGACAGCCACTTTGGAAAACAGTTGGTCAGTTTCTTATAAAATTAAATATATACTTACCATACCACCCAGCAACCTCATTCTTTAAGATTTACCCCTCAAAAATGAAAACTATGTTTCCACAAAAGCCTGTATGCAAATGTTTATGGGACCTTTATTCATAATCAGCAAAAACTGGAAGCAACCTAGTTGTACATCAACTGGTGAACGGATAAACAAACTGTGGTATCTCCATACAAGGGAATACTGCTCACCCATAAAGAGGGAAGAACTACTGATACTCGTAACAACTTGGATGCATCTCAAATACGTTATGCTTGGTAAAGGAAACCAAACTCAGAATGTTACGTGTTATTATGAGTCTATCCATAGGACATTCAGCAAAAGCAAAAATACAGGATTAGAAAGCTGGCTAATTGTTGCCCAGGGGCTGGGGTGCGGGAAGACATTAACTACTAAAGGGCATAAAGGAATTTTTGGAGAGAAATGAGAATGCTCTAGATCTCAATTCTGGTGATGGTTACACAACTTTATCTAGCCATCAAAACTCATGGAACTGTACACTTTAAAGGGTGAATTTTACTAGATAAATTTATACTTCAAAAACCTGACTAAAAAAAAAATTATTTTGGCTCTCCATTTTGGGAGCGTTCAGAGATGCCAGGGTAAATTGATAACCATGAAACCCTCCCCTTCTTTCCCTCCTTTCCTCTCACTCTGTGTTTTCTTCCTGGGCTCTTACCCTCTCTGTGGCTTCAAGCACAGTCTCCACACTGATGACTGCAAATTTTATATCTCCTGAGCTCCAATTCAAAATGCTTACTGGTAATTCAAAATACTTACTGGTAATTCAAAATTACCATGTTGTGAACCAACTGAAGAGTTTCTTTCCAGAACTCCACCTTCTCCTATGTTTCCTACGTGCTTTGTCTAACTTGCCTGCTCTCAGGACACTTTTATTGGATTCATCTCTGATTCTTTTCTATGCTCATATCTCATCAGACACTAAATCCTGTTGATTCTCCTTGTTAAATATCTCTCAAACAACTTTATCTCTTTCCTTATATTTCCCAAGCTACCTTCCAAATCCATGCTGTTGTCATCTCTTCATTAAATCCATGTAATAGCTCCCTTTACAACTAAATCCTTATCTCTTCAACCCACACCTCATTAACATGGCACAAAGTTTGGGTGACATGTTTCCTTTGCTCAAAAACCTGCAAAATTTCTCACATCCTACAGGATAAAGTATGCTCTTCTTATCCCATTGTTTAAGGCTCTGAGTGATTGAATTAAAACACCTTTTTAAGTCACATCTCTTACCACATCTTCCCCTACACATATCCTCTAGAAACATTATCAGTATATTAGCAGGGGCCTGTAGAGACCACACTACTTACATTCTCCTTGCTTGTGTGAGGTCTCTTCCTAGAATATCCTTCCTCTAAAATTGTTCAGCTAGTGACAAGAGTTCTGGTCTTTGAGATGTGGTCCAAATATCACAATCTCTAATGAACCCATCACCAATCATTCCTCTCAAAATTATTTTCTTCCTTGGCATGACTTTGGCCTGCAAGTGTGCATGTACGTGTGTGTGTGTGTGTGTGTGTGTGTCCCCTAATAGTTTTAGTTACCATATTGAAATTATTTATGTAATTGCTGGACCTTACTAGAAAGTCAGTCACTTCAGGATAGGAACTGTGTCTTACTCATTTTTGTGTACCCCACAGATGACAAATAAGGGTGTCTTCCAAAATAGATTCTCAATACATATTTCCTGAACTAAGTTTAATTTAGACCATCCTCTAAAGTTAAAAAAAAATGAAATTCCACACAATTAAAAAAAAAAAGGTTAAAGTCCATTTATCCTTTAAACAAGACATGTATACTGTATCTACTATGCACTCTATTCCAAGTTGTGATTCAAAGAATATAGAAAAGTCCTTGTCCCCAAATACCTCCCCTGTTAGCCTTAAATTCTACTAGATGTAATCAGAGCAACAATAGCTGACACAGCAGAAGAAAGGCCTCTGGTGCACATGCTTCCTGAGACTGCCCTTCTTTAATAGCAAAAGTAAGGTTATTAGACATTTTGGATTTAAATCACGTTTAGGCTTTTGTACAGTAGTCAATTTGTTAAAATAAATTAGTCTGACATTCAATACTAATGGTTTCTCTGTTCAAGTAAGGATGAGAGATTAGTTCCCAACCATGAGTCCTCTAAATGTTAAATAGAAAAATATAAAAATAAGATAAAAGCCTCATCAGTATTTCAGGCCTGTGGTCAATCAGTAGGAATCCATTGACGATTTTCCATGAAACTAGCATTCTCCAAGACAGTCTAGAGGGCATGGGCATTGAGATATGTTCTTTATTCCCAAGGAGTTTAGAGCCCAGATCCAAGAGAAGGGGGCAAAATTAGCATGTGAAATGATCAGAAACTGGCATCCAGGTGGTGCCAGATGATACACAGCAACCACATCTAGAAAAGGGAGGGACTTCCACGCTCTCCTGGAGCAAGGTTCACAGGTCTTGTTTGGGAAAAGACGTTCAATGAAACAGAGTCAGGATGTTAGTTTCCTAGGGCTCTATAACAAATTACCTAAACTGGCTGGCTTACGACAACAGCAACTTTTTAGATCACAGTTCTGGAAACAAGAAGTCTAAGATCCAGGCGTCTGCTGGGCTGTTCTCTAACCAGAGGCCCTAGAGGTGATTTTGTTCTATGTGTCTTCCAGCTTCTGGTGGCCCCAGGCCTTCCTTGGCTTTGGCTACATCATCCCAAGCCATCGTCCCACTGTCTCCTCTTCTCTGTGTATCTGTCTTATAAGGTTACTTTGATTGCACATAGGGACTTAGGATCCACCTAGATAATCCAGCATGGGCTTCTCCTCTCAAGATCCTAAACTTAATCACATCTTTTGCCGTATAAGGTATTATTTACTCTTTTGCCAAATAAAGTAATATTCATTCTTTTGCCATATAAAGTAATATTCACACATTCCAGAGATTAGGACATGGACATACTATTTGGGAGTGAGGGCTGCCAGTAAACCCACTACAGGTAGCTATGTAATTTGCAGGGCCTAGAGCAAAATGAAAATGGCAGACCCCATATGCAAAAACCAGGAAAACTGTGCCATTCAAGGTATTAAAAAGCTTTTCATTTTCTTTGGTGATATCTCTCCCTCTCTTGACTTGTTATAGTTTTTTGTGTGTGTGTGTGTTACGTGGGCCTCTCACTGTTGTGGCCTCTCCCGTTGCGGAGCACAGGCTCCGGATGTGCAGGCTCAGCGGCCATGGCTCACGGGCCCAGCCACTCCGCGGCATGTGGGATCCTCCCAGACCGGGGCACGAATCCATGTCCCTTGCATTGGCAGGCAGACTCCCAACCACTGCGCCACCAGGGAAGCCCCGTCATAGTTTTTTATTTGCTATTTAATGTCATTCTAAGAAAAGAAAATTTAAATTATTTGCACGAATTCTATTATTCATCTTTATTCTGTGCAATGACAGTTTAAAATGCAAATATAAGAACATTTAACTCATATGCAGAATCACCAGAATTACACAATTTGTATTTCATAGCTAATACATGCTTATGTATTTCATTCTTACCAGAACACCAGATACACTGCACTAAACTAAATCTACTGTTTTTATTACATTTCTTGACATACACACACACTTTCTACCAACATTCATTCTCTCTGCCACACTGATGATTCAGGACAGACTGAAAGGAAAATGCACTCTGGATTGTCCTATTTTTCCCTTTCCTTCTATGTCATCATTTTCAGCCTAAGTGGTTGGCTAATACAGGGAAGTAATATGAGTAAGAAAGGATATGATAAGGCTATTTGGAAATTTGTATTTCTTAGAATGTCGTTGCCTTATGTCTCAGTTGAAGCAAATTGAGGTTGAAATTGAGCATGGACTCTCCAGGCTGTTAGCATCCCCACTTACTCATAGACATAGCGCACTTACCATGTACTCACTTTGAGTCTCACTGAATTCCCACCCAGTGTTGATTCACCAGAACTCTGTACTCATGGGGCATCATGAATGCTGTATGTGAATGGAGGCCAAGGAGCAGCAGACGTGCAGATTGCACCTATCTCTACTCAAGTTCATGCTCCATTGTCCTGTTAGACTTCACTTCCAAAACGCAAGTTCAAAGATAAAATTAGGATTAAGAGTTTCAGATGACAACAGGAGAGCCTTAAACCAAGAGCCTCTCTGAGCGTGGATCTCTTCGCAACTACACAGGGTGCACGAGACAGCCCTGCCATGAGGGACCCTGTGGTATAGCTTTTCAAAGTGCAGTCCATTTGTGAATTGCAGTCCATTGGTTGGTAAATCAGTTTAGATGTGAGTGGGTCGTAACCAGCTTTAATACACACACACACAACTTTGAACAGAAGTGATTTATATATAATGAGGATAAACATTAAACTGTAAATTAAATATGGGTATATGTATATCTATTGAAATCACCGTTAGAAGGGCCAGTTCATGGGCTCTGGAGTCAGAACATAGGGACTTCAACCCCGTTTCCACCTATTTCTCTCAGTGACCTTAAAAGGCATCACTTAAATTTTTTGAGCCCAGATTTCTTTACTTGCATGAGGTTCAAATGGGGTAAGTGAAAGTGCTAGATAAACATTAATTATTAATGAAGTTAAGCCTAAACTCATGCTTTAATTATTTCATACAAATGACTGAATAAAATTGACACTTGAAGATTCTTAATCTTATCATCAAAGATGGAATAAATTTTTTAAAGTGTTACTAGAGCATTATTTCCTGCTTTGCTAAAGTGCTCTGAGAGTTATAAAGTCTTCTTTTAGAGTAAATGCAGTTGTTTACCATGAACAGCTGGTTAACGAACAAGCCTTCCAAAGGTAGATTTTAGCTTAATATTTATTTATGATAACAAGCACCACTCACAAATGTCTTCATATCCACACGATTCATAGTGTTTTATTGGGAGAATGGATGTGCATAGTATTATGGAAATCAGCTTCCCCCTCCGAGAACATATGCCTTTATATAGGGTTCCCTCAAATGATTAGTAAAGTACTTTGTAAGTTACAGGGTCAAAAGCTAATTAACATCCAAGTTTACATATTATCCAGTGTGAAGTTGATGGATCTAGCTACTTTCATTAAATTGCTATAGGATCATTTCCTAAATGCTCTGTGTTTGAAAAAATGGAATGAACCATTTGAGAATGAAAAAAAGAAATACTGAACCATTAGTAACCTTCCCACAGCCTAGAATTGAAATAGTGAAATTGTTGCTACAGGATTTATAGAACATTCTTTGGAAAACTTTAATCATTGTGGCTACGATCTTCCCCATGATTCTTAACACTGAAAATGGTGTAACTAGGCCATGCCATTTTGAGAAGTCACCTCCGTTTGGAGGAGGAATACCACTGATTGTGGTTTTATCTTATTCACATTATGTAAGGTATTTGGTTCTGGTTAAGTAGAGGAAGAAGCTTATTTGTGAGATACATATTTTGGGCTCTTTATACTCTTCTTAAAATGATTGCTTTAAAAAAATGATTGCTTTTTAAAAGATGTTTTCAATATAACAAAGCGTCTAGGTTTGGAGCCAATAATAGTGTCGTAAAAGTGTTTATCAAACTTGAGTACTTTTGCTCTTAAAAAACTCGATGGGCTTTCCTTTTTATATTCACTTCATTTTGGATTATTTTCACAAAAGAACACAGACCTGATAGCTACCTCATTCATAGGACAAAGACAACGAAGACATAATTTCGCTGATCACCAGAGGGTTTGTGGTTTTTAGCTACAGACCATCTGACAAAAGGAAACCCTGATATCCGGGTGGGATGAGAGCTGAAATACGGGTGGATCTAAAGTGAATCGTTCCATTACCCTCCCCCAAATGTATGGACTCAGGAAATGTATTTCGAACATCCCTGCAGCAGGTTGCAGATTTTATGAGCAAAGAGAAAAGTGAGATTCTTGAAAACACAAAGTAACTCAGACATATTTTTGGCTGTCAGAATGATACTTAGACGAAAGGTTAGAGGCAGCAAGAAAGCAGGCAACGGAGTTCCCAGAGAACCAGAAGCTGTGGTGAAAATTCATCTTGTGTGGATTTTACTCCAGACATCAATGTACTCACTGAACCTTTGGGGAGGTGAGAGAAAAAATACAAATTAATAATTTCCAGATTCAAGGCTTCAGGGCACACGCTGGTCCACTGGCAATTAGTCAGTCTTCATTTTCTCTTCCTGTTCTGTGTCTGTGCTAAATTGTGTTTGTAAGATTTGTTTAAAGCAGCTGTTATTATTCTTTCGAGATTGGCTCCTTCTCTGTGGTGGTAAATTGAGCATTCCTTCTGAATTTGGGTGAATTGGGGGATAACAATTTGAGGAGTGTTGGGTTGAATTTGGAGTCAACACGATAGAAAACAAAAACAAACACCGTGTCTAATGATTCTTAGTAAGTACACAGAACAAGAATCTGCCCAGGAGAGCTCTCAAACAATTTTTTCATAATCAAAAATAAAAGCAATACAATCATGAGGGTTCCTAGGAATTCAACATGCCATATGGCTCTGATAGGTCAGTCTGGTAATGAAAATTGCTTTTCAGTTTATTAGCATTTTTATTATTTTAGCTAACAGCACTTTCATCAGAAAATATTTTATGGTACTTATTTTTACCATGGTCAAGATTAAGCAACTGACCACAAATCTTGGTATTGGTGTGCTAAAGGGGAGAGATCTGTGTTGTCTTATCCTTGTCCAAAATGTTAAGAGAGAAAATCAAAATCCACAAACAGACTCAAAAATCTCAACAGCTATGTTCTATTGGGCTAGCATCATGTTCTTAAATGAATTTAAATGTCTTTAGACAGAGTATATATTCCCCAGTTTGCCAAAGGCCTACTACTCCCTATTATTTTTTTATTTCACACGTTCTGTTACCCTCTTGGCCAATAAATGCATTTGAGTTTTTTTTTTTTAATTTTAATTGAACTATAGTTGATGTATACTATTGTGTTAGTTTCTGCTGTACAGCAAAGTGATTCAGTTATACATATACATATATCCACTCTTTTTTAGATTCTTTTCCCATATAGGTCATTACAGAGTATTGAGTAGAGTTTCCTGTGCTATACAGTAGGTCCTTATTAGTTATCTATTTTATATATAGTAGTGTGTATATGTCAATCCCAATCTCCCAATTTATCCCCCCGCTTTCCCCTCTGGTAACAATAAGTTTGTTTTTTACATCTGTGACTCTATTTCTGTTTTGTAAATAAGTTCATTTGTACCTTTTTTTAGATTCCGCATCGAAGTGATATCATATGATATTTGTCTTTCTCTGTCTTACTTCACTCAGTGTGACAATCTCTAGGTCCATCCATGTTGCTGCAAATGGCGTTATTTCGTTCTTTTTATGGCTGAGTAATATTTCATTGTATATATGTACCACATCTTCTTTATCCATTCCTTTGTCAAAGGACACTTCAGTTGCTTTGCATCTGAGTTTAATACCCCTACCCAGACCATCATAAGACTTAATAATATGAATGAATTACTATACAATGGTGAGGATACTGATGGGTCTATTGATTAAAGGCTACTGTAGTAACATAGGCAGAACATTTATGCAATGAGACTGATGAAAGGGAGATTTTTAGAATAGGAGAATAATTACAGATACTTATAAGGGAAAATGACACCTTCATAAAAATCAAGCAGAAAATTATTCTAGAAGCCTAGGAGCTGGGTCTGAGATAAGATATGAATAAAGTTACACACCAGAGATGTATAGGAATATCTTTTTAAAATCTTTCTTGTTGGGCATGCACCTAACACGATGCCATATACACAATTAGCGTTCGATAATGTGCTTATTAAATAAATATTTTAAAATACGCTTTTAAAAAATTGTAGATCGGATATTTTGTTTTCCAAATATAAAAAAATTTCATATGACTAATTTAGGATAAAAAGTGATGGATGTTTTCAGTTTGTATACTTCTGATTATTACGGGCCATTCAAATGCACTTGCTCTGTGCTCAGAAGGAAGTTTCTGAAATTTTTTAATTTGAAATATCAAGTCATCTGCATCTTAATTGAAAATTATAAACAAGGATAGAAAAGAAGTATCAGTGTAATAATGAGAAAAGTAATTAACACTTTACTGGCACCTCCAAAGAGGTTCCATTTCCACGTTGGGAGAGCAAAAGCCTTTAGACCGGATCCTGTTATGAAGGGGGAGCGACGGGGGCAGGGGGCTTACTAGTATTACGGATTTTTCAGAAAGCCCTAAATCCATTTTTATTTTCCTTCAAATTTTGTTTTTTGAAACTTCAAGTTTTCCAAAACATTTTCCGCTTAACTTAAGCCTTTGTTTTTCAAAGGAAATTTTGAAAACATGTTTTTTCTAACTGAAGTTCAAACTTGTACTGTATAAGTAAAACAGATTTTTGTTTGAAATTAATTCTTGTTTGCTTCTAGAACTATGAGGGAAACAAATTCAAAGGGCTGAGCTAATGCATTTTCAGAGTTGACTACAGCATAAGCTAAAACATTTCAAATTCTCTTCTCACTTCAGATTTTAAATCATTTTATTTCTTTTTTTGGTTATTATTTATATGAGGATATGATTTTAAAAACATACCAATAAGTAACAATCCAGGACAGATATAATGAAAATGTTGTTCAAGGTCACCTTAGGAAGGTGTAAGTTGGCAAAATCTGTTGGCAGAATTTCTGTTGAAGGTTTAAGTTGGCAAAATCTCTGCTGGTGTCTAGGGTTTCTCACTGGAGAAGAATTAGAAGTAGCCCCAAGCCCCGCAATGTTAGAAACCTCTGCTGAGATGCAAACACAGGGCCAAGCAAGCCCTGCATTTCTGGGAGAAGAAATACACATCCTCCGACCTCTGTTTGTTTCCCATTATTTTACTATGTACCATGGCTGTGATGAAAATAAGGCATAGTCATGGATCATGATAGAACTGATCTGAGGAAATTTTCTTCTCAAACTGAGAGCCTTTTAAAGTTGTTTAATAACTTCTCCTGTCCCGGCCTCACCCTCAAAGTCAACACACACACAACGTTTTTGATCCATCCATTTACTAACTCGTCTGACATTTGCTGGGCATCAGAAGTGTGCCAGATCCATCCTAGGCGCTGAAAACACTATGATAGATGAGACATCCTCTAACCTCCAAAAAGTTACAACCTTATAAGGGAGGTGGACACACAAAGAGTTATCACAAGGAGATGAATCACAGACATATTAGAACATAAAACTTAGCCCATCACTGAGTAGGCTTATCTCAGATACACGGGCTTCTTAGCACTATTTCAAAAGCACATTGGTCAGCGGTGGATTTGAGGCTAATCAAGGTGTCCCATGAGTTTGCCAATGTGCAGATACCAAGACAACTCTGCCTGTGGGCTCTGCTGCTCCATTGGCAGAGACACTCACTCCTGAGCATTGCTTGGTGAGCTCTGCTCATGTGCCCTGCCCAGCATAAAAGAACCACCCAAAGCAGTTTCTTTGCTCCCACAGGCAGAGGAAGATAAACTGAATCACCTCAAGGACAAAATGCAGAACAGAAATTTGTGTTTGGATTTCCAGCCTACCATTTCTTCTTCTCATTCTATCAGAATCAGATCCCCTGGTCCCTTCAGTTCATACCTTTTCCCCAACCCTCTCCTTATACAAATCAGGAAAGAATCCACCTTTGCCCATGGTAGTTTATTGATTACTACCTGTAGTGTACAGTTTTCGCTTTGGGCTGCCCAGCAGCTGAAGGCTTTCCTGTGTTGGGAGAACATCAAATTTTATGAATCTTGGGGGAGGAAAGGGGAAGGAGGAGGAGGCAGATGCTCTCTCCCCATACCCCAATGTCAAGGAGCTGGCATGAGACAATGACTGTGAGGCAGGGTCAGCTTCAGGGGCCACCAGAGCCAGCAGAAGTGGCATCAAGTATCTAGTGGCTGAGGTGCCACAGGTGGTACCTCACCACCCGATCGCCATGGTGTGAGTTAATTCTTGCACTGTTATCAGTTGAATTGAGTCCCCCCAAAACTGTTGAAGCCTAACCCCCTTAACCTGTGAATGGGACCTTATTTGTAACTAGAGTCTTTGTAGATGATCAAGTTCAGATGAGGTCATTAGGATGAGCCTGAGTTCAATACGACTGCGTCTTTATAAAAGGAGGAAATTTGGACACAGAGACACGTGCACACAGAAGGAACATTATGGGAGCATGAAGGCAGAGATTGGGGTAGTGCATCTACAGCCCGAGGGACTCCAAAGGTTGGCAGCAAACTACCAGAAGCTAGGAGAGAGTCATGGAGAAGAATTTTACTCACAGCCCTCAGAAGGAACCAACCCTGCTGACACCTTGATCTCAGACTTCTAGCCTCAAGAACTTTGAGATAATAAGGGTTTTTTTGTTCACCTGTTTGTCTAGGCCCCAAGTTTATGGTATTTTGTTGAGGTGGCCTTAGCAAACAATGCGTGCACTTTTACCCAACCTGGTTTGCCAGGCTTTCTGATAGTTTGTTGAGCTACTCAGTGTATTTAATCAATTCCTTTCCTTAACTAGACTTGGTTTCCTGTTAGTACCATGAGACCCTGACTGCTATATCTTTGAGTATCCATTCGTTCCTTCTTCCTTCCCAACAGCTCCAATTCCCATTTTAGAATTCGTGTGGTTCTAGGGGAACAGGCATTACCCCAGGAACCAGGGTTGAACAAATGACCTCTTAGCCAATCAACAAGCGGTTGGTTCCTGAGGGGGCAAGTCCTAAAGATGATCCACTCACAGTGAAGTGCCAGACATTTTCTAGAATGCTGAGGCAAAGATATTCTCTTCCCTGCTGTATGTAAATAAAGATGTTTGTAGCCTAGCAACTCTGGCAAGCTTGCCTCAGAGACAAGCCAACTTCAGAAGGCAAGAAAGAAGGGAAGAAAAAAACCCATTCCTTGATGATATCATTGAGCCACTGGACCAGGCCACACCTGAAGTTAGCCCTCCCTACGGCTTTCTCATCACATGAGCCAAACAATTTCCCCTATTGTTTAAGCCAGTTGGAGATGGACTTTTCTCCTATCTCCGGCCAAAAGTATCTGAACTGACCCACCCCATTTATACTTTAAACATTATTCACAGAATTTTGATAAGCCTTTAGGTTATGTGCTGTTTAAAATATAGTGAAAGCCCTTTAAAAATAATGTCGATCCATTGTAAGCAGTTGGGTGGCATTTTAAGTAAGCTGAGGGTTATCATGTAACTGCTGATATGATGGTATTAACCCCAAAGGAAATAATAATAGTAATGACAATAATGACAGTGGTAGTGGTGGTGGTGATGGCTATTTGGTCCCAAGTGCATGGGGAATTTGAGGAAAACTTCTGTAAAGCAGAAACGTTGGATCTGGGACTTGAACAGTACATTGGAGTTTGCCAGGCACTTCTAGTTCTTGAGGACAATAGGAGAGTCTAAGGCCTAGATCAGACTCCTACCTTCCTTTCCTGTGTTTATCCCTGCCTGTTCCTGAGCCATGCAACGCAGATACAAAAGGTCCTGTAATCATAGCCCTGCCCATTAACTGGAACAAAAGAAAGAAATTCAGAACTCCATCTGCCCTAAGGGGGATGGGGCTGGCACCAGTATCCCCTTCCCAGTGGGGTTTATGGTTACCTCTGGCTACCCTGTGTGCACTGAGTCACAATGCCCTCTCTCATCTCCTAACACTGTCCCTTATTTTGTGTGGTTAGAGTTATATTCTGGTTTCTAATTTGCACTCAAGTCCTGTGTTGTGACTAAAGATCGCTGAACTTTCGGCCACTCAGGGGGCTCCTTCTCAGCACAGAAAGATTTTGAATCTGACTATATCACCTGCTAGAAAATAAGCACAGCTCCTACCCAGAGATTCCTGCAGTCTTGCCCTTCCTAATTACTAAATGTGAATTTCAGCCATTGGTTCTAGCCTGGCAGCAGGTCTGAGTTTACCCCATGGCCACTGCCGTAGGATCTGCTGGCCACTCTTCTTAGGGGCAAGCCCCACAGCTGGCAGGCTCTTTCTCCCAGTACCTGCTCCCATAGCTGTGCTTTAGTCCCTTCTCCAGCTAGAACTCCAGCAAGTATAATAGCTTAAGGCATACGGATTATGACACTTCTTTCACCAACAAGACTCTCATAATTTTAGCCATTATTGTATCAGATCCTGGGCATCCAGCATTCATTTTCTTGCATCCTCTCCATTTCTTTGTAACGACTAACCGGCGTCTCCTGTTTCAGAAGGATAATCAGGCAGCCCCCTCCACCCCCTCTATCATTGCAAGGGCCCCAGTGTCTTTTGCTTGAAGTTCCTTAAAACCCAAATATTTACCACTGAATTAAAGGACAGGCATCCTTAGGTATTTGGAATCAGAGAACAAACCAAATAAAAAATGAGGCTTGAATAATTACCTAGGGGAGTGACAGCAGAGGGATTCGAAATAAGGGGAACCCCACCCAGATGTTATGGGGAAGATACTAAACTTATATAAGAATCACAATGTATAGAAATGACCATTACAGTTAAACAGTACACAGTAGCAGGAAAGATCATCTGCAGAAATGCTTATTATAGACACTAGGAACCAACAAGGTAAAAAAGAGAAAAAAAGACAACTGTGCCATTTTCATGTAAATTATCTACATTTATGTAAATCACCTTACATTAAAGATATTACTAAATGTTTCTATATTCAACATAAACTTCATTATTTACAGCAGTTTAGTGTGATTTATACCAGTTACAGTATGATCAAATACTTACAGATTTTAAAAATTAAAGGGATAATTACTCTAGAAAGTTAGATTCCATTGATCAGGAATGATTCTGGTTGCTGCAGAGATAAGTAAGGATAGCTACATGGAGCTCAAAAGTGTTAAGTACACATGTGACAATCATATAAGGCCGAATATGAGTATGTTTCTGAGAGTATGAAGTGCTGGAGGTGACATCTAGTTAAGTCGGAGAGGAGTAGGCTCTTGAGATTAGACAGAATTTAGACAACAGCATTAGACAAAAGGGACAGCATCACATAAGTTGCACAGTAAGTGTGCAGATTTTTATGCTATTTCTCTCTGTCTGCCTACTGTTAATCCATTGGGGAATAGAAGAGAAAAACGTTAGTTAGAGAACATTGTCAGCACAGATTCAGGAACTCTGCAGAGATTAATACTGACCATGTTTGGCCAACTTTCAATGTATTCTTTTCCCATATTAAACACACAGAATAACATAAATGTTTATCACTGACAGAGCCCCCTTTTCACTGGATTCGTTTTTACAAACAATGTCTTTTCGTCCCACGTTTGGAAAACAAGAAAGTCCAAGCGTTTCTTCACTGAAAGCATCTTTGTTGGGAAGTCATTCCAGCTTTATTACAAAACTGAGAGACATTCCCCAGCAAGATGGAATCTGTCCTGATCATTCCGAGCATTGCTACCTTAGCAGGATATCTCATTCTGTTTTTGCAATACCCATGTCTAGATCAGGGCTTGGATTCTAGGGTACACCACCAGGGAAATATGGGTCTTGCAGATTCTGGCTTTCCTTGTGCTGAATCACAAAACAAAAACATCACTTTTTGTAACTTGGGGTTTATTCTATTCTCTCCTAACCAGAGGCACATACTGAAAAAGACTCTCTTCTTAACAACCATAAATGCAAAGACAACGGCTTGCCTAAATGATACTAAATGGAGAATACTGAGTCTATTATGGGCATCCTTTGATGTGGTATGATTTCCTGATGAATGATCACTAATGAAGAGACTGAAGGAGGAAAACTTATAATCCTGGGAACGTTTATTGTTGAAAATCTATGTGGGTTAATGGATACTTCTGAACCCAATGTTCGTGTTCTTATAGGTGGAGTGATTCTTGAAAAGTTTGTCTTTGACTCCCTGTCTTAGATTTAGAAATAGAAATACACTTTGTTGTGCCTTGCTTCCCGTAGAGATACTCGCCAAGTTTAATCAGTACTAAACTCATCCCAGATTCATTTAGTGGACTGGCTGTGATTGACCAAAAGCTTACTTTGAATTGCAAAACTTTCAACAAGCTGTGTATGAGAGTCAAGCTTAGAATGACATGATATTGAGGGAAACAAAATACTTTTTGGCATTTCATGATAAAAAGTTGGCCCAGTATAATTTTTGTGACCTTGTGTGACATTTTCACTCATCTCTGGCAGATTAGCTTTGTCTTTTATGTGTGTAAAAATCGGGCTTTTATAAGATAAAGCAAAAACTAGATATTTCAACATTCATTAAGAAATGTTTTTTAAGGGCCAACTATGGGGTAAGGCTTGGTGCTGTAGATAGGGTGTCGAAAAGATAGACATGGTCCCTCCCTTGTGGAGCTCACAGAGAAAGGGGGAACCAGGCAAATAAGTGAGCAGAAACAATCAAGTGTGATAAGTTTTGTTCATTGTCCTTAAAATAAATCAAGGAGCAATGTTAGTTACTAAGAAAGACAGAAGAATTTTAAATATTAATTCTCTTGGAAGAAAATCTTCACAAAGACTTTTTATTGTATTTGATAATTTATCATTTTTCTTTCTCTTAGTCTGATAGCAAGCAGCTAAGTTTTTATACTGTGGTCAGAATAGTAAAGAAAAAAGTCTAAACAATTCACGAATACTGGTTTGGATCTTCTAGAAGAAATTGTAGGTGATCATTTGAAGGAGAATTTAAGTATGTCTGCTAGGAATCAGACATGGGAATGAACACAAATTTCGTTTCTTTCTATCAAAAAAATTTGAATAAAACTAAGAGCAGAAGGGGAAATAAAGCATGCTTTAATCATATAGCAATTCTAAAATAACTTTTACAAGCAAGGTGAAATTTAAAAACTAGATCTCAGCTCATGTATTGAGTTCTGCTTTATTCAGAACTGCTGGGGGCACTGGCCTGAGAGGTGTAAGACCCAGGCCTCATCTTCATCGAGACAAGTAGGCAACCCCAGTACACCCTGCTAAGCTCAGGCGAAGATGCCCCGCAGTCAGTAAAGAATATTTGTTAAACAGTTTTTGAAAGGGCATGGCTGGCTCATGAGACTGCAGTGAATACAGGCTGGCAGAACAGAGGGTGTGTGCTGGAAGACAAATTGGAGAGACAGATAAGAGGGAGGAAAAGAAGTGCTAGAAAATTAGGACAAAGAGTTCAGATTTTAACATGAAGGTAAACAGAAAAGCTTTCCAGCATTAGGAAGGAGACGGTGGGGTGACACTGTCAGATCTTTTTTTTTTGAAAAATCTTTCTGGTTGCATATTGGAAAATTGATCACAGAGAGAAAAGTTTGGAATAGGCCTTTGCAGTAATTCAAGTAAGAAATGACTAAGTCCTGAACTTTGATAATGGAAACAGAAACAGATGAGCTGGGTAATTGATCAGAAGTGAGGGATGAGAGGATGCTTCCAGATTAAGTTGGATGATGGTGGGGCATTTACCAAGACAGAAATTATGGGAAGAGAAGTAGCTTTGGATGGAAGACAAAGAGTTGGATTGTTTTTGTTTTGTTTTTTTGCGGTACGCGGGCCTCTTACTGTTGTGGCCTCTCCCGTTTCGGAGCACAGGTTCCGGACGCACGGGCTCAGCGGCCATGGCTCACGGGCCCAGCCGCTCCGCGGCATGTGGGATCTTCCCGGACTGGGGCACGAACCCGTGTCCCCTGCATCGGCAGGCGGACTCTCAACCACTGCGCCACCAGGGAAGCCCGAAGAGTTGGATTTTAAATGTTTGCGTGTAAGATGCCTGCGGGTGGAGAATTCTGGAAGGCGGCTGGAAACATTGGCCTGGGGCTTCAGAGAAGTGACCTAGACTTGAGATAAAAGTTGTGAGAGGGAAATTACCCAGCAAGAGCATGTAAGGAAAAAAAAGGGTCAAGGGCACGAGCCTGGCAAACACAGATATTTAAGGGCCGGGCAGACAAAGAGGAATTCTAATAGATGACCAAGAAGTAGAGAAAATAAAAAACAGGAACGATTGGTGTCATGAGATCTTAGGGTGGAGAGAATTTTCAGGAAGGAAAACATGGTGTTAATTTCTGTAGAGAGTAAATGAGGTGAGTCCATTGGCAAGGACAGTCTCAGTGTAGGGTGGGATCAGAAGCCAGCTTGCAGGTAGGGGGAGGAGTTAATTAGAGGTGAGGAAGCATAAAGAAGTGTAGACCTGTATGAGGCCTTTAGGAAAGGAAAGAGAGGTTAGTAAATGTACAGGCCTATGTGTTTACGTTTTGGACTAAAGTAGCTTCATCCCCACACAGACCCCAAAAGAAACACTGTCATCTGCTTTACTTTATTGATCTAGCTTAAGAGTGATAGAACAATGGCATGTAAAATGCCAGTAACAGATATCCTAAAATTTTCAATCCTTCCTTCCTTCCATCCTTCCTTCCTTCCTTCCTTCTGTAATCCCAGAAGAGATAACAAATTATCTTTAATGAATAGGAAGAAATACAATAATGCAAAGGAATTAGGTATAAGTTCAAAATTTTAGAAACAAATAAAGCGTCAGATAACAGCAATGATACCAATTGTAATCCCAAATGTAAGTACTTCTGCTTACTTCATTTTGAGAAATTTTGTCTTTTAAATAGAGGCCTGACTTTTTTTTTTTTAACATCTTTATTGGGGTATAATTGCATTACAATGGTGTGTTAGTTTCTGCTTTATAACAAAGTGAATCAGTTATACATATACATATGTTCCCATATCTCTTCCCTCTTGCGTCTCCCTCCCTCCCACCATCACCATCCCACCCCTCCAGGCGGTCACAAGGCACCGAGCTGATCTCCCTGTGCTACGCGGCTGCTTCCCACTAGCTATCTACCTTAGAGGCCTGACTTTTTAAAAAAGAAATGGAAATCTTTTACAGTCATCTTCTGAAGGAAATACACAGAGGTTTAAAGTGACTCAGAAGAGTGGGTAAATAGTCACGTTTATATGAAGAAAGGTCCAACATGCTCCTTAAAAATAGTAGTTTTATGTTGAATATCTCCACAACAGAAGGCACTTTAGAATCTATTAACCCATTTTACAGATGGGAAAACTGAGGCCCAGAGAGGTCAGATGATTTGTCTAACGATAGGACCAGGACAAAAATCTTTATCTCAACATCTATCCAACCACTACCACCACCAAAAGATTTCTTCTTCCTAAACTAATGCAAGTTGCTATTGGTTATCAAAGGAATATAATAATTCTGTCCATTTAACTCCCAAAGTTTTCTTGCCAATAACCAAAAGGGTTTACAAAGTGCCTTGAGCTCTAGGGAGATAAACCATTCATTGAAGGCATTTTTCTTCTACTAATTCTACACCTTTGTATTTACATTTCCATCTTCATATTTTCTTGGTTGCTCTCTGTATTATTATTCTACATCTATCTTCTAGTTTCCAGTCATTCTCTTGCCTAATTTTACACACACAGATACATCCACTTTTGTTGTAGGAGCTTACTCCCCTTTTCATAAAGCTGTCCTTGACTCTGCCAGTTGAGTGTTTGGGTTCTACCTGGTCACCATGTGGCGTGTGTGTCCATGCACACAGATGGCCCGAGCCTCTTCACTTAGGGACAGTCCCTGTCCTTAAGCCTTGTTCCCGCAATTCGGACAAAGGCCAACCTCAAAGGACCACTACTTATGTGTCCTCTGTGGGATTAGAAACAGGAGGTTGTACCACTTGTTTTCTGTACTGGTTCCATTTCTGAGAGCGCATTGCACATGGCATTAGAATTGGAGATATTTAAGGAAAAAAAAGGGAGAAAAAAAGAACACCCTTAAAGCTAACACTGCTGTTGACACAAAGCAGAGTTAGACCTTGGAAAATGTCCATCCCTTAATATCTCATATTGCTCTCATTTGTAGTGTAAAATGATGCAACTCACATTGTACTTTGTCCGGTAGTGCACTTAATCCCCATGAAAGAAAGAAATGAATCACTGCAGTGAGACTCTTATCTTCCAAATGACTCTTTCTCAAATTCGAAATGAGTAATTATTATAGGGATAAATAATTATGAGTTTCTCAGAATAGATAAATTTCCTCAAGTCATGAGACAGCACTCATTCCCCCATTCTAAATCCTGGAAACACTAAGCTTCTGACACCCCCTTTCTTGCATTCAGGAACTGAGACATTTAAATGGGCATGAGTAGAAAAATCCACACTGGCTCACAGGATGTGAATACAGTTTCCTTACTTCAAGTGGCATCTTAGTGGGAACTGTGTTTTGTACTGCATTGAAGAGGACAAGCCCCGGAGAAAGCCTCTAACTTTCAATAGCTGTATATAAATAGAGTGAGGGAGTGAACAATGACCTCGCTGCTTTCCCAGGCCAGCCATCAAGGGCATCAGATTCCAGAACCAATTGCATGAGAAATATCACTCATGTGTATTGCCATGGTGGTTTCCATCTTGAAAGCTGGTATTCACCGTTCAGTCAAGAGTGTACTGTAACAACAAAAAAAGAATGATTGTTATTGATCGTGATAAAGCGAATCCAAGGCAAATACCAACGTTTTGGAGAAAAGAGATACTCTAAAGCAATTCAGATGTCTTCAAGAGAAAAGTAATTTATCTTGCCTCTTTGATGTTATACAAGTTCACTATCTCTCTTCCAAGCTTCAGGTGTTTCTAGTCTCTAGAAAATGTCTTGAAAATTAGGCTAACGTGAGTAAACAAACCAGCTAACGTCAAGCAGATTGATTCCCCAAGCTCTGGTCGTGATGTATGAGCCAGAATGAAGAACCTATCTATCAGTCATGCACTGTTCTCTTTAGTCCTGGCTTGATGAGTAAGAAGCTGAGTATGGGTTCTTGGCTGAGATCAGCTGTCTCCAGGAACTTGAGTAACTATCTCCAACCCAGTGTGTGTACAGAAAGTAGAAGGGCCTTAGGTAGCCCAGAATTTAGCAAAACACAAGACTATCAACTAGACGGCAGCAAAACTACAATTGAAAATGGATCAAAGATTCTCCTCCAAGTAAAAACATTAAAAAAACATTTTTATAATTGTTTAAAGTGAATTCTATTTTTTAAAAAAACATCTTTATTGGAGTATAACTGCTTTACAATGGTGTGTTAGTTTCTGCCGTATAACAAAGTGAATCAGCTATACGTATACACATATCCCCATATCCCCTCCATCTTGCGTCTCCCTCCCTCCCTCCCTCTCCCACCCCCCCTCTCCCACCCCTCTAGGTGGTCACATAGCACTGAGCTGATCTCCCTGTGCTATGCAGCTGCTTCCCACTAGCTATTTTATATTTGGTAGTGTATATATGTCCATGTCACTCTCTCACTTCATCCCAGCTTACCCTTCCCCCTCCCCGTGTCCTCAAGTCCATTCTCTACGACTGTGTCTTTATTCTTGTCCTGCCCCTAGGTTCTTCAGAACCTTTTTTTCTTCTTTTTTTTAAGATTCCATATAAATGTGTTAGCATACGGTATTTATTTTTCTCTTTCTGACCTACTTCACTCTGTATGACAGTCTCTACGTCCATCCACCTCACTGCAAACAACTCAATTTCGTTTCTTTTTAAAAACATTAAAATTTTAAAATAAAATCAATGCCAGGCTGGACCAGGAATGTTTTCTGGGCAGTGCTTTCCCACTATCATCGTGACCTCCAAAGATTCTAGATAAACCACAAGCATTCTGATTTCTCTCAGAAGGGCATTATGGATCTGTCATTCATGAATTATAGCTAATTATTTTGGAAGTGATTTATATTCAGTCTAAACTATCTTTCGAGAATAACAAGTATCATATATATATACACTATTCACTATGTTAAACAGTTCATTCCTATTTGAGCTAAGTTTCTGTCTCTTGAATTTTATAGGTTGTTTTCCACATTCTAGTAAACCAGATTTTGTAAACAAATCTATGTTATTTTCTTCCATAGTTTAGATGATTTTATAGGTTTTATAGGTCCCTTCTCGACCTCGCTTTTTACTAAAGAGTATTTTTTATTTTGTTTTTCAGCAATTTTACTAGAAATATCAAGTAAATCTATAAATGTCAAAATCTCGGAAGTAGGGCACAGATTTTTGTTTGCTCACTTCTTGATAGGTAATCCTTGTGGTGAACATGGAGATAATAGTCTAGAAAGAGATAAAATATACATTTTATTGCCACATTGCTTCTGAGGATCATTTCCAAGGATCATGTCTTACTTGACTCAAACATACAGGCCAGATTTATCAGTTTTACAAAAAGTTTCTCAAATTATCAGCCTCCCTCCATGCTAACCCCCTTTTTGTTGCAGGTAAAGATAATAGTTATTAAGTGATTGATTATACCACATCAGAACATTTCCTCTTTACGTACACAATCTGTTTTCATCCTCACTACACCTCTGAGAAATAGTCATGACTATCTCCATCCTACAGATAAGCAACTGAGACTTAGAGAAAGGTTAAGAAACATGCGGAAGGTCACATAGCTGGTAAGTGAGTCTTAGCACGACTAGGATTCAAACCCAGGACTGAGTGCCCGGTTGAATAGCTGAAATGTTTTCTAGCCCTGCCATTGGGAGGATTCTTATTCCTTTAGGTTGGTCCTCATTTTTTAGGATACAAGTATATCCTTATATTCATGGTTCCTTTACACCAGTTATGGATTTCAGTTATTTTAGGTAAAATCCATAACCGCAGGAACATATCTACCACATCTGTCTCTGCAGCCTTTTCTCTATTTGGAATGAGATTATAGCACATTGGCTAACATCAATCCCATATGAGTTGATGTGAAAGGCAGCACTGTTATTAATTAAAAATGTGAGATGCTACCAGTTTTCAATTTGGATGGTTGAAATTATATATATGGCTATTTCCCACTTGTAAATTAAGTCTTTTATCCTCGCGAAGCATCCAAAATGAGAAAAATAAAAATACTGTTGCTAAAGATTTGGGGGATTATTTTGTAAGCCAGTGAAAACAGAATCTTTCATTTGTTTCACCAATGGTGGGAAGGTTTTCTCTTTAATTTTCCTGTATAGGTCTCCTGGGAATGTGTGCGCATAACACAGAATCATATTCATTTAATTTTTTTTCCAAAAACACTGTTATTTCCACATGGTGACATCCATCCCTCTTTTCCAAAATGCCCCCAAAACCTCCCTAAATAGACTCAGTACAACTCAAAAACATAAGAGATGGCTTATTTTAACTTCTGTTAGACTAAAGTCTAAAGCAAGACAACTTTTTAAATAATGCACATGTTAAAAACTGTAGCTTCTTTTCTCCAAATTACAATATTTTTCAAGGTAAAACAAATTTCTCCACTTTGGGGGGACTTCGGCTGTGAGAGTTTGAACCCATCAGGACACCTGGACCAAAAGGTCAGTGCCTCGTCCCTATCCATTGTTAGGGGGACTTGTGGGTACAATATGGCAGCTGGCTTCACAGAAGAGAGCCAGGGGCTAAATCAGAATTTTGAACTATTAAATATCCACTAAAACATCTATGCTCTCCAATAAGCATGATACAAAGCAGTTTCCCATGAAAGTATTCATCTTGTCTGACTTGTTGTAGACAATCCTGGTGAAATAAGTTTAGGGAATATGGTACATTCACCTTCTTTCCTATTGACAACACACACTACTCTATTGAGGGACGCAGTAAATAGTTGAATTTTCGTTAATACAGCAGTTTCTACCTTCTTTGACTCTGCAAACTCTTTATCCTGTGGCATCACGTGAAGCTAATACTTGGTGGAACATACTTCAGAAACTATTGATCATCAGAGTAAAGGGCTCAAGCTCTAACTCAGATGGGGTTCAAGCTAAAGTTTTGTCTCTTAAATTTTACAGTTGTCACTTGGACAAATAATAAGACCTCGTCCAGAACATATGGGGTGGGAATAATCCTTGTTCTCCCTGTCTCACAGGGGGATGGGGAGAGGAAATCAAATAATGGGTGTGAAAGCATCTCTTCAGTAGTAATCTTGCATGTCAAGTAGTTATTATTTTTTAAAGAAAAAAATAAGAGAAAAATTAGGTGAATTTTTGGTACAGCACAATGGATTCAGAAGTCAGTGCTTGAGCTGGCACCCCAGAGAGGGGTCCTCTGACATCAAATTTTACAATCTTGAGCTTAATCTCCCCGAGAATCTCAAGTGACCTTTGGATGTGGTCTTTGTGTTTCTTTTAATTTGCCTGAGACAGAATGACCAAGTTTTTGTTTTTTTACCTAAGCACCTTTGTGAGCCAAGATTCAGAACCACCAGAAACACAGGAGGTAGCAATCTGACCTCTACTCATTAGCTAAAATAAGAAGAAAAAATTTTTTCTAGGATTGCTGGTTAAAGCAAGTTGTATTCCCAACAGGACAGACAAGATAACTAGTTACTGGATAGAAACTTTGATGTCCAGGGAGTTACAGATATATATTATTTTGTGGCATGCAAACTGAAGTCTGTCTTTTCAATTATTTTGAAAAGCACTGTTAAATGCGGCTTTCCTTGAATTTGTAATGATAAGTTATCCATGTCCCAAGAAAAGGAATGAATAGTAAATAAACCCATAATGACAACTTGGTCCCTTCCCTGGATCTCCGTCATTGCCAATTATCATCCTCTGTTCTTTGAGTTTGAAAAATATTTTTGCATGTTAATATTTAATAATACTATATACTGATAAGACACCCTCTTAACTTTAAGTCTTGTAACGGTCCTTCTAATCAGACGCATGTAATTTTAACTTCACTTCTTACATTGAGATTCAGAAGAGGATTTCAGATATGTGCCTGAATCCTTAATGATAATCAACAGGATAAGTGAGCTGAAGTAAAACAACAATAAATAATATTTGTTGACGATATACCACATATCAAGCCCTGTACATATTTGGGAGGGGAGGGGTTGTTTTTGTGGGTTTTTTTTTTCTTTTTTCCTTGTAAGAGAGGTACTATTTTCTCTATAGAGAAATTTTGGAGTTTTAAAAAATGAATTTAGGAGAAATTTAGGAGTTTTAAAAAAATGAAGTTAATACCTTTTATAAGTTCAAGCAACTAAAGGATCGAGCTGGGGTTTGAACCCAGAATGGTTTGCCTCTAAGACTGACCTTTTTTCAGTGACTAGTACTGCCTCTCCAAATAACCAGTGGCGTAATTCTGCATCATGTCATAGCATGTTTTCCTTTTAAAATTATTTTCCACAAGCTTTGTTTACGAGAAAATAAAATAGCAGAGTTTTCAGTATTCCGATTTGAACCTACCCCGGGGAATATTTTGCCCAGACTAGTATCATCTAATTGGGTACTTATTCTTTTCTTGGCAAAATCCTGCTTACTTCGTGGACTAAAATAGCCATTCAAAGCATACCTTCCTTCTGCATACTCATGGCAAATCTATTCTTTCTAAGCACATGAGTTCACACTATGACTTTTTCCTTTTTTCTTTTTTTTTTGGTGTAAAAACTACCTTACAAACTATATGGATAAGGCTTTGCTTTCCTTGAGATTTTCAAAGCTTTATAATGTCACATGATACTTTCTTCTGACTTTTCAGTATGTAAAATCATGCTTAATGTTATTAATCTTTTTTTTTTAACTTCCTTATTGGAGTGTAATTGCTTTACGATGGTGTGTTAGTTTCTGCTGTATAACAAAGTGAATCAGCTATATGTATACATATATCCCCATATCTCCTCCCTCTTGCGTCTCCCTCCCACCCTCCCTATCCCACCCCTCTAGGTGGTCACAAAGCACCGAGCTGATCTCCCTGTGCTATGCAGCTGCTTCCCACTAGCTATCTATTTTATATTTGGTAGTGTATATATGTCCATGCCACTCTTTCACGTCGTCCCAGATTACCCTTCCCCCTCCCCATATCCTCAAGTCCATTCTATACATCAGTGTCTTTATTCCTGTCCTGCCCCTAGGTTCTTCAGAACCATTTTGTTTTTAATTCCATATATATGTGTTAGCATACGGTATTTGTTTTTCTCTTTCTGACTTACTTCACACTGTATGACAGACCCTAGGTCCATCCACCTCGCTACAAATAACTCAATTTTGTTTCTTTTTATGGCTGAGTAATATTCCATTGTATATATGTGCCACATCTTCTTTATCCATTCATCTGTCAGTGGACACTTAGGTTGCTTCCATGTCCTGGCTATTGTAAATAGAGCTGCAATGAACATTGTGGTGCACAACTCTTTTTGAATTATGGTTTTCTCAGAGTATATGCCCAGTACTAGGATTGCTGGGTCATATGGTAGTTCTATTTTTAGTTTTTTAAGGAACCTCCATACTGTTCTCCATAGTGGCTGTATCAATTTACATTCCCACCAACAGTGCAAGAGGGTTCCCTTTTCTCCACACCCTCTCCAGCATTTATTGTTTCTAGATATTTTGATGATGGCCATTCTGACCAGTGTGAGGTGATACCTCATTGTAGTTTTGATTTGCATTTCTCTAATGATTAGTGATGTTGAGCATCCTTTCATGTGTTTGTTGGCAAGATGTATATCTTCTTGAGAGAAATGTCTGTTTAGGTCTTCTGCCCATTTTTGGATTGAGCTGTTTGCATTTTTTTGATATTGACCTGCACGAGCTGCTTGTAAATTTTGGAGATTAATCCTTTGTCAGTTGCTTCATTTACAAATATCTTCTCCCATTCTGAGGGTTGTCTTTTGGTCTTGTTTATGGTTTCCTTTGCTGTGCAAAAGCTTTTAAGTTTCATTAGGTCCAATTTGTTTATTTTTGTTTTTACTTCCATTTCTCTAGGAGGTGGGTCAAAAAGGATCTTGCTGTGATTTATGTCATAGAGTGTTCTGCCTATGTTTTCCTCTAAGAGTTTGATAGTTTCTGGCCTTACATTTAGGTCTTTAATCCATTTTGAGTTTATTTTTGTGTATGGTGTTAGGGAGTGTTCTAATTTCATTCTTTTACATGTAGCTGTCCAGTTTTCCCAGCACCACTTATTGAAGAGGCTGTCTTTTCTCCACTGTATATTCTTACCTCCTTTATCAAAGATAAGGTGACCATATGTGCGTGGGTTTACCTCTGGGCTTTCTATCCTGTTCCATTGATCTATATTTCTGTTTTTGTTCCAGTACCATGCTGTCTTGATTACTGTAGCTTTGGAGTATAGTCTGAAGTCAGGGAGCCTGATTCCTCCAGCTCCGTTTTTCTTTCTTAAGATTGCTTTGGCTATTCTGGGTCTTATGTGTTTCCATACAAATTGTGAAATTTTTTGTTCTAGTTCTGTGAAACATGCCATTGGTAGTTTGATAGGGATTGCATTGAATCTGTAGATTGCTTTGGGTAGTAGAGTCATTTTCACAATGTTGATTCTTCCAATCCAAGAACATGGTATATCTCTCCATCTATTTGTATCATCTTTAATTTCTTTCATCAGTGTCTTATAATTTTCTGCATACAGGTCTTTTGTCTCCTTAGGTAGGTTTATTCCTAGATATTTTATTCTTTTTGTTGCAATGGTAAATGGGAGTGTTTTCTTGATTTCACTTTCAGATTTTTCATCATTAGTATATAGGAATGCCAGAGATTTCTGTGCATTAATTTTGTATCCTGCTACTTTACCAAATTCATTGATTAGCTCTAGTAGTTTTCTGGTAGCATCTTTAGGATTCTCTATGTATAGTATCATGTCATCTGCAAACAGTGACAGCTTTACTTCTTCTTTTCCAATTTTGATTCCTTTTATTTCATTTTCTTCTCTGACTGCTGTGGCTAAAACTTCCAAAACTATGTTGAGTAATAGTGGTGAGAGTGGAGAACCTTCTATTGTACCTGATCTTAGAGGAAACGGTTTCAGTTTTTCACCATTGAGAACGATGTGGGCTGTGGGTTTGTCATATATGGCCTTTATTATGTTGAGTTAAGTTCCCTCTATGCCTGCTTTCTGGAGGGTTTTTATCTTAAATTGGTGTTGAATTTTGTCAAAAGCTTTATCTGCATCTATTGAGATGATCGTATGGTTTTTCTCCTTCAATTTGTTAATATGGTTTATCACGTTGATTGATTTGCGTATATTGAAGAATCCTTGCATTCCTGGAATAAACCCCACTTGATCATGATGTATGATCCGTTTAATGTGCTGTTGGATTCTGTTTGCTAGTATTTGTTGAGGATTTTTGCATCTATATTCATCAGTGTTATTGGCCTGTAGTTTTCTTTCTTTGTGACATCTTTGTCTGGTTTTGGTATCAGGGTGATGGTGACCTCATCGATTGAGTTTGGGAGTCTTCCTCCCTCTGCTGTGTTTTGGAAGAGTTTGAGAAGGATAGGTGTTAGCTCTTCTCTAAATGTTTGATAGAATTTACCTCTGAAGCCATCTAGTCCTGGGCTTGTGTTTGCTGGAAGGATTTTAATCACAGTTTCAATTTCAGTGCTTGTGACTGGTCAGTTTATATTTTCTATTTCTTCCTGGTTCAGTCTCGGAGATTGTGCTTTTTGAAGAATTTGTCCATTTCTTCCAGGTTGTCCATTTTATTGGCATATGGTTGCTTGTAGTAATCTCTCATGATTCTTTGTATTTCTGCAGTGTCAGTTGTAATGTTATTAATCTTAAAGATAGCCTTAATAACAAATGATAACACCCAACTTTATGGTTTTCAGAATTCATCCATCTGTATGTTTTGAGGCCCCTCCAAGTGCCAAGCTTGCTCTTAGGTGCTAGAGAAGAGGTGATTAATAGTGGAAATTGCTGTTCTGAGTAAACATCTAGAAGCAGGCAAAATAAGTAAATATTAACCACAATACAGACAGACTAAAGTGTTATTTTAAGGTAAGTAGAAGGCACAGTTAATCAAATTAGGTGTATTAGAAAAGAATTACCCAAGGTGTTGATATCTAAGCTGAATACTGAAAGATGGGTCCCTGTGGGTTAGGCAGGTAGACCGGTAAGATTGAAGCAAGACCAGATAACCTTTAGTTTAATATATGTGTGACACATGGAATGAGTGGAAAATTCTCTGCATTTAAAAATATATTTTTGTGTGTACTTGAAATATATTTCCATCAAATGTAAATAATTTTCTCAGTTGCAGGTTTGGGGGCAAAATGTCAATATATCAATGAGCCCCACCATTTTTTAGAGTCTTTTCTAGGTTAAATATGAGAAAATACTGGATTTAGTGAGGGTGGGGTGGGTTGTGGAGGTGGCTAACTAGCTGATGTAATAGGGTATTTTCCTGGAATCAAATTCTGATGACCAGATCTGTGACATCAGCACGCACGGCTTCAACAAGTAGTAGTTCCATTTACGGATTCTGTTTGATAGTCTTGTTAGACTGCAAGATTTTGAACTTCCATTATAGTCTCCTCTTTCAGGTTTTTGCATATTTAATTTACCTGCTCATTTTTCTACGAGAATGTGCCCTTGCATCACTTGTTTTTTAGGAAAAAAGAATTATTTTGTATTGCACTACTATTTTAACAGAGAATGTGGAGCAAGAGAGTGTTCCAATGTGACAATTTATGAATTCAAAATCTTTATGCTTGTATAACTCTCTCTGTAAAGGTCTTCTCTTTCCTCACTACTGCTCCCGTTTGCAAAAATTACATCAGAGCATCAGTGAACAATAATGTAATGCAGTTTCTGCTACCATTTATCGTTATCAAATATGGACATATTCAGGGTTTTTTTAAGATATAATTTTATTTTATTTATTTATAAATTTGTTTATTTATTTTTGGCTGCGTTGGGTCCCTGTTGCTGCGCTGAAGCTTTCTCTAGTTGCGGCGAGCAGGGGCTACTCTTGGTGGCGGTGCACAGGCTTCTCATTTCTGTGGCTTCTCTCGTTGCGCAGCACAGGCTCTAGGCGCATGAGCTTCAGTAGCTGTGGCACGTGGGCTCAGTAGTTGTGGCTCATGGGCTCTAGAGCACAGGCTCAGTAGTTGTGGCGCACAGGCTTAGTTGCGCCATGGCATGTGGGATCTTCCCGGACCAGGGCTCGAACCCGTGTCCCCTGCATTGGCAGGCAGATTCTTAACCACTGCGCCACCAGGGAAGTCCCCCATCTTTTTACAATGACTTAAAATATAACTCGATAGGAGAAAATGTTGAGAGGTTTTTGTTGTTGTTGTTTAAGTTCCAAAAGCATGTTGCCATTAATTTTTTTTAAGTGAAGCATTGAAAAAAGAGTGTGGGTGTGAAGCCCTTCAGAGAAACCACTCAGGTTATCTGTTGAAAGCCTCAGTCTCGTTTTGTTGTCTGGAAGCCAAGTAACTCTTACTTGGAAACTCTGATGACAATGCATGCAAGTTGGGACATGGTTTACTTCCTTTATTTTAGGTCTAGATGACTTTCCCAGGAAGAACTGGCTTGTGATCCATCTACGCAGCACCACTCCCTGTCTTTTGTGCAGAGTGGATTTGGTCATTGCAGTTCTTTGGAACAGTCGTTTGGGGTTAATTATTTTGGGTGAATTGGTATGATCTTATCTCTGCTTTACTGTAGTCTGATACAGTATCTTGACAATCATCTATGTCATTCTGGAGAGAATATATTGCTATAGATTCTGCCTTGAAATGTTACCTGGAGGGCCTTTAGATGACCATATTTTGTTGAATCTTAACTCCTGGGAAAATTCTTCAACTCATTCTCACTTCAAGTTTCAGCCAATGTATCTAAGTAGAAAATTTGCCCAAGAAACTAAGATCTGTTAATTAATTACTTCAGTTTGTGATATTCCTTCTGTCACCAACTTGCTGAGAAATTATGTAACACAATCAATTAAAAGAGAAAAAGTGTTAGAGATTCAGAAATAAAAAGTATAAAAAGAGTTATAAGCTTAAGTGATTTTGCATTAGCAATCCTAGTACAAATGACTGACTTCATTGTTCATTATATTTGAATCTGTTGTTTGAGGCCAGTGACTAATAAAGATGAACACCATAAAAGATCACGAATTGTTAATAATTAGGGTCCTGGTGTAGATACATTATGGAGGACAGTGATTTTTTAATTTTAAGATAAATCCTTTGCCATGATTACAACAATTAAGTATGAACATATTGAATGAGTTCCTACTAGGAGCTGCCACGAAATGAAATTCACTCATACTTGTGAAATTAAGTGCATAATTGAGGACGGTAAATAATTTAACATTTCAGTTAAAAGTTAAAACCAGCAGACGATTACAATGAACCAAGAAGCATAAATATTATCCTAATAAGTGAATTTGCCATTTTCTCATCCATAAAAGGCATTGGCTGCTAGTCTTCAGATAAGAAAACATAATCATGGTGATAAAAATTGTTGTAATAATGATTATAATTGCTGCTATTATTGTTATGCTTAATATTTTATATCACTTAATTCTCAAAGTAATTTTATGTAGCCATATGAAGATAGTATATTATACAGCCATATCTCTAACTACATTTATGTACATATATAATGTTAGAAAAAATTTTATAATCACAAAATGGCTAAGTGTAAGTCCAAGAAAATGTTTAATTGCTTTATTGGTTTGGGTTGTATTTTGAGTTCTGTTTTCTCCTCCTGATCTAATGCAGGAAAATTCACTAAGCTGTGTCAAATTAATTCCAAAATAAGTAGCTAAAGATTAAAAATAAAATGTCAAGCTGGCTGTGGTAAAAAGTGAACATAGCTAGTTTAGACTCCATATGAACATTTAAACTAATTTTATTTCTAGTAGTAAAGCTAAATGCGTAACATACATTGCTCTCTAGATCATAAATGGTTGCAAAATTCCTCTAGCAATTTAAAGGAAAGGCACCGGCTTCAAGAAAAACTAACCATTTAATCATCTTAATTGATATTTCCCATGATAACATAGTCCATCTAAACTGTTTTCTCTACTAAATAAGGGACAAAGGAAACTGTCACACTGTTCAGTAGAAACTTAGCAAATACTAAACTTTAAATGTTTTATATTTGGCCAGAGAAATTTGATTTCATCCAGTATATTTCTGTAATATTATAATCCAGGTAATTCATTCGGGTAAACCTTGTGGAAATCACAGAGTGGTTGATTTAATACCCTGAGGAAAGCCTGGATGGCTGTCATGTTTTGTTTTACTTAGTTCATTAAAGCCAGTATATTATTTGCATACAGATCTTGTGGAAGCCAGGCACAATGATTCATACAGTGAAACATGAAACTAGCATACCTTTCCTGAAATTCCACCTATTCCATGAAATCGTTTATATTAACTAATTAGAAGTGACAGATTTCCTAGCTAAGAAAGCACTGTCATTTCCTCTAAGTTCACTTTTCCCCTCAGCGTAAGGGTTATGACACACTTTCTTCATATGTAGTTTGAACAATATCAGGCCTGATAACTACCTAGGGACAAATGGACAATCTGAGGGATTTTTGTTTTGCCTCTTAGACTGTAAGTTTGCCAGAAACACAACCATCACTGTTCATCTTCTGTTTTTGACTCAGCCTTGCTTTGCTGACGGTCATTCATATTTTGAGAATGATGAGGATGATAGTGAGGAAATGGCAAAAATATCTGCGTAAATGGAGGAGGATAATAAGGTACATATTCAGAGTCCTTTTGCTGAAAAGCCTAAGGTATGGGAAAAACAGGCAAATAATTTTAGATAAGGTGGTGAAGGGCTTTCTTTGACCTGCCTACTGAGGATTTATCTCTGAGAGGCTGTAGAATGGAACTAGATCATCATTTCTTTAGATTCCTTGTGTTAGGTTTATGACTTTGGGCAAGTTATTTAACCTGTATGAGACTCAAGTTCCTCATGATAAATAAGAACAACCTTATAAGATTGATAGGAAGCTGAGAACCTCTGTTATTAGGCTGACAAATAAAATGATTGTAACACTCTTGGTACTAGATCTGGTGCTAGATACTGGCACCTTAATAAGTGATATCTACTGTTATTGGGAATCAAAAACCTATATTTAGGGCCTCCCTGGTGGCGCGGTGGTTGAGACTCCGCCTGCCGGTGCAGGGCATGCGGGTTCGTGCCCCGGTCTGGGAGGATCCCGCATGCCGCGTAGCGGCTGGGCCCGTGAGCCGTGGCCGCTGAGCTTGCGCGTCCGGCAATGGGAGGGGCCACGACAGTGAGGGGCCCACATATCGCAAAAAAAAACAAAAAAACAAAAAACAAAAACCTATATTTAATGCCACGCAAGGTGATATATGATTCAGAGTTAGGTTCTAATGATATCTACCCTCAATTCTGTGTTTACCTTGTGTCAAACAGTGTATTATTATAACTGCTATCTCATTCTTTACATGAACGCCCCATTAAGTATTTATTAAGTGGATTACATAATTAATGAAGATGAAAGACAAAGAGTAAACGCCAGGCCCTGTGTCACCATCCTCTGTTAACTTTCCCCCAAAGAGCTTTCACATCCAACAGAAATCTAAAATCTTTGTTTTCCTGATAAAACACTTGGCATTATTTTTCTAACATCATCTTTCTCTTCAAAATCCTACCAGTAATTTGGGGTAGGTAAACACAAACTTCCACTTTGAACCCGATCAGGTGCATTTTTTTTTTTTTTTTTTTTTTTT